>NW_009260669.1:4179109-4233118 GCF_000687185.1 Egretta garzetta
CAGTGCTTGACAACCCTTTTGGTGAAAAATTTTTCCTAATGTCCAATCTAAACCTGCCCTGGCACAACTTGAGGCCATTTCCCCTTGTCCTATCACTTCTTACTTGGGAGAAGAGACCATCCCCCACCTCACTACCCCCTCCTGTCAGGCAGTTGTAGAGGGCAGTAGGGTCTCCCCTCAGCCTCCTCTTGTCCAGGCTGAACACCCCCAGTTCCCTCAGCCGCTCCCCATCAGCCTTGGGCTCCAGACCCCTCACCAGCTTTGTTGCTCTCCTCTGGACATGTTTCCTATATGTAAAGATATATATATATATTCCTAACATATATAGTAATATATATATATTCCTAACATCTTTCCTATAGTGAGGGGCCCAAAATTGAACACCGTATTCAAGGTGCAGCCTCACCAGTGCCGAGTACAGGGGCATGGTCACTGCCCTGCTCCTGCTGGCCACATTATTCCTGATACAAGCTGGGATATCACTGGCCCTCTTGGCCACCTGGGCACACTGCTGGCTCATATTCAGCCAGCTACATACTAAAAGCAGCAGGTTTACCAAGACCCTGCCTGATCTACAAAGCTGTGCCATATCTACTAGCCCAGTACAAGATGCCTACTGCCGACACAGTGGCCTGAAGGTGCTATATTTTCACACAAGAAGAGGGATAAACTCTACAAGCATAAGGGTCCAGGAAAATGAGATTACATTAGTGCTCTACAGGACTGGAAGGACCACAGTTTTTGTTCACCCAGGATAAAGAGTCCAAAAACTCGGCAAAGTGGAGATACAGTATATTGTATCTCCCACTCCCCAAACATCTAATATCCAGGGGGGCAGAGGAGAGCTGGGTTATCGCAGGTAACAGCAGAAACTGGGACCATATTGAATTAAACATCACGTTGTGTGGTGTAGAGATACTCAACATCAGCTCTGGTGCAGCAGGACCAGCATGCTGAAAGCAGAGGCTGCAGCAATTGGAAAACTGGGCTCAGAGAAGCTGCCAGGGCAGGGTTTGCAATGCAGACAAAAACCTTGAGGAGAGCCAGAACAATCATCTCACCCAGCTCGCATGTCTACACTTCATCCAAGGATCCAAGCAACCTTCACAGTCAGTGGAGACACTTGCATATCCCGGACAAGAGCTCAGATCCCACCATCTCCCATGCAGACATCTCTCAGCTCACCCAAGTCGATGCCCTGGCCTTGGATCTACCTCTCAGCCTGTGCCACTCACCCCTCCTCACCCAGTTCTCCTGCCTCCCAATGTGACTTGCACAGGGCTTGCACCTGAGCTAACAGGCACTGCCAACCAGAGCTGGCTCAGGAATACAGTTACTCCTCCAGAAGGATTAGCAGACCATGGAAAACAGAGACCAGGCTGCTGTCTGTGCCCATAAAAAGCCTTTTTCTTCTGGCATGATGTCACCTATGCCGGGCCTTTGCTGGCACAGCTCTGGAAATTAGGGTATGATGGTGTATGAGGGTATAGTGGAAGGCAGGTGTCACCATGAGTTGGTCTACGCGCGATCTGTGCACCGAGCAAACTCAGCCAGCTGGGGTCACAGGCCAGCCAAAGGGCTGCTGCTCCCAAGGTGGACACGCTCCTATCGGGGCTGCAGGAGCCACCCTGGGGCTGCCAGCTTGCTCTTCAACTGGGTAAGTCCCCACAGAGCACAAGCTGAGTGTGGTCCAGCTCTTCTGCACACATTTGAGAATAAAATGCCCGTCCTGCCTGCCTCCACACACACCCCATTCCCACCACTCTGCTGAGCAAGAGCGAATAATCTTGCGTTCTCGTGAGCAAACAACTGTTGTAGAAGATTTCAATTACAATCATGCAGAGTGACTGTGGTGTGTGGATTTGCATAAATCTATTTAAACTCATAAAGCACTTGAGTCAAAGCCCAGGGAAATCAATACAAAGTCTCGCATCTATATCATTTGCTTTGGGATCAGCCCCTTAGAGAACTCAGTGGCTCTGCCCACAGTATTAGGAAAGCTGTGCTTCTTCACATGCATTCACAGGGTCTGGCCCTTATTTGCTCTCTGCTCAGAGGAAATCACAGACATTTATAAATAGGAAAAAAGCTTCATGAAGGAATTTTTTGCATACTTACAGAATGAGAACCCCATTCCCCGTTGTCTGTTAACTTCACCCACTTGTCTGCCGTGGACTCCATCTCTTTGCACTGGTCATTTTGTATCTGTTAATCAAAAACACAAGAACAGTGACCACGATCAGATGCATCTCTCTGTCAGCACAATCACTGCTGGCAGGGAATGATAAGATTCAGCTTTGTTCCTGCTGTCTTTGTATTTAGGACAGCCTTATCTGTGGCAAAAAAAAAAAAAAAAACAAAACCGAAAACACCACTTTCAAAACCTGCTACCAGCTTAACAGTGCCTCCAAAAACCACCTCTGATGCAGATGGAAAAAAAGAGCATGAGGAGAAGATCTCAGCCTTGTCCTCTTGCTATCTGGTCAGACTCAGATGCTGAGCATCCTGTCTTCGTTACCTCCTCCCTCTCCTGAGCCCACCAAGACCCAGTTCTCTAAAATCCAGAGGCCATGGGCTTCTAAGTCAGAGGAAAGGTAGGAGTGGACAAAGCTAGGAGACAAACTGTTTTCCCTGCAGCCAATATCTGCTATGTCTTTGGCTCCCTGCCACCTGACCTGACGAGGGATGAGAGTAACATTATCCACGTGCCATGGAGAGTCTGGCCTGGCAGAGGTGTGAGGTTGACTGTCCCTCACTCGGGTCCAGCACAGCTCAGCAGCCTTTCCTTGCAGCAGGGTTTGGTGCATGGCCTCACAGAAGTCCACTTCACTCTTCTCATAACTCTCTGAAGAAAAAGTATCAAGTCCCTTCGAGGCACGAGTTCAATTACTCAGCTTTTATTCCACCAGGGACAAAGGCCAGTTGAATGCTTTCAGAAGACCTGGGGTCAAGCATCTTCCTCAAAGTTGCTTCACGTCAGGACTGAAATAAGTCGCATAACCCCACATCCTCCAAAGCATCTGTGCCCTTACTTCCCATGTAGATCAACAGCACTGAGGAAAAGAGGTGAGAAGAAGCACCTAAGTAGAAGGTAGATCCCTAATTAGCTTGTGCAATCTGAGCTACAGCATCTTTGTGCCTCAGTTCCCATCTGCAAAAAGGAGGTAAGAATGTATAGTCTCTTCTAACAAAGTGTAAAGGGCTTTGATATGTAAAAAGAGCCTGGGAAGGGCAGGCTGCAAAAGCACTGGTCTCTAACAAGAAGAGTCCACGCTTGCTTCCCATGTTTGAGGACGACTCCTCGCTTCCCCTCAGACCAGCCGTGCAGCCATCTGCACCTGGAGAGCCCGAAAACTTCACGTTTTCCTGGCAGCCTGCAAGATACTGCCACTGAAATGGCACTGTCCAGAGCTAAAGCGTCATTGTTAAATATATTTAAGCACAAAGACATGCTGGAGAAAAAAAATAGACTTTTAGAGGAGTCTTAAATATGGTTTCCCTGAAATAGTGAGGCTGACTGGGAATTATTTACATGGGCATTTCCGTAAAGGACTCCACCACTTACTGCTGCTTGAACAGGGAACGATAAATTGAAGGAGGCGAATGAGTGGGATATGGATAAAAGTAATATTCAAAAAGCCATTTTCAAAGCCAGTGCTCAGAGAAACAATGTATTTGCCCCACTGCAGGAGTAGATCAGTCAGTCAAGCAACTGGAGCTAAGATTCGTCATCCTGGTACATCCACCTGACAGCAGAAAGCATATTTGCTGCTTTCTTCCCATGAAGAAGGCAGGATAGTCTAATATAAAAGTGAAATGGCTAAATAATATTGGCTGCACTGTCTGCTATCAAAGCGCAATAGATTGCACTGAGGTAGCAGCAAGAGGGTGCCTCCAAGAGGTGATTTTTGTCTTCCTTTCCCTTCTTTATTAAGGATAAGGATACTCCACACTTTTCTCCAAGCTTCAAGAAACATTAACCAACACCAGCTAAGGCTTCGCACTCCTGTGAGGTAACATGAGCTGTGTTTTTCAGATGAAAACCAGAGCTCACCAGACAGGGAGAGAGGCAGTAACAGAGGAGATGATTGAAAAATTCCAGTCATCTCCTGCTCTGAGTTTCCCTTTCATTAATTCTTTTTCTGTCCCAAATGGCAGGAACAACATGCCAGGGAAAGCAACCTGTTGGTCAAACCTTCCAAAGCATCCCAGTGATGTGGAGCATCTGCACCGCACTGCGGAGCGTGGTGCTGGGTACCCCCTGCTCCCTGGACCCCAACCAGTCCATCCACATGGGCAGGGCTGTCCTTCCCATTCAGGTCCCTGCTGATCAGACTGTTTTAGTAATTTGGGTACAGCGTGGCACAAGCCCAGCCAGGCTGCTCCCATTTCAGAGCTAATGACCCCCAGCCCCTCCATTTCACAGTGCAGACACGTCCTCAGAGCCTAATTCCTACTGAAAGTCAGCTGAATTTTTACTCCTAAATCTCTCTGGAGGACATTTCTGGCTTTTTTTTTTTTTTTTTTTTTTTAAGGATCACCCTTTTGTCTCTTCTCCTGCTTTTCTTTTCATCTTAATTGCTATGACCCAAATTGACCTAAAACTAAAGCTAAGGTTTCCACACACTAATGTCTTGGAGCACCTCAGGTTCTGGATGCCTACCTTGGAAGAAGTCTTTTTAAAAATGTCAAGTCCCTAAAAGGCATCTCAATCAAACTCCCCCAAACTGAAGCATCTACCACCAACAGTTGTCTCGTAAAAGGCTGGACTAATGGGGGCTGTCATGACCCCTAATGGAAAAATCCCAGCACATGGTAGATAGAATCAGTTTAGCCTGAGTTTTGAAGATGAAATAAATGCCAAACGGCAGCATAAGTGACAGAAAGAGAAGATTTTTTTTTTGTCTTGTTCAGCAATAACAAGCTATGGACATATGGGGAATGTGAAGGGAGAAAAGGCTGTTTCCAATGGTCTTTATCTGGACTAAATTCTTACAATATAAGGGTGGATTCACCATATAAAAGGCCTTACAAAAAATTCGAAGAAGATGTTGTTGTCAATATACTGGTACTCGAAGAAGACAGAACCAGATTTCTTCAGGTGCACAGCGTAGATGAGAGAAACTGTACAATCATCCCTGTTCGACTCTATGTAATTCCCTCGAGGCGTCCATGATGAGCTGATGAACATAAACAAAAGAACTGAGATGACAGACACTGAGGAGACTTTTCTTACACTACCATACAAAAACACGTTACTCAACAAAGAACCCAGAACCCCACAGTAGCTAACTGCAGTGAATTTATAACTTTATTACTGGATTCCCATTTATTCCTCATGTAAATATAATACTTTTCATTAAAAACATGTGTGGGAAAAGATAATGGTACTAGAAATTTAGGACCCAGCCTACATAGGAAAGGTTTATTATCCATAGGATTAACATACTTTCAATTATACTCCGAAAGAGCCTTCTGCAACCACCATGGGTCTCTAAATAGGCTGTGAAAGTACCTTTTAGCCACATTTACTCTACCATGACCCTGGAGCTTTCCAGCTACAAATAAGAGCAGCTCCAGGCTGGTTGCAGACTCACTAGATGCTGATGAGCCTGAAGAGACTGTGATGACAGCAAAGAGATGGCAAAAAATTTCCCTTTCCAGCCACTCTCGTTTGCCATTACTGGGGCTGGTTACCCTCTGGAGAGCTTAGATAAGTCATTAAGCTGGCTTTGTGCTGCTGAGCTGTCTCAGGTTTACCTATGGCTGCGTAACCCAGATGCAAACAGAACTTCTCACTTGTTGCAGCTGTCGGCTCTATTCTCAGCCGAGCCAACTGTCGTGTCCATGAAAGTCGCCACGTTGGAGAATCCTGCCGGCAGCTCATCCCACTCATCAAACTTGATCCCGCTGCCCAGTGAGTACGTCCCTTCTGCACATTTGCTGCACACCTGGTTCTTCATCTCCAGGTACTCGCCAGAGGCACAGGAGAAAGCTGGGGAGACAATAATTTCCAACATGTGAATGGAGAAATTAATCGCAATTAATTTCCATTAATTTTTTGCTGCTTAATTAATTAAGAGTGAACTGTCAGTAAAGGCAACCAAACAGAAATGTCCCAGCCCCAGGAACACAAGAGCTGAACTACCAACATTGGCTACAAAATTGAGATGTTTACCAGTGCCTGGTTTTTCACTGATGTGGCCGCACTGAAACCTCATCTCAGAAGACAACTCCTGATTTTCAGCTTGTCTCCATTGGCAAAACAAGGTTTTAGAAAAGGAATGTCTACCCACAGACTGCATCCAAAAGCAATTTGTGAAAATGAGGGCTTGTAATACAGTTCTCCTCACCCACCTCTTACACCCTGAACTCAGTTAAAATCACCTGGCACCTGAAAGCCAGCACAGACTCGTCTCACCCACCTGTATGGTAGCTAAGAAGAGGGCAGAGCAGCAGCCTAACTGTAATATAACACTACAAACCACAGCTGAGAGTTGCAGACCTAGTCTGAGGCTCTCTCCACATTTAGGGACATGGTTTAGTGTTAGGTTTACAGTTGGACTTGATGATCTTAAAGGTCTTTTCCAACCTAAACCATTCTATGATTCTATTACCCTCACAGGGGCTGCTACAAAGCCTTGAACATCTTGCCTCATAGACCAGTTGGTCTTGGAAAAGATCACCAATGGGCCTGTGTCTTGCAAATGGGCATCTTTGACTGGTGATATTAGCATGCTAAGAAAATAAACACTGGTTGCCAGCACAGCAAAGACAGTAACATACAAACATATCCAACTAGGGGAAGTATAATTTAGAAGGAATGTTCACAAAGTGGTTTTTTTCTGACGTCTTTAAAATTACTTACTCCAAGTAACTGTATATACTCCAAGTAACTATATATCCCTTGTTCCAGTCTGATCACATGTCTACCTGCTACGGGAAGAATATTTCCACTATATAGAGGGAACCCGGACAGCAGCTGAAGTCCTGTATGCCTACGGAGCCCCATGTCTCTGCCAGTGTCATGATTTAACCGTGGCCGGCAACTCAGCCCCATGCAGCCACTTCCCCCAGGTGGGATGGGGGAGAGAATCAGAAGGATAAAAGTGAGAAAACTTGTGGATTGAGATAAAGGCAGTTTAATAGGTAAAGCAAAAGCTGCACACACAAGAAAAGCAAAGCAAGGAATTCATTCCCTGCTTCCCATGGGCAGGCGGGTGTTCAGCCATCCCCAGGACAGCAGGGCTCCATCACACATAACGGTGACTTGGGCAGACAAACGCACTCCAAATGTCCCCCCTTCCTTCTTTTCTCCCCCCAGCTTTATATGCTGAGCATCACATCATATGGCATGGGATATCCCTGGGGTCAGCTGTCCCAGCTGTGTTCCCTCCCAGCTCCTTGTGCCCCCCCCCAGCCTCCTCACTGGTGGGGTGGGGTGAGGAGCAGAAAAGGCCTTGGCTCTGTGTCAGCACTGCTCAGCAGTGGCAAAAACATCCCTGTGGTATCAACGCTGCTTCCAGCACAAATCCAAACCATAGCCCCATACCAGCTACTATAAATAAAATTAACTCTATCCCAGCCCAAACCAGCACAGCTGGGAAACATAACTCCTGCCTGGATGTCCATTTCACCAGCAGACCATCCCGCTGTCCCCCAGCCCCATGCTGTACCACATCCTCTCTCAGAATATCCTGGATGGAAAACAAATGAGTGCTTTCTGCAGAACATAGCATTTCCTACATTGCTTGCAGATTCTTAAACTTAACTGTGCCAGTTGAGCCAAAGCTGGATTGAGAGCAATGCACACAGCTCACATCCCAAGAAATGGTGTGATTTTTTACTGCTTCATGCACGCCACATTGTGCAGTGACAGATATTTCACAAACTCACTTGAAGAGACATAAACTCGCAGTCTGAGAAACTGTAGGACGAGGCCAGACTGCTAGCCAAAGTAGTGAAACTGGCCCAAAACAACTGATGCCAGCTGAAGTCTCAGCATATGCAGTTTCATAACGTGCTGATGTTTATCTAACTGCAGAAAAACTTGTTTGATTGTAAGTACTTCGATAAAGTCATGGCTGCATAACATCAATTTCCATGGGAATCCAACTGCAGTTCAGGCTCCCATTTCTGTGCCGGCTCTCGCAGCATTTCTATGTGTAATTGCCCTTGACCGGCAGCACTGGAATGCAGATAAAAGGTCCATTTTGATAGAAAGATCTGCCAAAGGCTCATTTTTCCCTCTTGGTCATATCAGCATATTCTGAATTTGAACGAGTAGACTTCAAGCCAACAAATCTGTTTGCCTAACCCCGCTGCTCATTGGTGATGGACCAAGAAGGAAAGCGGGCAGGAGCCTAGCAGGGATGGGTGCTGGGCTGGGTATATACAAGGAAATCCTGCCGCAACGGATTTCTGTGAAAGACTGACAGACAGGCAAAAAAATCCACCCTCAACAGGGGCAAGTTGTTTTCTGCAGGCAGCATAGCCCATCTGGCTACCTCTGCGACCCCAGTTCAAGCCACAGGACGCACCCGCACTGCTTTTTTCAGAGACCTGGGGAAAAATAGCGAGCGCTTCCCCATGTGTCTGAACTGAGACCACGCGTCGTACAGCTTCTCACCTCAAACGCATAATGGTGGCCTGACGAACTGCTTTAGCACTATTAATTAGTCCTGCTTTATTTTTTTTTTCTTTTGAAAGGTGCAGAGAGAAGCCATCAGGAAGGGAAGTAAACAAGCGAACTCTCTCTCATGACGTGTTCAAATCCTTTAAGAGTTTCAACCTTTTTTTTTTTAAGAAAGTTAAATAGCAAGAGAGTGTTCACACGTTCCAGATTTGTGAATTTCAAATAATGAGTCAGTAACTGCGAGCAATTCGCTGCCGTAACGAAGCCACAGAAGGCAGCAGAGCCTCCTCTTCCATTGCAGTGAGGTTGAGCAGAGATTATTGCTTGAACCAAACTAATATCTTTTAATTCCTTACAACCTGATCATTTTAGAGGCAAAAAAAAAAGGGGGTATACGAGATCAGGCAGGCTGCCACACAGGGCACTGCCATGCATCCCTCACTGTCCAGGAGAGAGATGAGCCTTCTTATTTAGGTGGGGAATTACCTTCTTTCCCTTTTCTAAGAATCGTATTTCAAAGGCAGCAGCATTTCCCGTCAAAACACATACGTCTGCAAGCACACTAGCTCTGAGCATGCCAGCTGCTTGCCACGTTCAATTTGGGGCTGAGTGTGGCTAATAGCAACAGAAACCGCTTTCGACATTGGAACAGATGCATCCTTTGGTCTCGCTCCAGGTGCTCGGGAGCAGCTGGAGGGGAATGGGGAGGAAACACGGTGTGTGACGAGCAGGGAGATGGTCTCCTCTCTGAGTGTCGCATGACTTGCTCTTCCAACAAGGGGGGAGACCAAAAGTCAGGCCAAACCCTCTTTAATCAGAGCAGCATTGGTTCAGGAGTCCGTCCCAGCTGGAGGCAGCGGGCACACTGTGGCTGTGCCCAGAGGGACCCTGCAGAGCAAACATCCCCCATGGGACCATGGGCCAGGAGGCACTTGGCCAGGTGGGGACAGGGCACAGGCAGATGATCCGTCCCAGGGCACTTTACCTGGCTCACGGCTGCTCCATCTCACTAAGATGCAGCTGAGCACAGATCTAGCACTGACCAGTGACCGCTTGTCCACAGGAATGGTTGACATTATCACAGCACTGCTGTGTTTGGGGGGGTGACACACTGTGTTTGGGGGGGTGACACACTGTGTTTGGGGGGAGACACACGCAAGATGCTGTCAACAGGAAGGACAGTATCATCGCATAGGAGGTTACAGTGCGATGGGAAGCTTCAGGAATTGAAATCGTATATTTTAGGTGTGTGCTCTGATTCGTCCTCCACTAAACCCTCCCTCTCGGAGGGAAAATCGGCCTCCTGGCTTAGAGGCAGCCTTTGTGAACACTACCTGCCCCTGACCCCGGAGCCCATTTGTTTATGCATTTGATACTTAATTTTCAGAGAAAACATGCCCATCGAATAACTCCTTACATGTCTACCCTGTTTCAGAAAACAGAACTAAGGCTGTTAAATCACGCAGGCAATTCTGAAAATCTTTTCCAGAATCAGCACTATTGATCCTGTTTGAACATCATTACTCCTTCCTTCCCCTCTCGACTGCAAACTTTCCTACTGCAGCTTTCAAATATCAGTTTGGGTGCTGCACACCACCTTACGCAGAGCAACGCACAATATGAAGACTGAATTTGATCATCTTTCCTTCTGTGAAAGAACTGTGAAATGCATTAAAAGGTTTCAAGACTTGCCCCATCACGAGCATTTTTAAAACGGGGAGAACATTTTCAGAGGCAGTTAGGAACTTCAGTCGCTCCAGTGAAGCCAATGCAATTATTGGTGATTTGCAGCTGTAGCTTTCTTAAAATAAATACAGAAGAAAAGAAAAAAAATGTTGTGGTTTGTAGAGGCGACCAATCTTGGTCACAAAAGCTGCTGTAAAATACAGGCAGCCAGCGCCACCGGCAGCCCCACGCATTCACACATGCATGCAATAAAGCTGACACTGGATTCACTTCATAAAAAATTAACAAGAGCTCCAATACTAATACCCACCAAAACCATTGTGTAAGTCTCGTCAAACAGACCTCATTTTGTGCTTTAAAAGGATTACAAGCCGCTTGATAAAGGTGACTGAGTGGAGGTAATAGACTTAGGGTTTCTAATACAGTTAACTTAGTTTTGCATGTCATGCTGATGAAGAAGGTAGTGCCACACAATACCAGGCAAGCACATCTTAAATGGATTAAGAACTGCCCGAAAGATGGATCTCAGACAGGGCTGTTGGTGGGAAACCGGCGCTGAGCAGGGAGGAAGGGGGCAGCTCTGCCTGCCCCAGGACTGAGTCTGATGGCTGTCCGCATTTTTATCAACGATCTGCAGGCAAATAGAAAAGGAACGGTATTAAAATGGGCAGGTGAGAGGCTGTCGTCAGGCCTGAGCCCACTCGAAGTCAGTGTGTTTTAAGAGTCGAAGCCCAGCCACTGAAGGCAGGGAGTGCCGGCCCTGCCTGCAGAAGGCTAAAACATATCCCGGAGAGCAGCAAGCCTGAGGGTCGGGGTGGACCCATCATTCACCAAGAGCTTCCACTGCCAAGACGTGCAAAATGGTGCTGGTGAGATCTGTGGATATATTTAGAGGTGGAGGTAGGGATGTGTAGGATGAAACACATGCATTACAGGCAAGAAGATCGCTCTAACACTGAATATAGTTGTGATTCAGCATTTTTAAGAGGTCACGCAAACCAAAAGGGCTTAAAATGCTTTTAAAATTAGGGGTAATGTCTTGCAGTGAGAGATCTGAAGTGCTTAGTCTATTTAAATTATCAAAAGAAGATTGAGAGTCAGCTTGATTAATATATAAGCATCTCCAGGGGGAGAAAACACAGGATCCCACTGGTATCTTTAATCAAGCAGAGAACTGCATGAAGAACGACCTTCTGGAAGCTGAACCCAGTCAAATTCAAACTGGAAGTAACGCACATTTTTAATAGGAAGGCTGACTGATTGCTGGAACAATCTGGCATGGTGTGTGATGGACCCTTTGTCTCTCAAGCACTTCGTACCATAACTGGACACCATATGGAAGAAAAGCTCACGCCAAATACAAATTAGCAGCCTCAGCATCAGCCTAAGTGGATGCATTTTAATGGCTTGTGAGGTCAAACTAGCAAATCTAATTAATCCCCCTCCTCTTAAACTCCGTGAGTCAAGAGCAATGGTATCTTATCTCCCTCCTGGGACACACCAGGGACGTGGGGCATCCTGAAGCAGAAGCCCTGCCCACGGTGTAACCCCTTCCAAGGAGTGCTTGCAATAGATTACTTTGTAGATCTGATAGCACTTTACAATCACTTCGCAGACATGGAAATGGCTCCCTAGAGGGCAAAACAGACCATAAACAGGCTTGCCTCATTTGCCCTTTGACTGCAAGACTCCAGGGTCACATTCTGCCTTTTAGTACAGCTGTGGCCCTCTCAGTGATTTTGGTGGACGCAATGTTAGTTGGCGCATTTCTCTTCTAGTAACTGATAATCACGTACTGCTTAACTTTCTGATGCTGGGGGTCAGGACAGGCTTATCATGAACACAGCGAGACTGACAGAGTAGATCCTCACATGGATGTTACTACTCAACTACTTCTGAAGTTTGCAACCTGCCTCTAGAGTGTTTTCTCATGTCAAATATGTCCCAGAAACTGCCGTGCTGCGAGAGGGATCAAAATACTTGTGATTTCACCAGAAGATTAATTAAAGCTGCCCCACTGCTCTGCATCCTCCAACACCAAACCGATAACATATTCAGTTGCTTCCCTCCTTGATGCAGCCCTGACCACTCAGCCTTACACCCTCCCTCAGCTAGCTTCCCATCCCACACCACTTGGACCCACTACTTCTACCTCTATCACTCTTCTCAGCAGATGTTTTTCTCCGGACATTTCTCACTTATGATACCTAAAACTATTTCAGTTCTTCTGTTTACTCTGTTGCCACTGAACACGTGCACGCTCACGCATATCCCGCGTCCCTCTGGCTCTCGATACATTGCAATTTAAAAAAAGGCACAGGACTGGATTTTGCTAGATTACGACAATATTAGAAGGGGGAAGCAATGGAGCAATTCTACCTAAACCAATGAAAATACACAGGAAAAATAATCTCAAACACTGGCTTTCCATCTCCCCCCCCTCCATTCCTATGCTGTTCATCCAAAGCCCCACTGCCTGGGTTTCAAGTGAGACGCTGCCATGTCCTGCAGACAGATTCTGGACTGAGCTATCTCAGCCTCCTACAGGCAGAGGTGAAAGCTGTAGCTCAGAAAGGAAATATGAGGTTGGCAGCATCCAGCAGTCGTCCCTCCGAACAGATGCTGGGGAAGATGTGGCCAAGGACAAGTACATAGAGGCATGTGTTCAGTGATACCCTGGGACATCGGGGTCCACACAACATGGAAACAAGGACCAACCAAAACACAGGATGAGGAGAAAAAAGGCCAAGGGATGAGAAGAAATCATTGCTTCATTATTAATGTTTCCTATAATCTCAGCCAGCTTCAGAATGTCTTCTGTGAATAATTTATATGAGGCTTCTCCAATGGACTGTGAATAATTGATGTTCGTTTTCTTCAGTCATTATATCACAATGTGTTACCAGGAACCAGACTGAATCTTAACTTGAGAAAAAGTTTGTCAAGGCTGCTTAGGCTTGAAATGTGATCACACTGAAAGCTGGTGCAACTTGGGGCAGAGTACCTTCTGTGGAAGAGACCCTTCCTTTTCTTAAGAGTAAACAATTTTTCCCTTCATCCAAGAAGTTACAAAGTAAAGCAAAACTTTTTCCAGTTCACCTCTTTGGCAGGAATAGTACCATTTTCCCCAGCTGGCCTGGCACATAGGACAGTTTTATTACCACTTTTATCTCATCATTTGGACAATGAAAGGGGTGGGTTTGAAATGGGAATACTCCATAAATTCATCAAAGCGTGGCGTAGAGTAAAGGAAGGCAGTCATCGCCAAGAGGTCAGCAAGCACATTTGCTGCCAGGGTTACAACAACCATGCTAATGGCTCAGCACTGGAGATGGCAGGAAACATAACTGGAGGTGAGTGAGTAGCTCTCCAAGCCCCACCGACTCCATCAGGCTTATTTTATTGCTCACCAACCAAAGTGGTTGGTGCAAATGGCTTCTAGTGCCACCCGAGATGTGTCACGCACACACACACAGTGCTTGCCTCTCATCCCTCTACCAAGCCATAACGAATCTCAGGGTCTTGCCAGCTGCTTTCCTGTTGAAAGAGAAATCAGTGACTCAGAGGAAGCTGTGTTTAACTGATTTAATTACATCGTGTACACAAATAGGGTGAAAAAATCATCAAACGACACTAAGGCCAACCTTTTTCTTGGAAGTCCCAATACACACATTAACATGCAGTCCTCAGAAACTCTTCTCCAAGAATTGAACTCTGTGGGTTCAGTGCAAACTCTTCTTCTTTTTTTAGCTATACACCTAAGAGAATCTGTGCTTCAAAAAGCCAACAATGGGACTTTTTCCGCAAAGACAGTGTATTGCTCATGCACAGGGGAAAAAATCTGGAAAAATTACTTGTAAAACTGGGTTATGTCTCAGGGTAACGATATGCGTTGTTATTGCATAACAAAACATCCAGAAGGAAATGCCATGGCAAAATGGAGCCTCAAACCTCAGTCCAGGTGAGAAACCTAATGCCATCAATAGGACTTACCTACTGGACTTAAGTTCAGAGCATGCATGAGCAGCGATGCTCTACGAGGAACAGGAATAAACACCTGCTTGAGTGCTTTGCTAAATCACAGCCTTTTAGTAGCGACTCTCAAACGACGCCATGCACACCTCTGCTGGCTAAGCACATTTGCTACATGACAGACATCAATTCCTCAGCTTCACAGTGTTCCTCAGAGCAGCCTCCGCTGCTGAGTGCCAGTGCCCTCCCCAGTGTGCTCTAGAGGGAAAACCTTTCCTTTTCCTTTCAGAAAAGACATAAAAACTTTCCTAGAGATACAAAAGAGACTTGGGTAAAACTGAGTTGCCCAGTCCTGCAGGCCCTGCACACGAAAGTGCCCCTATAAAGATCATAATTTTGAAATCTGCTTCTTGCACATCTTGCTGTTCATGTCAGAGATGGCTCCAGAAACAAGAGTTATATTATATTTTTCTCTGTCAGACATCCTCAATTGCCAGGTAACACATGACAGGCCAAGGGCCAAATCTACAGCAGATCAAGAAGTTGATATGGAATCAAGAAGGGATTTCATGCCCACTAAGAATCGACTTTTTTGGTACTTGGATTTGAGAGAGCAACCTTCCATGTGGCTCATATATTGACAGGCAGCTTCATGGGAGCCCATATGACTGTTCAGAAGAAAGGGGAGAAGGGAAGGTGTTAGTCAAAATGAGGGAGGAGATCAGCATATACCATTCGAGTGAGTGATCTCAAGGATGTAGGAATGAAAGGGGAGGTCTTAGAATCACTTTGGTTGGAAAAGACCTTTGAGATCATCAAGTCCAACCTTCTGAACACATTTTTTGAACCATGTCTCAAAATAGTGCTTTCCTACAGCTCAGGATACCCAACAGCATCTGTCACCTTACGTAAGTATATCTGTGTGCATATGTCAGATCTAAATGACACGGTTAAACACCAGCAGCCATTAATAGCTTGACCTCGTTGTTTTTATTCCAAGGTGAATACCCAAAGACGAAATGTCTGAATGACATAAAAATGAAAAAAAAATAGTACATCAAGGTGGATGAAGACGAGAACCAGTGCTTTTAAGCCATGAGAAAAAATGAGAATGGATACATGCCTAGTCCTCAGAGCTACACTGATGTCACCGTATTTCCTCTCTTCAGTTGAAACAAAGAAATCCCCATCATTTCAAAGGCCATTAATGAGACCAGAAAATAATCCTCAGTGAATGTCAAACAAAAAAGGAAAAAACCTTCTCTAATGACTTGTTAGGATTCACATGTTTGCTTCAAGACGCCGTAACTCTGGACTTATTTAAGCCCTATGGAAAGTAGTCCTTACATGGATTCATATACGAAGACAATGACACAGTGGTGATAACAAATTTTTTTGATTACGTAACAAACTATTTTGAGAGAACATGAATAACTATGACTGTAATAAATAGCCCCATTCTCATGGGAGTATTTGTATGGACATTCACATCTACATGTGCAATACTGCAAGCATTAAAGAAACTTCTAAAACTCACCATTGCTATTTTCAAGTCTTCACCAGCCAAATTTCAAAATTCTAAGTAAAACTCCAGAAGAACCAATCCTTTAGCACAAAGACAACACAGTATTTGCCTGAGTACAAATCTCTAATTGACAATGAACAGATGTAAACTTTATGTCAGCAGGCTGTAACACAAGCACACAGGTTTTGCCAGATGTGTAACATTCATTTTATATTCTCCATCTACACAGATATGTATGTGCGTACACCGTATCTTATAAAATTTGCAGATGCAAGGGAATTAGGAGCAGACTCACTTCTTGCCTGCTGGGATACCCAGTCTTCCCAGAGACCGAGAGAACATCAAGCTCAAAACCTTCTATTTAAGTTTTCTGTTACAAAAGCAGAATGTTAAAACTCCCGCAGATCACCTAAATTGCCTTAAAGTGTTATAAAACCCACAAGCCTTAAAAAGGTCATTTGCCCTAATTGTGTCTAAAGTGCACTGCAATTAGCAGGAAGATCCATATCTCCTCCTGTGGTATCCTAGGAGCAGATTACACAAGTTAGAATAAACTCAACAAACACAGCTCGGTAGCCATAAATCAGGACAAACTTTAGTTTCAGGTCCCAGAAAAGCCCTTTGTAATTAAGGAGGTCTATTTTCTGAGGTCAGTGGAGCTTTCCACACACTTACCTTTTGGCACACGCTCACACACCTCGCCTCAAAACTGAAGCACATTTCTGATTTCAAAGAAGTTGCTCCCGCCTTAGTGGCACCAGGTAAAGGGGGAGTTTGCCAAGCAGAACCTTTAATAACTCCACGGCACCATACTTGATCAAGTTCTTCCACATTATCCATATTTTTTGTGTCTCCTTTCTTGAGAAATCTTGCTGATGATAATTATAACTGGCATTTGGATGCTGACTATAGCAGTGACCCTAACAGCACTTTTCCCCCTTGAACATGGCAAATTCAACTCCTTTTGAAGTTGCTCTATTATTCTCACTACAGGTTCTTTATTATGTACATAGCACCACTAAAATTAAGAGATATTTATGAGATAAGGTGCGACCTATTCTTGTTTAGGATGGCAAAAAATAACTCACATTCTGCGGAATAAGAGTTAATACTGAAAAAGAATTTGAGGTCAAAATGTGAACCCGTTAAGCCCTTTTTGGTCACAAACTCTGCTCAGAGGAGCATATCGGTGAACCTGGGCACAGTAAGGGCACATTTGGGTTGCGCTTGAGTGAAGGGAGATGAAGAAGAGAGGAAGGAGAGGAGACGTGGAAGGAAGGCAGGCTCCAAATTCAGACTTTTAATTTGAGTGTAAAACATGCAGCATATGGTCAGGCTGGCAGAAAAGCCTGGTGGTGGCCACTGAAATGGACTCCAGTGGGAGCGCAATGCCGAGTCCTGCTCCTGCTGCCAGGCGCCAAAATGTCCCCATTAGGCACTGCATACAGCCCCCACCCCAAAGCAAAGGGTTTTCAGGGATACCAGCCATACGGGGGTGCAGGCAAGAGCTTAGCAAACTGCTCCCATTGACCGCCATAAATATTTTCCCTTTAAAAAGCCAAGCACACTGCCCTGATGGCAGTGATCCTTATTAAATTCCCTTCCTGCTATCAGGCTCATGAGGAGATCAGAGTGAGGTCTGTGGTAATTAAAAATGAACGAGACCAAATTAGTTAAGCACATTCCTGACCGTCAAGAAGTAATGGAGTGATTCAGAGAGTCTGGATTTTGCTGAGGGAGGAGGCTTTCTCCAGCGCAATGCTCCCTGCCTCCACGTACGTACCTTACCTCCAAAACGGTGCCGGGAAGATGCCTGGAGGGGACACTGCTCCACTTTAATGTGTCTCTTTGCAGGATCCCTCGCAACCCTGACGTGCTGGTGTCAAAATTATGACTCACCTCTGACCAAATACAGGCATGAGATAGGTGGCCGAGCTATCAGGCATGGCCATGCTGTGGCCTGTCCAGGGGCATCCCAATCCAACGGGGTGAGCCATGAGGTACCACGCCGCGCTGAACAGCAAAACGCAGGCTGACACCCTGATGTGGGGTCTGAAAGTGGCGATGGCAACAGCCCCTCGGGGCAAGGAGATCAGAAAAATATTGGTGGGTGAAAGACAGAAAGCAGCATGTTGTCCCAGTGCAGTGCAATGTTGTCCCAGTGCATTGCAATGTTGTCCCAGTGCATTGCAAGCGAGCTACTGTGCTGCAGAGCTGCTCCTGAACCTTCCCTCCCACACCTGGGGTCACTGCAGGACCTCCTTACAGCATCCCAAACGCCTGCCATGTGAGGTCCCTTCTTTCTTCCTACCTCCCACCCAGATGGTAAAGATGTTGTGGGGAGGGTGGCAGGAGGGGAAGGTGCTCAGGGCAAGATAAAGTAAAAAAAAAACCTTAATGTAATACCCAGGTCATAGCGCAGTCAAAACATGACCGTCCTTTCTACTTTGAACCCCATGAATTCTCAGAGGATCCCGTCTTCTCTGCAGGTAAACTTTGCTGATTAGGTTTTGGAAGACCCAAAAGGGATGAATCCTGACATGTTTCGGAGACTACGGCCATCTCGGGGAATGCTGGCAGTTACTCTCGGCGGGTCACAGTCAGCTGCGCTTTGCAGGTCGGCACGCACTTCTGAATGCAGCAGAGCACGGAGATAGCCAACCTAATTTTAAATGGGTTCATTCGAATGAAAAGCAGTAAAACACAACATCCTGAAAATGAGCACATCTCAAGACACCGCCTGAGCCACGGTGCCACAGTTAGATTGCTCCAGATATGTGAAGCACCTGAGCTAATACATTTTTAGCAGTCTCAAGTGTCTTTCCACTCCACTAGAGACCGCAGTCCAGGCGTATTTACAGAGATGATTGGAGACATTTAACTTATTGTTATACCTTCCTTTGAATTCATAGTTCAGGGACAATTTAAAGAGAATGACTGCTGAGCATTTGGAATTGGGAGAGGTTAGTGCAGTATTCTCAGGATCCAAAATTAATGACAGCCTGCAAGTCACTTCTGTTTTCAGGGAGCAGTAAAGATCAATAGCAGATACTCTCAAGCAGCAGACATTTCTGAATAAATGAAAACAACTGCAAACAGTACATCATGAAGTCAGCAGTAGTGGCAGATGCATTCCAAAACACCCACGTTCTCACCCAGATTCCTCCATATCCAGTGTCCTAACTGCCACCAAGGACCACTGAGGGCTCTGCCAACCTCCAGGAGACAAAAAAAGCCCTATGGGCTCATGCTGTTATACAACTGAAACCTTTTTTTAAGAGCAAAGACATAGCTCTCTGAGCCGCATCTCAGGACTAGGAGACATGAACCAAAGCTTCTGAAGGTAACAGATCTCCAAAGCTGGAAATCGTCCTGCCTGTGGTGGTTGTACTGTGGTCCCCAGCTCTGCACCTTGAAGGACTGCAAGAGAAACCTAAGGGAGCCCAGGACTCTACCAAATGTCAGGATGAGCTCCAGCATCAAGATGCTCTGATGTAGGGTAGGATCTACAGGAAGTAGCAGAAATGGAATAAGTTTGTAGAATGACCAGAAAGACTCATCTCGAAGTATATGCCATACTTACGGTATTTCTTGATAGGCTTCAGTATAAAATAACTCGAGACCTATGAGAAAAGGAAGGCATCCCATAGAGTCATTAATTACTTGGTGAGATGATTATGCATCCCCTGGCCAAGTCTGTAGCACAAATCTCACTCTGTACGTGTGCCACTGAGAACGCACGTTGTAGCAGCCCCAAATACAGAACCTTTCCTTTTCCCGAGGCTATAGCAATTTCTGCTTTTAGCATAAGACATCCTTGATCCAGCTCCTGTGTTGTCAGACAAGACAGAAACCACCAGCTCGAAGAATACGACAAGTCAGGAGGTGTCTATCTGTCAGCATTTTCAGTGTAACTCATCATCATCAACAGACCCCCATGTGCAAACTCCAAAGAGTTGGAGGGCACATAATTTTCAAAAGCTGCCTCTCCCGATATATCCCACCCATTGAAGTCAGCCAAACTCTGCGCTGCTTCAAATACTTTGCCATAAAACCCACCACGTTAGCCAGGCTGAACGGTAGGGCTGGTCCCTACAGATTCCTGCAGTGGTTGACTGCTGTTGACAGATTTGTGTTTTCAGCCTAAAAGATTGGTTGTTCTTAAAGCAAAAGGTGAAAGACTAAGAGATCATAGAATCATAGAATCACAGAATGTTTTGGGCTGGAAGGGACCCCTAGATGTCATCTAGTCCAACCCCCCCTGCAGCAAGCAGGGACACCGCTAACCAGATCAGGTTGCTCAGAGCCCCGTCCAACCTGGCCTTGAATGCTTCCAGGGATGGGGCCTCCACTACGTCTCTGGGCAACCCGTTCCAGTGTTTCACTACCCTCATTGTAAAGAATTTCTTCCTTATATCTAGTCTAAACCTTTTAGCATCAGAATATAGCCAGACATCTCCTGAAGCCAGACAATCCACTACAGACAAACAAAAAAGACAGAACTACATTAACACTGCTGCACTCCCAAGAGCCCAGAGAGATGAGAGCTGAAGGGCTCGGTAAAAGAAGTCAAATACCCAATTGCTTCTCAAACCAGCTGAATTGCCATGGGACTTAACAGCAAGATAACAAGGAGGAGAGGCATCAGTTGAGATGAGTTTCCCTGTGTCTTTAACAGAATCCTGTACTTTGGTGTACAATATCACAGCCAATCTACTGGGCAAAGTTTTCCCTTCCTAGCAGGGGGGCAGATATAGAGAAGCCATATAGTTGAATTTTCATTGGAGCTGATTTAAGACCAGAAAGAGACACAAATAAGAGGAGATAAAGAGGGAAGTGCATCATTTGTCAAAATCCATAGCAGAAAGTCGAGGAGAGTGTAATGTTGCTGGACCTTAAACCATTTATCACAAGGTTCAAGAAGAAATAGTGTATATCAGAAAAAATGAGTTATGCCTATGTACTCCCGAGTACACCAGAAGTGGTTGTGCAGCAGAAGGGATAACACTATCGGCTCCTTTGTAGTACAGACAGCAACAAGTAACAGGCTTGAAGTACAACAAGGGAGATTTAACAGCAGAAAAAGCCATAACAGGAGGGAAAATGAATAGAACAAAATAGATGAGCAAATATCTGGGGAACTTGTGGGCCCTTCATCACCAGAGGTCCCTGAAAACAGTCCAGCCAATAATCAGTCATGAATGGCAAAGACATTGCTACTATAGCTGTTTGGGCTGGGGGATGAATTATGGGATCACCTGAGGTGCATCCCAGCAATATACTTCTGTAATTGAAAAACACATCCTAAGGATATACAGAGATTCCACATTTAAAACCTCAGAAACTAAACCCAAATACCAGGAATGACAGGCAGCTTCTCAAATGATGCTTGCAAGCAGTTAGAAATCTTCCAGTGGTCAACACTGCTGCAGAAAACATTCATTTGCTTTATGCTGGAACATATACCATGAAGAAATGAACAACAAACCTTTACAGGAGAAGAGTCAGAAGTAAATAAAATCTCACCTCTCCCACACTAGAACTGAAGGGACATGGCCATCATTCATCCTGCTTGTCAGATACAATAATTTATACCCCCTGGTACAAATTACTGGGCAAGTAAAGCACTGTCAGGATCTTTTGTGAAGAGAATTGCTAGAGCAAGGCAGTGTGATGGGAAAGATCACTCAGCTTGGGAAGCTACAGAACAGTGAGGGAATAGTTCAAATGTGTTGGCAGAGCAGCAGTTCACGTATGTCCCCAGATGCAAAGAAGTGTCTTAACATTGAAATAACCGCAGGACCAAGCGAGATGAGAACACTCCAAGTTGTTAAAAATAAATACATAAATAAAATCAAAAAGCTTCGGCATGAAAATAACTCAGGCAAATAAGACATTTACCAGTGCTTATGCATTGAGCTTATTCATTAGCTAAACAGTGCAGGTAACGAGAATGTGGACACTATGCAAAGATAATTTGGCCACTCCTGGCCATCATTTTGGCCAATACAGCTACAAATGAACTGGAGAGCTGCAGAGCTTTAGTGAAGGGCAGCTCAAGACAAGCAGCCACGTCTCTTCAAGGGGCTTTGTAACAGACGTGGCTTGTCGGTGAAGAGGCGTACAAGGGTACCTGTAGCAGATATTGATTTATACAGCTACGCTGCAAAGACAAACCTTGCACCACAGCTCCAAGAGACAAGAGGAAGGATTGGAGGGGAAGGAGTAACCAGGGACACTCAGGACATCAGTGACAGAGCTAAGAAGCCACACAAGGGTTAACACACAGCTAGCAATAGTCTGTAAAATTAAAAAAGTGCCGACATACTGCATTCCTTCCCTTTCACCGGGTCCGGTAGTCCAGAGCACTCCACCGATGGATTCGGGACAGCCACCCTCCATCTGGAGCCACTGCTGTCGCATTCTGTGTACTCGAAGTGGTAATCTGTCTGCAAGCAATTACAAAGAGTTTCAGTTTCATCATAACATTTGCATATTAAGCTCATTAATCAAGACTGGGATTAGCAAACTCAGTTATAATTAAACCAGAAAGAAAGTAGCTGGCGTGGAACATACTGTGCAGCACTCTCACTGCTTTGATGATCACCGTGTATCACCGCAGAGCAAGCACAGAGCACGTCGGATGCTGCACAGCACAAATGTTAAGGCAGAGGGTGGGATTTGCAAAAGCACTTGAGAGACGGGACACAGATTCCACTAGAATTTTCTTCCCAGTCTCTTAGAGCAGAATTGATCCCAGACTTCTGGCCATCATGGTATTTGATCTACAGTAGCCAACCAGGCTTCCTCTTTGATCAATGGAGCAAGCCATACCCAGAGCACAAGTCATCCCATGTTAGGTTGGACGTCTAAGATGGAGGGGATGAATTACCTTCTGCGAGTGCCTTTCCCTCTTCATCAATCTCAGAGGAAGCCCAGACAAATTAGAGGAGATAAACCCAGTATTGGGATACCTCTGAAAATGCCATCCAGAGTCAGCTCTGAGGAGCACCTCAAGGCAGATGTGAGGGAAGATCATCCCCATGGTCTCTATCATTGAGATAAGCCCTGAGTAGTCCAAGTGAAAAGCAGTAAGAAAATTCCTAGCATTAGGTAGGAAAGAATATTAGCTATTTAATGTATTAATAACACTGACTCAGATCCTAGATGTAATCTAGACTCATATCTAGTTACATTTTTAGTTTTGTCTTTGTAGCTTTGTTTCCAAATTCATAGCCCAGAATTTTACTATTAAAATAAACCTCAGCAACATCTCATTCTTGAATTGTTTTGGTATCAAGGTGAAGCTGGCAGAACTGGTGCATACGTTTCTTCAGAGGGAACAGACCTATGCTAAAATGACACATACTGGCAATGTCCATGAGATGTCTTCACATGGGCAAGGCCACCTCCAGCTCCCTTTGCAGTCAAGAGAGAGAGAGCATTGGCCACGTGCCTATTTTAGACACCTGCTGCAGAGGGGATGAGGAGATAACACACGTCCTAGAAACGCTTCTTTCTCTCCACTGGCTACAGAAGGAGACCAGCCACTTGCTTTGGATGGAGACTTCTCCACTTCCTCAGGGGAACCCCATCTCCGACACTGCATGGCCCTGCGTGGCCCATGAAAACAACACACAAAATCATGGGACTGAGGAAAACGGGATCAGAGCTTTAGCCACAGGCTCGAGGTTTAGGGCAGACTGGTGTGGTGGATCCACAAAATTGTTGCTTCCTTTCAATTTATCTGGCTTCTCCTGGCAGGACTGGCCATGAACCAAAGAGGGGGCCATGTCCGCAGCCCGAGGCACGAGCAGAAGAGCTCTTAAGCTGGCATAGCTCACTCTCACTACAGTGAAACCCACCCATGAGGCACCATAAATCTGCCTTCCTAAAGATCTGTGCCACTGTGACGGCAGATATTAGCCCCTAAGCTACGCTACCCTAGGAGGAGGTGCTCTGTGCACACAAGGATTATTTTGGGGGCAATCTTTTCCTGCTCCTTCTATCACCCCTTGCAGTGCTGACATCCCACGTGATAGAGCAGAACAGGGGGAATCAGGTGGATACGGGTCAGTCCGTGCTGGCTCTGGTATAGATCAGTTAATCCCTTCACATATTCAGCTGACTCACAAGGAGAAGCCTTGCTATTCTCATTTACAAAAAAACCAAACAATATTGAGTTTAATATTTTTCCTACTGTTAGCATAGCTCTCCAGAGATATTCAGATGTTAATAAAGTTTTACCTAAACATTACAGCCTTTGGTATTTTGCATCCAAGTGCAAATAATATTCTGATTTCTCTGGAATTAATATTTTCATGGTTCAACAAATGCCTTTGTGGCTCAGCCTATGGTCTGGAAACCTGACTAACAGCATAGCAGAAAGGAAAACTATCTGTCTCAAAAATAAAGCAAAGCGTAAGAAGAGACTACCAAACCCAGAGCTACACATGGAATATGATGTACCACACTCAGCGCTATGAATATACTCAATTAAAATATGCATTTTCCACCTTTCATCTCATTATACAGTCTTCAAGGAACAGAAAAAAACCAGTCCTTAATCATCTTGGTATGAAATCTGTGTATAAGGCAACCAGAATATATAAATAACATATCTGTAATAGATCCATCTCATAGTTCATATCACGTTTGAAAAAAAATTATTTATTAAATTAAATATGCAAGACTGGAGTGAAGCAAAGAAAAGGATATTGAAACCCTCTGAATCTGACTCATGTTCGGATCTCTTTTCTATTTCATATCAGGTAAAAAAAATTATAGAGAGCAGTTTGGTGTCAACAATCCAGGCTGCTCTCATAGCCACCCTCTCAAAATACACTTCAGGGATGCCTAGCCAGCAAGAATCCTCTGCAGCCAAGAAGGAGCCAGAGGGTGTCTCAGAAGTGGTGCAGCTGGAAGGGACCTACCATGCAGCGCAGAAACATCCCCTTTAATGATGTCTGACTGCCAGCTACCACCTGAGATTCAAAACTCGGGACAGTAACTAAAATTATAAAGAAAGAGGGTTTCTGCTCTCCTTCCAAATTCAGGCAGAAGAGCCAGGTCTCCATCTCGCCTCTTCCATCCCTCCATGGAAAGGTCTCCAGCTTTAACCAGCCAGATGAGGTTTCCAGGGGAGATGGACCCAGCAGATGTCCTTCCCTCAGACCACCCCATCCCCGTGTGCAGCTGGCTGTGTCCACCGAGGAGTCTCAAGATTCACTAGGAAGGTTGTATGGCAGAACTAAGTTCCTACATGATCTTTTTCTGTTACTTTTTCCTCTACTGTGATCAGTTCCCTTGTGGAAGAGGGGATTTTTTTTTTATTGTTTTCTATCTGACTTTCAACTCAACTTTACATCCGAAAACCACTCCATGGAGTTGGTTGTTCCTCTGGTAATTGACTGTAATGAAGACTCTGAAAAATTAATTTCTGCCCTTGGTCACACACGCATAGCTCCAAAATTTCTTCCAGCTACCATCGCTACCATCTTCTCCCCTATGCTATAGTTTTACCTAGAAACAACCACTGGGGGTCCAGTTGTATCACCCATTTAAAACCAGGATATACCTGTGCAGCATTACAGGCATGACAGCAGCTCACAACTTTGGCTGCATCACTGACCAGCTTTAAATTAACCAGCTTAGCTACTTATAGCAGGTGAATATAACTGCACGGAGCTCCGGTTCAGCTAAATGATCCAGCATCTCAGGCTGGTTTAGCAGCCATGGTGATGCTGTCCTCAGCATCCAGCGAGGCTCAGGTCCGTCCCTATGAGCTGGAAGCACGCCTGGACAGCAGTACCGACAGCCTCAGAGCACACGTGACGTATCCAAGCACTGGAAATCACCCATTAGCGCTGGCTTACCCGGCTCAGTGCTTCTAATCTGCCTCAGCAATTTGAACTCCTCAATATAGAAGGCTGGCAGAGGAGCCTCCTCAGCACCGTGGGACGCTTACAACACCTTTGCATCTCACTGAAAAATACCGTTCCATTACGCTGGGATTTATTCTCCACCCTGACAGAGAAACTTCTTCACCCACCAGTTCTCTCAAAAGAATTTCATGGCAAATCCACTGCCAGATGTTCTCCGTTGCCAGCTATTACTCTGTTTTTGCTTTCAATGTTTTTTCCCCACTATCATCCAGACATATAGTATCTTTAAATTTGGCCATGGGCCTGTTTTAATTTTAACTGTAAGTCTGACTCTGTTTTATTACTTCTCTGGGCTTGGCCTTGATGTTCTAAACACGTCCCTCCTTCAGTTCAGCTGTTACTTCCAATAACATTTCCTACTTTATTGCTCATAATTCCTAGGCTTCAGCAAAACTGGTTTGAATTTCAGATCCAAAGAGTAGGTTTCCATAGGGAAGTGTCTCTCAGAAAAAAATGAACACAACCCTCCATATATGGTTAAGCTAAAAAAAAAAGCAGTTTTCTAAATGGAAAATTGATGCTGTTCCAAGAAGCTGCTCAGAATCAATGTGTAGTCCTCAGCATTAATTTTCAAATGAAAGGTTAATAGTAACCTGAAAAATGCCGCCAAAAACAGGCAAGTGTGTTTGGTTTACCCTGTGTTGAATTTTGCTTTATTGTTCTTGGAGAATTAGTAAAATCACACCTGTGCTACCATACAAAGCTGTTGTAAGAAACTCTCTGACATATGACCACTCTCTTTGAAGGACACCATGTACAAAAAAGACGCCCTCGTGCATGCACATGACGTCAAAGAGCCGGTGCACTAGTCACAGCTCTGGCCAGGGGGAAAAAAAACACAACAGAATTTGTCCAGCATGCTATGTTCAAAAAGCATCGATATGGGATCGACGGTGTGGGCCTGCCGCCCTCACATGTGTCCTGTGAAAAACTCTTGCAGACAACTCCCGGCTCCATAGAGGCACGTGCACCTCCTGCTCTGCAGCCCTTCTATGGCTCCCAGCCCACCACCAGCTGGCTGGCTGACCCTGCAGCGAGGCATCTCCTCCCCATGTGTCCTCCAACTCTACTGTCCCTCTTCCCACACAATCCTCATCTTGGCTTTAAGCGGCACCAAGCACTCCTCCTTACCCAGGTCCCCAGATCCAGTGAATTTAGTGTTGGATGTCTCCGGTGCAGACTTCTACATCTGAACTAGGTATCTCACAGTCTTTACAACAGTTGACAGACACTCCTCTCATCTCAAAGTAAATGCCTATTTCAGGGCATTTCTGAAACTCTGGAAATATCAGTTTCCTCTCCATTGACTGTAGAGCTTTCTCCCAGCTGACCCCCTGTAGAATGGAGCTTTCACCATGACAAAGAGCAACACCTACTTCAATGCCTTGCCTGTTTTTCTGCACCAATCTTTTCATTCCCTCCTTTCACCTCAGTGGGAGATGCCCTGGAGCCCTTCCCACTTAACTAGAACTGAAGGGCAGAGAAAGCACAAGCCCTAACAACCAGTTCCCAAAGCACTGAACGCTTGATCTGGCCAGAAACAACGGATGAAGCCTAGGAGCAATATACATTTACCATATAGAATCATAGAATCATAGAATTGTTTCGGTTGGAAAAGACCTTTAAGATCATTGAGTCCAACCATTACCCTAACCCTGCCATCCCACCACTAAACCATGGCCCTGAGCACCTCGTATGCCCGGCTTTTAAATACCTCCAGGGATGGGGACTCCACCACTTCCCTGGGCAGCCTGTTCCAGTGCTTGACAACCCCTTCAGTGAAGAATTTTTTCCTAATGTCCAACCTAACATCTGTTATGAAATATAATAGTAAGTCTCTTGCAACTTAACAGCTTGCTCTGCTCATGTTGTTTTGCAACCACAGACATCACTGAGCCAGGAAAAAAAAAAAAAAAAAAAAAAAAAAATCCTTCTCCCCCCCCTGCCACAATATTACTAAAAAAAACTCCCAGGAGGTCTGAGGTCTGTCACTTATTCTTTCCCTGAACTTGCTCTCCTTGTTCCATTGATACTTTTGCTTAACCCGATTAACTCCACACAATGCTATTAAAAGATATTGTTTGCCAAAAGGGGCATCCATAATCTTTACAGACCTATGTGCTATCTATATTTACATGTGCAATAGGGATTAGCTGTGTATTTATTAAAAGAAAAAAGACCCCCACACAAATAAAAGCCCCTTTAACGAAAGAGTGAATTCAGGAGGAGACAAGAAGGGAGTCCAACCCCACTAAGCACTCTTGTGATTCTCCCAGACCAATCTCGCTGAAAAGGAGACAACGCTTTCACTTCCCTGGTACACCGAGACGTGATATCCCAAAAAATGGCAGTGTTAGGTTAATGGTTGGACTTGATGGTCTTCAAGGTCTTTTCCAACCGAAACGATCCTATGATTCTATGATTCTAAAAGGCAGCAGATGTTGAAACCCGACAGTCTCTCTGCGTGGCTGTGTTTCCCCTTGCCTGGCCTCTGTGGCATTAGCACATGCAGGGACTACGCTTTCAACACTTTGAGACCACTCTGGTGCTTTCAAGTGCCACCTATCAGTCACTTCTCCTAATTCAGGCTTTGAAAGGGGAGACACAAGTTCCCATTTCTTATTAGTTTTGGGCTTCTAGCCCATCCTCCTCTTTTACTGCACTCATTATTTCTAATTATATTCTCTGGCATCAGTAAATATTCCTGCTTCCCCTCTGTGCTGCTATCGTCCCCAGCCCGTGAGTGAGCGGCAGACCCGTCCATCAGCAGGGCTCTGCCTCATCCCTCATTCAGACCTAATGCCCAGCTCTATGCTTTGCCTGAAAATGAACACATTCCTCCTTAAACTCTTTTGAAATTACTTACATTTGTGCTTTTCAGCTGAAAACTTGAGCCAGGCTTTCAATTATTTCCATCCTTATTCCTAAATCCCCCAATTCCTAAAGACATTTATGTGTATTCTGTCGCGTTTCTCTTTCCAGACTCCAAATTCATCTGTGGCTTTTTTGGCAGTGAGAAACACAGCCCTAATTGCATTACTTAGAACCCCACAAGGCAGCTGTGTATATTCAGACTTTCTGAAAATCAGGCTATTTGCATCTTGAGCCTAATTCAAGTACCAGGTTTCAACCACCAGAAGCTGAGGTTGAAACACTGCCAAAGCCATCTGCAAATTAAAGATGAACTGAGGAGGTTTACTGAATGTAAGCCAAAATTCAGCAAAAATAAATCATCAATATTTGTAAGAAATCAGAATAAATGACATCTTAGGTAAGTTGTTATGTAACCTGTTTAAACATAATTTCCAGGATTCTAACCTAAATGTATTAAAGAGAGAGCAACAAAGCTGGTGAGGGGTCTGGAGCACAAGGCTGATGGGGAGTGGCTGAGGGAACTGGGGGTGTTCAGCCTTTCCAACCGAAACGATCCTATGATTCTATGATTCTAAAAGGCAGCAGATGTTGAAACCCGACAGTCTCTCTGCGTGGCTGTGTTTCCCCTTGCCTGGCCTCTGTGGCATTAGCACATGCAGGGACTACGCTTTCAACACTTTGAGACCACTCTGGTGCTTTCAAGTGCCACCTATCAGTCACTTCTCCTAATTCAGGCTTTGAAAGGGGAGACACAAGTTCCCATTTCTTATTAGTTTTGGGCTTCTAGCCCATCCTCCTCTTTTACTGCACTCATTATTTCTAATTATATTCTC
Source organism: Egretta garzetta (assembly GCF_000687185.1). Classification (NCBI taxonomy): domain Eukaryota; kingdom Metazoa; phylum Chordata; class Aves; order Pelecaniformes; family Ardeidae; genus Egretta; species Egretta garzetta. Next base: position 4,208,579 of record NW_009260669.1, read on the forward strand.
TGGCATCAGTAAATATTCCTGCTTCCCCTCTGTGCTGCTATCGTCCCCAGCCCGTGAGTGAGCGGCAGACCCGTCCATCAGCAGGGCTCTGCCTCATCCCTCATTCAGACCTAATGCCCAGCTCTATGCTTTGCCTGAAAATGAACACATTCCTCCTTAAACTCTTTTGAAATTACTTACATTTGTGCTTTTCAGCTGAAAACTTGAGCCAGGCTTTCAATTATTTCCATCCTTATTCCTAAATCCCCCAATTCCTAAAGACATTTATGTGTATTCTGTCGCGTTTCTCTTTCCAGACTCCAAATTCATCTGTGGCTTTTTTGGCAGTGAGAAACACAGCCCTAATTGCATTACTTAGAACCCCACAAGGCAGCTGTGTATATTCAGACTTTCTGAAAATCAGGCTATTTGCATCTTGAGCCTAATTCAAGTACCAGGTTTCAACCACCAGAAGCTGAGGTTGAAACACTGCCAAAGCCATCTGCAAATTAAAGATGAACTGAGGAGGTTTACTGAATGTAAGCCAAAATTCAGCAAAAATAAATCATCAATATTTGTAAGAAATCAGAATAAATGACATCTTAGGTAAGTTGTTATGTAACCTGTTTAAACATAATTTCCAGGATTCTAACCTAAATGTATTAAAGAGAGAGCAACAAAGCTGGTGAGGGGTCTGGAGCACAAGGCTGATGGGGAGCGGCTGAGGGAACTGGGGGTGTTCAGCCTGGAGAAGAGGAGGCTGAAGGGAGACCTTATCGCCCTCTACAACTGCCTGACAGGAGGGGGTAGTGAGGTGGGTGTTGGTCTCTTCTCCCAGGTAACAGGCGATAGGACGAGGGGAAATGGTCTGAAGTAGTGCCAGGACAGGTTTAGGTTGGACATTAGGAAAAAATTTCTTCACTGAAAGGGCTGTCAAGCACTGGAAGGGGCTGCCCAGGGAAGTGGTCGGGTCCCCATCCCTGGAGATATTTAAAAGCCAGGCAGACGAGGTGCTTAGGGCCATGGTTTAGTGGTGGGATGGCAGGGTTAGGTTAACGGTTGGACTTGGTGATCTTAAAGGTCTTTTCCAACCTAAACAGTTCCATGATTCTATGAAAATAGATGTCTAGTCCTAGGCCAGTGAGCAGAGTGACTTGCAGTGGACAGATCTCTGCAGAACGATGGGGTAAGTTCAGAGAGGCATGAGCAGCTCCATCAGCAGGAGGAGGACAGAGACAACCCTTATCAATGCTTAGAAACAAACACCTGATAGAAAAGTGTTTGGGTGAATGTTGTGTCCCAGTGGAAATGAGAAAGGTACTGAGCTCTCATACCAACCAGGTAAACGGACTTCCTTTGCCCTTGGTCAGAATACTGCAGCATGGGATGACGGTCAGCAGAGAGAGGATGTGCTTCCAGCACATCTCAGACGTTCAGAGCAGGGCACATGAGCTGTACTGTTTTCTCCCTCCAGAGCTGGAGGAGCTAGCTAGCCTAGCTCATACACACAAGTCTCTACACAAGCATCTGAGGTTGGGTGGGACGGGTCCTTCCCTGTGCACCTCTTCCCAGCTGTGCCATGCTGGGCCATCATTTCAATTTTGCATGCATTGGTGCAGTCTCTGAACAGCTCCTAATCCAAGAGGCACCCACCTCTTAACTGAGCCTCCCAGAGATGCTTGTTGTAGAAATAACATGCTAATACTGTGACAGAGTTTTAAAGTAAGAGATAGCAGGGCTAGAAGGGGACTTCAGAAGCCATTTAGTCCATCTTCTTGTCCTCTGTAACTAAATCATTCCTGAAAGAAATTTGCCTAACCTCTTAGAAAATCCCCAGGGATGGAAGTTATGTAGCTTCGCAGGCTAAAGCTCATAGTTATTGGCTAAATGAAATTATACTAATGTGCATGGACCATTCATCAGGCAGCTTACGAAGCAGTTACTATCGTCATCAAGGAAGCTGAGCACAAGAGATAGGAGAAATACGTGTGGGTGAAGGGTTTCTATGTTGAAAAGCACAGCCCATTCAACACATTCAACAGATTCAGAGAGCCGGCTGGCACCAAAGGCAGGCTGTGTCCTTCCAAGAAACTGCATTTGCTGTACTATACATCTACTATATGGTTTTGTTAAGGACAGTGCATTCCCATGCAGCACAGCATCACCTACATGAAACTTGAGGGCTGTGCTCCGAGCAGTGGAGATTTCATCAGCCTCACCGGGCACCAGACGGGGTCAGACACAATCATCGTTCAGCAGAGATGGTGTGCTTTTTCACTCTGACATTTCTTCAGCCTTTGCCAAATCCCTTTCAGCAGCAGTCCAGGAGAGTTTTTATTATCATTATCTTATTTATCCTTTCAGTGACCATTTTCAGTCTGAAAAGGTCAGGTCAGCCAGCAGCGCTTTGACTGTAAGAAATTTATTTTTCTTTTAAACAAAACTTAACAAACAAACTTTGTGCAGCACTAGCCCAGCCATCTTTGATGGGATTATTTATTTTTGCAAACTAGAGATACAAGTATTTCTTAGTAAAACAGTGGCTTTTTCATCCAGGGCCTCATCTGTCGCCTAGCTAAGTCAATAAAAGTTTTCCATTGACTTCAAAGCACAACAAGATGAGCCACAGTCAACCAGCTCATTTACTCATCACTCTAAATATTAAATAACAGGTGATGGGCATTGCCATCCTTGCAAGTAAAACTCTAGAGAAAGTAAAGACCTTTTTACCTTTTAAGGTCATCCCATTGAATTTCATGGGTGGAGATACCGAATTCAGAATTCTACAGGATGGTGCAAAACGGCTCTCAAAAAGATTATTTTCAGCCAGACAAACTGTATCTGTGAAAGCATCTCCAGTGATGGCTTAATAAGTTTATAAGGCGTATGGGGCAGTTTGCCTGCCCTAACCCACATTTTTCCTCTTCCCTTGTATCAGCACTACAGCTTAGAAGAACCTGATGCATCCTAAATTCATGTTTTTCTCACTAGTTTTCAGCCAGAAGAGCTCCCTGATCTGGTTCATCACACGCTGTGTGAGCACTGCTGTGGACACAGAGGAGGAAGTGGCAATGAGCGGCCAAGGTGCAAAGATGGAGAGCAGAAGAAGAGCAGGGAACGGGACCAACCTAATGGCTACATAGACTTAGACTGGGTTAAACTGATGGTGAAACTGTGCCTAGATCCTGATGTCTCTTCTCCTAGCTTTCACAGTTCAAGGGTTCGGGTCTCTCTCAGGCACCACAGAACAGTGTAATGAATATGGAAATTAAAACAGTCTCTAGGGATACACATCTCCACAGCCACGGAACAGAATTTCCAAATGCATGTTCTGGTTCATAGCAACAAAACCTCACAAATCTTCATCAAAGAGATATTTTTTTAATGCCAATCAGGCCATAAAAATAGAGATATAAAGAATAAACTTTGTGTTCTAACTGCATCTTTGGTGAAACGCTGACTCCTGTTTTAAAATTTCCCCCCTGCTTTACATAAAGCAACTTGCAAAAAAGCCATTAGCAAGAAATTCAGATGTGATGATACATGCTTGCATGGTATCGTAAGCCCTAAAATACTTTTTTCCCAAAGGAGAAAGTAGGACTGAAAGCCTCCCATCCTGCTCCACTGCCTCCCCATAACTTGACTTGGGTAATTTGGAGATGTGGGAGTGAGGGCTGTAGGCACATCTCAAATAAAGTACGTGAGATGGAAGCAGTAAATGGCACCTTGTAAAAATGGTGAGAGATCTCAAATCCCTTAGCAAACAGGAGGCTTAAGACTCTTCTATAATGCATAGACAGGTTAGTTTGGACCAGAGGCACAAGTCCTCCTCCTTGGTCAACTGCTGGCTTGCTGTGGAGTCTCGAAGAAGTCTTCACTGACCCGCCCTACAAGTATAATCTCATTTTGCACACCTGGAGACGATACACTTCTCTGCAGACTATTTTGGGAATCCGTCCATTTCTTAGTGTATTACCTAAAGTCAAATTATGAGACAAGTCAGGAGCAGAATCCAGCAGCTGAGTCCTTAAACAGATAAGAGTTCTTACTCTACAGGCAAAGGGCAAAGCCACAAACCAGATCTAAATTAACTAATGTAATTCTACAGTGTTTCACCCACTGTTTGCATAGCTTCAGAAGAATGAAAGGCTTGGAGCACTTATTTTCTTTACGTTTAAGACTCTGTAATAGGCCAGCTACAGGACCCTCAAATAGGACGCTTGTGTCAGGATAGAGCTTGTAAAAAGCAGCAGGTTAATAACCTGTCACTGCGTCTCTGATGGGTCATTCCACACATGTGAGCTGCCAAACACCCACCAGAAAGAGGGCATAAGCTGTCAAATAGTATAGCACAGAAAGCAGCAGCTGCTTCCCCCCCTTTCTCCACCAGCACATTCCTGTCACCATCTGATAGAAGTCTCCTCTCTGGGCTGAAGGGATATTCCTGCAATCATTCACTTTTGGGCTCCACTGCCCAGGACTATGAAGAACAGTGCTGGTTAATACCTTTGGAGTACGTTCGTTTTAGAATAGGATGCTGGTCAAATAAGAGTGGTTCAAGGATCAGGAAAAACATTTCAACACAGCTCTCAGGTGGACCTGCTGACGGAGGACTAGATTGGGGAGTTCCACCTTCTCGTCAGAAAACTTTGTATAATATCCATCCCTGCATCTCCTGCAATGTCACCAAACTTTTTAGCTGAAAGTTAACTGCCTCAAGGGTGACACAACTTTCTCAGGTGACAACTACATTAAAATGATGGTATGAAACTGTCTGGCATGTTTCCAACAGCAGGGATAGAAGAGAAATAAGAGAGACAAGTTCAATACCCAGAGCTTCCGCTGGGAGGAAAATCTGCTAGATGTGATCAATTAATTCCTTGTAATAAAGAGCACTGAAACCCGCTATCAATCATTTTTGTCCTGTGCTTTGTATCAGACAGATTTCTAATATATGCACACATCGGAGGACTGAAAGGAATATTACTCAACAAGTCTTTCAATTGGCTTTTTTCAACTACAAATCATGTGATAATTTGGTTAACAAGCTGGGGACGTGTTAACGATCCGATGACATTTCATTTATGACTGTTGTCGAGGTAGGGCCTCCAAGGTGCACTAAATACAAACAAATAAAAAAGCAGGCACCTTTAACTCTGGTGTGCGGGCACATACGCACCTGCAAGTGCATTTTCATATGCACACATGAAAACCCGCACAAGGATAATTCTGCCATCCTTTCACCCACAAGCTCCATCTCTCCTCAGCTGATAAAATTTGGTAGAGCTCCACTGTCTCCAGCAGAGCTGCACTGATTTACACCCACGGAGACTCAAGCTTCTTGTTTATCTTTTAAGAGAAAGACAAAAGGTCATTACAGCTAAATACATAGGCCTTGGGTGAAATTTGATGTATCCCCCTGCTGCTCCGTGAGACTCCCCCCCGATCGTGCAGCCAGAACTGCAACTTTCTGTCTCTGCTTTCAAACCTTTCCAGCAATGACAGCTAATTAGGTGCTGCAGAATTAACTTTCATCTTCTACCTGTGTGCCAGTGGTGACTAATTGCATTCACAGAACGAGTCAGAAAGCAATTCCAGGCAGGCCAGTAAATCCCACCATGGACCAGCGTGAGGAGACTCTGTAAGGAGCCAGATGGGATGGGATTGACCTCGTCAGGACACGGACGACGAGGATAACAGAGCAGGAGCTTGATGTCTTTCCCTGTCTTGGAATAAAAAGAATACTCTGAGAAAGTGCTCCTTTCACAACACCACATCTCACTGGGGTCAGGGTGCAGGCGCTGCTCCCTTCCAGCGTCCCACCACGACCCCTCAGGGTCTATGGCACGGGCATCTCAAGGCAATGCCCGCAGCGCAAGGAGGGCTGTAGCTGCCTTCTGCCTTCTCTGCTTGCTCACACTCACTGAAAGGCCGCAGCAAATTCCACGGCTGGAATTCCTCCTGGGATCCAACAAACCCATTTCCCTTATCCCCTCTCTCCTCAGGTGCTTTTATGTCGTGTTACGTATCAGTGAAGTGCTGGTGCTCTGGGAGGAATATGAACGTTAAATATAAATATAGGCATTACAACAAAAGTCACCTCTTGCTTTCTGTAGATTACAAATCTGTTCTCCTCACCCTGCGCTACTCCAGCCTTCCACTTTCTCCTGTGGCACCCCAACAAATACGCACATACACAAATTTGACTCCAATTACCTCCACACAGGGATTCAGATCAGCCTGACAAGGGATTGCCAATAGCAAGGAAATGAGTTTGCTCAGCTCCTAAGGTCTGTATAGCTGGATAGAAAATATCCCGATGGACATTGAGAGGGAAACACATCGCAGGGGCAATGCATCTGCCCATCCATAGCACCCGGAGTGCTTCAGCGTGTGCTTCCCTCCCCTCAGCTACATGGAGCCGAACCTGTGACTCCGATAAGATAAAAATCAGGCTTTAAGTGAAGCACATGTAGCTCTGAATTGAGGCGGCTGCCAGCAGACCCACCTTAACCTGAGACAAGCGTGTGTCTTTGGAGCGCTGAAAGGGATACAGGTGCCCCAGAAATACAGGAGGGCAGAAATATAACTCGGGACAAAGCAGAAAGGCATTCAGGCCTACGTGTAAACCAGGAGCAAACGTAGGCTCTTGCCTTTCCTGTAAGGACTGTGACCTAAAGCTCCAGCTAAACCAGCTGCAGTAATACTTCCCCACAAGTTCCACATAATCGCTTTCCCCCCTTTCTTTATTTCTGTTTCCTATTTCTATGCAAAAATCCCATGGGAAAAGGTCACAAAAGATTTGGACAGAGATAGTCTTCGGCAGAACACACAACTTACAACCCTTTTCCAAAGGCAGTGACCACCCTCTTCCCTCCCTCTTGACACTGGAGATGTTGATGAGAATTTTCCTAGCCTTGTGTCCTTGCCAAGCCAGGCCAGCCTCATCCCTCCAGCAAAGAGCAGATGCCAGCATCCCCACCTTGTCCCTGTCCCCTTGGCCACCCCTCGGGGTCACTGCTCACGCCTGCCTGGGACAGCCAAGCTGCTCGGATCTGCCCCGGGCAGCAACAATAGCTCAGGAAAGCTCTTTGCTCCCCCAGTTCCTCTTCAGGTAGCACGGAGCAACGGAGCCAAAACCCAGCAAACAAAAGTTCAATCAGCCGAGGCTCAAAATAGAAACAGGACCACGCCGACTGTCACAATAAAGCGCAGAAAGAGTTGCACGGGCTTGATTGCATACAGAGCTAAAAGAGGTGGAATATTTGTTCCTGGGGCCGCAGAATTTGCATACGATGCCCTCTGAGTTTGTCAGGCATTTTCCCTGCATGAGGAAGTAAATAAGCATTATTAATTCTGAGCCAAAAGCAGAAGAAACTCCTTATTTTCCAGCAATTTATAGAACTGAAGGCTCAGGCTCGTTGCGCTGCTCCACCATCACCAGCAACGGATGGTCAGGCTCCCTGTCTCTGCCACACAGCTGGGGACAGAGTTGCAGCTAACACCCTAACACTAAAACATACAGGAATAAATCCAAAAAAGGCACCAAAGGCAAAATTCAAAGCAAGCCTGAAATTACAAGAGCAAACGTACCCCTCTCCCACAACTGGAGCATCACCTGAGGCGCGGGTATGAGGAAAGAACGCAGTGCAGGCTTAAGTGAAGCTCCGTTACGCTGAAGTTTTCTGAGCGTGCTGGAAGTTCAGCATACGAGCTCTTGGCCAGCTCACAACACACACATTGACGTTCACCTACCTTGCTGCAAACTCCTGCCAAGGCAGGATCAGTCTGCAGGGGGTTGTGCTCCCAGGCTAACTGGAAAATGTGAAATTCTGAGGTAGTGGTTGCACCATGCCCAAATATTTGCAACGGGCGAGAACAGCCCTGATGTCAATACCTGCTCTGCACTGTTCTTCTCAGCTTCTAGATCTGAGAGCTGAAATGAGAGCCTATGAAAAATCTTATATTTTGGTGTTTTGCTTACGTCTGCTTCCTTATGACACAGAATACCAAAGCACACCTTGGGTGATCTGGTGTCTTTATTCTCATAGCACCTTTCTATGGAAGATGAGTGTTGTTATTCCAAATTTAATTCTGCACAAGAGCCCAGACCCAGGGTATTTAGGCCCATATTTGCAAAATGTATTTAAGAGCCCTGCTCGTACCCAGGCACCTATAACTACAGCAGCTGGGCTCTTGACTAGCTTAGAGTCATGCCCCAAGTGCTACGACAAGGTGGCACCCAAGAAAATCAAATGCAGGTCTCCTGAGGGTCTAAAGACTGGATCAATCTCCTCTTTAAGAGCATCCTAAATCTGTGGTGCCGATCCTGCCTGAGGGACCGGTGGAAGCAAGGCGCTTTCACTGCGGGAAGAAATCTCCTTGCAGCAGCCCCCACCGTGGCAATCCCAAACAGCACCCAGCAGAGCTCCAAACAGTAGCAAAATAGGAACATTTGGCCCCATTTTTGTCATTCTGCAAAGCTTTCTGGACAATCCATCCATTTTCTTGCCAAGGAGAGCTCATCACATAAAATCAGGAGCACGGGTTTCTCCAGCCAATTAGGCAGAGAGCGCTGCTAAACGTGTGTTTATTGAGCAACCAGGCTTCCCCCTCTGAAGGCAGCAGGTGCCGTTCAAAGGCACTTGGCATGTGAGCCATTAGGCCAGGCCTCCGACATCATCCATCTTATGTCAGCCAGCATGATGGAGCCAGCACAAGGTTAATGTAGTCTACATGTAAAAAAAAAAAAAAAAAAATTAATAAAAATAATACATTGAAAGGCAATGTGCATATAAAGAAGGCTGATTTCCAAATACTGTTAACTCTGCACTTCTCAGGCTACCATTGGCATGGGTTTCCACAGCATCTTCCCACCACTGACCACAGTGCACTTTGTAAGCACTGAAGTTTTAAACGAGACTCAACATATAAGGAGGGACAAGGGGAAATTAAGGGATGTCACATGGGCATGACATGCTTGTACCTTGCAGTGGGCAACTGAATGCATTCTTAATTGGCTCTGAAAATCAGAATTATGCACAGGCATAGCATGATTATGCTTCCATTTTTCTCCATAAACTGTACCTATTTCAAGAGTACCAAATCTGCCCTGAGTTGGGAGTCTGGAAGTTTGCTGTCCTCATTTCAATGAGTCCAAATGTCTCCCTTCACTGTCCAAGGAGAGAGGTAGGGCCTCCAGAGGATGGTACATGTCATCTCAGAGGAGTCTCTGCCACCTGCAGGTCTTTAAGATGAAACCACTTGGGACATCAAAGTCATTCACTGGAAGGAGGGAGGGGAGGAGGGAGGACTGTTTGAACTGTGAGGGTTTCTCAACTGAACAGCAAAGGATATTTCATTATGAAATACCAGGTCAACAGGAGATGGCTTGCTTTCCAGCTAAAAGCATGCATGTCAAAATGCATTAGAAAACATTCCTGTTATCGTGGAAGACTTCAAATCCCACCCACCAAAACATTTTCTTCTAAGAAAAGAAAAAAAAACCACAAAACCAACCCAGTGGACGCTTTTCTCCCTTTTCACTCATTTAAAATACTGCAGACTTAAAATCTTGTCAGGACTCCAAACGTAACCACAGCACAACCTGTACGGCAGTTCCACGCAAGCCGGAGAGACCCCAGCCAAAGCTTTCTTGTGTCAGATGGGGACACCATTAGTACTAATTTGTTGTAGAACTCAATGCAGAGATAACCCCAATCAACATGATCTAAGGGTCTCCTGCAGCACTCAGGGAGACTCAAGGGATGGAGCAGCCCTCCCAAGTCAGCCAAAGCCACCCCACACCTTTCCAAGTGGCTACCTTCCACGTGCCTTTCCCTGCGCAGCGTCCTCTCCTCTTTATTCACAATTTGTCACACACCAAACAACTGTCTGCCCAGCACCATAATTCAGTCTTCATAATGAATCGTCATAATTAGTCTGCTCATCTCGACTACAGCAAATCAATATACAACTATGCACCACTAGGCACACAGATAGAGAAGTAATTATGAATCCTCCGCCACTGGCTGTGTATTTCACACACGTACGTGCCGGCACAGCACCGATTGCAGCAAATCTCAATTACAGCCTTTCCACCCGCCTGACACGGACGGCAGGACTGGAAAATCCAACACGAGATGTCAAAGTCAGCGAAGCTCCGGGGGGTTTCCTGAAGAAAACATAACTTTACATCCATGGGATTCACAAAGAGAAGGAATAAAGAGAAGGAATAGACCTGATCGCCCTCTACAGCTACCTGAAAGGAGGCTGTAGGGAGGTGGGGGTCGGCCTCTTCTCCCTGGTAACAGATGATAGGACGAGGGGGAATGGTTTGAAGCTGCGCCAGGGCAGGTTTAGGTTAGATATTAGGAAAAACTTCTTCACTGAAAGGGTTGTCAGGCTCTGGAATGGGCTGCCCAGGGAGGTGGTAGAGTCCCCATCCTTGGAGGTATTTAAAAGAAGGATAGATGAGGTGCTTAGGGATATGGTTTAGTGGTGGGATGGCAGGGTTAGGTTAACGGTTGGACTCGATGATCTTAAAGGTCTTTTCCAACCAAAGCGATTCTATGATTCTATGATTCTATGAAATCAAACCCTCCCTCAGCAACCCTGGCTTCACCACTCCCTCATTCACCATTGCCTCCGCACTGGTCTCTTATAAAGATCCATGACCATTTGAAGCTGTTTTGCTTTTGTAGGCTTTCACTTCCAGCCTCTATAGAAGTTTTCCAATGCCACAATTTAAAGGCTAAGACTTTTTTTTAAAAATTCATAAGCACAGGGGAGAGCAAAAGTCATGGGCCAGCAAATTATCTTAATGGGAGTGAGGTTGCCTCCCTTTCCAAAAGAGCAATTCCCTCCTCTGTGTTGTTCTTTTGTATGAGAGATGCTTGAGTGAAGCAAACTGCTACAGCCAAGTTTCATATCCCAGGAAAACTGTTGTCTCTGATGGAAAACCCTGACTAGCAGAGAATTACAGCTGCTCTGTCAGGAGCCATTAAGATGAAGGATCACCAGCACAGGCCATCTGCCCAAGCTTGGGGCTTTGTTTTGCTTTTTTGTTTGTTTTTATTACCGTGAGATGCTGCAGTAAATAACGACAAAATTAAACCCAGGAGTGACTGATCCCTCTGGGGCTGAGCTGCCCCCAGAGCACTGCTATCCCCACCTTGCCAGACAAAGACGTTAAAATAAAAAGCCAACCCTGGTGATTTATGAACGGTGATTCAGCGCAATATGAACTGCACCGCCAGTGTGTCCTCGTTAAAAAACATAAACAGTGTCAAACAGAAAGGAGGGCTAAATCAATAGCCATGATTTGGGCTGCACTAATTCCAAATCCTTTTCACTGCGCAAATACATTACAGTGATTCACGGAGACAGCCTCAAAGAAATAAGTGGCCCTGTGTTATTACGCAGCAAAATGTTTGGTGCTCGGGAGTCATCCCCGGCAGACAGATGGTGGCATTAGTGATTTAATTGACCCTTACGGATAAAAGTGCATATGAGGAATGGCAGGGCCATCAGCGAGCAGAGGCGTGTCACGCCAGCAGAGAGTAGAGGAGGAGTTAAGAGGTTTTCCCCTGCTGGCAAACCAACACCACTGTTTGCTTGGTGTGAAAGCCGTGGCCAGGGAGCAGAGTCACGGGGGGATGCAGCTGGGTTTAGGCATGGAGAGGCATGAGCATCCCCTGGGGACAGCCTGGTCCTGTCCACATCAAGGGCAACCTCCTCGTCCTGGAGACCACAGGGCTGTGTGATAGCAATAGCGGGTGATGGATGCCAGGATTATGTTTGGGTTCAAAGCAGGGAATTGCTTTGAAGAAGGTACTCGGTGAAGAGCCACATACTGACAGCACATACCATGGAGGTGCAACCAAAACCACCACTCACATGGGTTTGGGAGATGCCTCACCAAACCTTATCATTGCAACAGAGCAGGAGATGCCCTTGTCCTGCTCACAGATGGGACACAGAAAACGTTCATCACTACCTGAGGGTGGAGATAAGGGTATGGTGGACACCGTGACTCCCCTCCTTCTCCTTCAGCCGTTGCAGCTGTGCAGCAAGAGCCATCACGCCGCAGGCTGACAGCAGATTCACATCCTCATAAACCCCTGCCCAGAAGCAATTTGTGTCAGTCCCACTGTAAGCAGTCCCAAATGGGGAAACGCTCTGAAGAGCTGGAACTTAAATTCTGTCGACAGAGGTGGGTGTAACTGGACCATTAAATGCCATTCCCGCATCCTGCACAGAGAACAAGCCTCTATATTTTGAAATAGTAAAAATACAGCTGACTAACAGCTGTTTGTACAGGGCCACTGCACTTACACACTCAGCATGGGTTTTAAGGAAGGAAAAATGGCATGAATGATGCAACCAGGCGCATAGTCAAGTTCTAACTACTTTTTTCTTCTCCAACCACACGCTACCCAAATCATAAGCTATATCACATTAGAAGACGGCAGACAGAAGCAGAAAGCAGCTTTATGGCATCTTTCCTTGCCCATGGGAAACTCATTGCCAAGCAAGGTCCCATCTTTGGGTTAGCGGTCAGAAACCCACAGCCTGTGAGGCCCAGCCAACCGCCCGGTTGATTTAGGACATTTCCACTCACAGATGCTTCACCCACCTGGGTCCTGGGCTGTGGCTGTAACAGGGCTCCCACAGGGCTAAACCATCCAAATACACCCTGTGTAGTGCAGAATGTGAATTATCATAGAATCGCAGAATGGTTTGGGTTGGAAGAGACCTCAAAGACCATCTAGTTCCACGCCCCTGCCATGGGCAGGGACACCTTCCACTGGATCAGGTTGCTCAAAGCCCCATCCAACCTAGCCTTGAACACTTCACTTAGCAGTTGAACACCTAAATCTCTGCAACGCGCAGAGAGCAACATGTTTGGGAAAACCAGACAAAACTTACCTTGTGGGTTGTGCCTCGCTAGGATGGTTTGAAGGCTTGGAGGCAGACACACCTGGGGCTGGGGAAGGTGAACCGTGAGGCTGTATGCAGAGCTGAAGGGGAAGAAATTGCCCACAGAGTTGTATCTGGGGTAACAACAAGGATGGTAGGGCTATACAGGCTCTGTAGGGGAAGGGTGTTCGCACAGTTGGGGTGTTTGCCGTGTAATTATTTGTGTGTGGAGCTCATGGATTTAATACATCCCTAACTGAGTGGCTCAGAGAAGAAAAATTCTGATCTAATTGGGTAATCTTAAAAGTGCAAAGGTTTTCTAGTACTTGCATGCAAGCAAAGTTTGTCCTTTTACCTAGAAGGATCTTACATACAGTTCTCCCTGTTACAAATGGTCTCATTATTCAATATTGCAGTTCACATAACCATAATCCTTTCATCCCAAGAGAAAAAAAAAGCGCTCTTTTATAAGCACGTTCAGTCACACTTAAACAGCCTCCCCCTGAAGTCCTGATGAACCAGGGTGAATTCAAGGAAATGAATGTAAGCTTAAAAATTATTTTCCATGAGCAGAAAATTAGGCAGGAAGGAGAGAGAGGCACAGATTTATTGGCATATGAAAACCTACTAAAAGTCAGGGAATGAATAATAGTTCTTAACCACCAGAGCTCAGGTTGGGAGGTAGATACAGGAAGATTAGACAGGGGAGTCTGTGCTCCCTGGTTTAGAGAGAGAAACAAATTTCCAGCAATTAAACAATTTAATTTTCCAAAGCGAAGACAGAGGTGAGTCTAAATAAAGGTTATGATAAATGAGGAAAATGTTAAAGACAGCAGCTTTGGTGGTCTCTTCTTTAGGTGAATAATACACTTTCCTTAGCCATGAGCTTCTAAACTTAGGCCACGAGTTTCTGAAGAAAAACCTCCTGGATTTAGACCATGCTTTCATGAATACCCATGCATGTGAGAGAGAAAAGACTTGTCTTAGAAAGGATTAACTTCTCAGGCCAAACAAGCTTTAACACATGACTAAGGATCCTCTGAAGGTTTATGCAGCCAGGAAAGGGGAAATAAAACAAAAGCAACTGGCTTTTGCAGGCCAATAGGCACCGTGGCTGAATTAGGTCTGCCTAATGCTTGGTTAAGATCCATAGCCTCAGGCAATCATTTTCTATTAAATAGATTATATTCAGCACAAACACAGCACATTTGTAAGCTTAATGCTAAGAGGCTACACATGAAAAGGCAGAAAATAAATTGGTCTGGGAATAAGAGCAGGAGAACCATAGAAGAAAAAAAATGTTTTTAAACTCAAGAAGGGACGTGCTTAGTATTTATCAGAGACAATGATCACCCCTCAAAGAACATCTTCTTTCTCCATAAATACATCTAGGATACACAACCCTCTCCTGTCCTCCTACCCAAATGGGGAATGTAGAGATGGCAGGGTTTGGGGACATGCAACCCTCCAGGGCTCCTGCTGCTGCTGAGGTGCTCCAGACCACAGCGGGGCAAGTTTCTTATCCAGGAGGACCTCATCTGGCCTTACACCACAGCAGAAGCTCTGGCTCAGAAAGGTCTATATGTATGGACAGGAACTAGCTGGGAGTTTCTGGATGAAAAATTGCTGTTTGGAAAAGCATCAGTTCCCTGAGATACTTCATGGGAAATGACCACAGTTTGGTAAACTTCTCAAACTGAATAGTTTTAGAAAATCTGTACTGTCCACATGTCCTCATTAGTCATTTCATATATAGATGATCCACTTTTTCACTCAAATGGTACAGAATACTTTAACATCCAAGTAGACAAACTCTTAACATCTTAAAGTCTTGTCTTTTCCAGATTTCTTTTTCACGTTTTAGTTAGAAAATGAAGCTCAACTTCCATAAAGAACTGGAGTGCGCTTCTTCTGAGCTTCCAGTGCCTTTGCTGGGCAGGGAAACAGCTGGCTCCCGAGAAGTTCAGCTTTTAACTGACTCAGAAAAGGGTCACCATCCAAATCCACTACGTCAGTAACTATCTTTCAACCAATTTTAAGCAGGCCAACAAAAAATAAAATCTCACTCAGGACCAAACTCTCTTAATTTCCACGGTGTAAGGAAGCTCTTTAAAGGATGAAGCTCTGAAAGGGCACCTGGGATTTGATCCACAGGTCCACCTGCCAGGGGAGATTTGGCACTCCCATCATAGAATCATAGAATCATTTAGGTTGGAAAAGACCTTTAAGATCATCAAGTCCAACACTGCCATCCCGCAACTAAACCATGTCCCTAAGCGCCATCAATTAGTACGAAAAAAAATGTAATATTATCCCTCAACAGAAAAATAGTTCTTCAGCAAGAGTCCTTTGCTTTGCTGGAGAAGCAGCTCATGCTTTGCTATCTTCTGTCTGACTGCCTTTGCTACATTTCTGGAGTCGTAAGCAAGCCAAAGTGAGCAGAACAAAGCTGACAGCAGTACCCCTGCTCTGTCAACCTGTAAGCCTAGTGTGGACAAAGAAATTAAACGAGAGAAGGAAAAAGCTCTTTTAAAAGGAAGGTTCTCCACACAACAAAAATATTTTAAAAGTAGATCTGAACAGGACAAACCACCCAGCCCAGATTTCAGCTGGGCTTTCGACAGAGCTGGAGCCACAGAGAAAAGCAGAGTGGACTGCACTGAAAATCGGCAGCCATAGTCTGCTGACGGGGAACTCGGTAATTAATAGCTGCCTGTATCTGTCACTTTGGTGCTCTGTATCCCAGCAACCCAGAGCAGAGACGAAGGTTACAGCATCACACCATCGGAGGGGCTTGTACCTACCATGCCGACTCACGCCCCGTGACGATGGCATTCCTTACAAGCCCCTCGGCTGGCATATATTGCTATTAATGGCAATAGAAGTTTATGTGAACGTATAGGGACCAAGATGCAGCTGCAACAAACATCAGCTGCAAAGCAATAAGTATGGGGAAGGTTGTCCAAGCATTTATAGCAACGCCCCCAGCACTAGCATCCCCAGGGAACCGGCTTCAGGTGCAAAAAGGGAGAGGGATGGATCTTCTGCAACTCTGTGTGATGCTGAGCATGCCCAGCACCTACCAAGAAACCATAATTCCTGCCGTGCCACAGCCTCCTTTGCTTCCCACAGTCTACAGCAATCTCCTTCCCACTGAAACACGGAGCAAAGACTTTGTGTACGTGGCATTAGTAAGGGACAAGAGCAATATGACCCCCAGGAGATTATTATTATGGTGTCTTGGACAGGGTCATCCACACCCCTGGAGGGTGAGAGAAAAGGGACCAGTGGGATCCATTTTTCCCCACCTCACCCTAATAAAGGAGATCCCTCTGGGGCAGGAACCAGCTCCAAGGGGAATTACACAGCTGGGGCAAGAGGGATGAAGAGAAGGAGAGAAAGCTCCATCCTGAAATGCCATGGTGAAAAGGTTTAATAGCAACGTGATCTTTGATGATATCATGGTATTTTTACGCTATACAAATTATAAAAGTCTTCAGGTCTATCAGCCACAGTTACTCCTTCGTCTAGCTGGGAATACACAGGATAACAAGACATAAAAGGACAGACCGAAGATGAAGCTTATTATAGCCTAGAACTGCTCATACATCCTCATAATTTCAGTGTATTTTAGTCTTACAACATCTTCTGACACTGTTGCAAAGCCAGCTATAAAAAGAGCAGCTCTGTGTTTCCATCATGAAGAACCTACAACACAGCTACAGGAATGAGAGCATGGGCTGTGAGTGAGAGATGGAGGGAGAGGAGGACACGGAGCAGCTCCAGAAACCCCTGAATCCAGTGGTAAAACTTCCCGTGTCTTCAGCACATTTTGAATCCATCCTCCTTCAGTGTAAGTTGAGGACGATTTGCATTTCAGACTTTTTTTTTTTTTTTTAGTAAAAAACTAAAAATATTTGCTTCAGAGCCCAAAACTGTCCTGGAGTTCAGTTGAGAAGAGAAGCTTTCTCATTTCCTATTGACTTCAAGGACAACTCCAATGCTTTTCAGGATTGCCACACTGCAATTTGCAAATATCTATGAATTTCCAGGCTCCTAGTCCAACTTGGCTTCCCTTGCGGTTTCTTATCAGTTTCCTGTTAGTAGTAAGAGTTTCCTTCCTTGGATTTCCCTAATGTGATTTTTCTCGCTAACTCCAAAGTATGATTCAATAAGCAAATGATAATTCTGTGCCTTTAGCACAACTCTAACAAAGTCTTCTAAAAGGGAGAGAAAATTATAAATTCAATACAATTCCCAGCTTGTAGCATGTCAGACTTGAGACCTTATTTAGACTGGTGAAAGTGTTCTCTAAACCAAGAGTCAATTGTTTACTGAAATCAAGGGTATCTATATATAGCACATTTGTACATTAAAAAAATGTAAATGCTTTGTAAATGTAATGCTCTAAGAAAGCAATGAGAGCTTCCAACGCGTTTCATAGCTGGAGTATAAAAGTAAATGTTTCACCCCACATCTAGAAACCACTTCTCATCCACATCTTTGGTATTATCACCAAGTTATCCTTCCAACAGAACAGAATTTCCTTGCCAACGTTTGTCTTTCTCTATCTCTGTTGCCTGTGTGCGTGTTCTTTAAACAAATGACTTGCTCTATTTTGATAGCTCCAATCTGCAGTAACGGTCTGTAAAACGACCCCTGCTGCGTTTACATCCAATTTCACAAAACTAAATTTCTGCTCTATAGAGCAAGCAGCAAAAAATGTTAAACCACAAAAATTCCTAAAACTGTCTTGATTAAGAGAGATTTCTTTGGTCCAAAGTCACCCTGCTACATCTTTACTGAAGCTACAACTTGCCACAGTGGGTTTTTTCCTAGAACATGTAATCTTCAAAGGGAGCTACCAAGTCAAACTCAGTATCAAAATGCAACTTCATTTGCACCACTGAAGTCAATGGAGTTTCCTTCCAGCTTGATCCAATGGCACATTTCAAAGAAAAGCGAAGAAAAAAAAACCTGTAGGCTTATGAACAGCAGAAATCTTCCCCAGCTTCCTTCAGGATTGATTCTCAAGGTGAATTGGTCTTTTATGTACAGATGACTTGCAGGAGCTGGCTCTTTATCTCTGTAAAGTTCAGCTCACGAAATAATTTCTAAACCCAACTGTGCAATAGGGGAGGAAGCACAAGGCTAGCAGAGACGGGAGACAAATGGAAGGACTATAAGGAGAAGAAAGAAATAAGAACTAAGATGGAGGCAGAAGGCAAGGTCATCACTGCCAAAGAGGAGGTAAGGGGTTGTTTTAACTGTAAGGAATACATTAGAAAGAAATGTATTAGCTATCATGTTATACATTCACGGAGTAAACTAGGCACAGACAGATAATATTGCAGCATGGTTATATGAATTCAATAGAACAGACTACATTCACGGTTGGCCTCGCCTTACAATACTGAATTTTACATTGATCTGTGTTCCCTCCAACAAGATTTTTTTCTTTTTTCAGCTTTTCTCCCTGTTTCTGGGCAGTGGACAGAGGCAGCAGGTAGAACAGTCTCTCCAGCTGCAAAACACAACATCCTCCTAGGAACTAGGATGCATTTTCCTGATGAATTTAATGATCCTGAAACCTAAACACTGCCTGTAATTGACCCTTCATCTCCACAATCGCGACAGGCAGACTCATTAAAATCTTTCTGGCTTCAGATGCTGACGGGAGCTGTGTGTCAGGAGGGGACAAAGCTTTCAGCCCTCAAGCAGCCTTAGCAAAATGAGGAGCCATCAGAGCTGGACCTAAATGAACACAGACTTCGTGCTGGCCACGACAGGCTGCCGGCTCCCTGGATCCACCACGGCACGTACAGGTGCTTTAATAAGGCAATACGAAAAAGAGTTAAAAGGTGCCTCAAGATTGTTTCCATAATTATCTTACCTGCATTTGCAAGGGTTTTTAAAAGACAGCAGTTCCATCAGCAATGTCCCTCAGGACACTTGCATTTGATTTAGAAAGTCTAAATCCACCCAAGCTTCCCAGAAAAATATTTTTACACCACATCTTTGCTCCCCAGGGGAAAAGAAGAGCCTTGGGAAGCCTCCATCATTGCCACCACAGCAGGCAGAGATGGACCCAGGAGTTCAGGAACCTGTCCTGGTCACCCCAGTCACCTCAAATCAGTCACCCTGTTAGAAGTGAGATGTCCTCACCTCATGCTGTTGGTATTTCAGGCAGTTCAGCTTCAACTCAGCGCTCAGGGGGCCATAAACAGCAGAACAAAACTGATGTCACGTTTCCTCTCCCCATTACAACCACTTACAATCTGTTTGAATTTTAAGTGAATTTTTTAATTTAATTTGAATTGAGTTTGAATCAGAATTTAATTTTAATTGCATTTTTCCCTGAGCTATTTATTTACATGCTTCATCACTGGTACCTTTTATTATTTCTTCAGGAAAAGCCACCAGGAGACAGACTGGCACTTTCTGTCACCAAACTGATCTTTTTCACTATGCTACTTGGCAAATTTATCCTGTTACGTTGTCACCCTGGATCTCTTCAGACATTCCTTATTTCCAGGTTTCTGCTTTCCACTGAACACGTGTTTTAGATTATTTTTATTACAGATATTCGAATTATTCACTGGAAATAATTTTTTTCTGGTTAATACAATCGTCCCTTCTCTAAGAAGTCATTAGAAAGTAATTTTTTTATTATTGGTAGATATTAGTTAGCGTGCAGGAACAGAGTCATTTGGAAGAGGATTCTCACTTGCAGTTACACGCTAGAGCACTCCAGCATGTGTCAGCACTTTCGTATTCCCCATTTAAACGCAAAAGACAGAGTACTCTTCTTAGTGTCCAGCCCAACCTCAGAACTAAGCATGTATCTGTAGGGGACTGGACGACCAGGGGCTAGGAGCTGTATACTCTCTTACCAGTTGCATGGCCTGGTATGTGTTGTATCGGATCCCTTACAGGAGAGATGGAACTTTTAACATTCAAATTATCAAACATGGGTGTAGACAAAAAGCTGTCTAAATGTCCAGGAACACAGTCTTTAAAAGGGATGTAAGAAAGAACTGGATTTCCATTGCAAATTTGGCCAACATTGGCTCAGTTTCCTTCTGAGTAAAGCAATGAGTTCTGCTGTTAAGACACATCCAGTCGATTCACTGCACATGGCCAACACTTTCTCTTGCAGAGAAACAAGGAAGGCAATAGGACAAGAGAACCAAGTTGCACCAGGGAAGGTTTAGGTTGGACATTAGGAAAAAATTCTTCACTGAAGGGGTTGTCAAGCACTGGAACAGGCTGCCCAGGGAAGTGGTGGAGTCCCCATCCCTGGAGGTATTTAAAAGCCGGGCATACGAGGTGCTCAGGGCCATGGTTTAGTGGTGGGATGGCAGGGTTAGGGTAATGGTTGGACTCAATGATCTTAAAGGTCTTTTCCAACCCAAACGATTCTAAGATTCTAAGGAGGAGTTTCACATCATTTTTCTTTAAGTACACCTAAAAACCTAAACAAAAAAATAAAGCAAACACTGAGGATGTAAAAATAATTTATTGGATGCTCTGTCCCTAAGTTACACATTTGGCAATAAAATATCTCCACGTCATGAATTATTCCTTTTTCCTCAGTGTTTCCTATACCTACCAGTTTCTTACCGTCTACACAGTTTCTGAGGGTAGTTGAAACTTTTCCATATCAAAGGAAATGTTAAATAGAAATGCTTTTTGCTCTGTGAACTAGTTACCCTGCTATGAATCTCTGCCCGGGCATGTCATTGCTTTGTCTACAGCTCCTCAGCCACTTACCAATGCAGGCGGTAGGATTCAAAGCACGGGCTGAATATGTTTTATGAGCGGGTTTCAATGCAATACAATAGCAAGTGCTTTATCACAGGACAGACATAAATTACATGAGCTGTAGTCGCCCTCATCTACTGATTTATCTCTATCAAAAAAAGCAATGAAATTTGTCTGACATCATTTGTTCCAGTGAAATCCATGATTTTGCTATTTGCTAGATAATGACTTTCTCTCCTCCATTATTTGTTACACTGTTTTAGTCAGGTTTATGGGCCAGTGATAGCCAAGACTGCCTTTTTTGAAAAACACTACAGCATTATTTTTTTCCATTTCTCAGAATTTTACATTACTCATTATTGTACCAGACTCTTCATATACATTAATTGAATATTTGTTTTCTAAATTCAAATCACCCTTCCAGTTATTGTACAAGCTCTTTGCCACTTTCTAATTTTTTTCCATAAGGGTATTTCACAGATGAGTATCCTTTCATCATCAAATACTTAAGACATTATCAGTAGTGGAGTTAGTGGAAAGTAAACATTGTTCTCTCTTCTCTAGCAGTCTAAAAGCTCTCTCCATTTCCTTGATATATTTTGGCCAACATCACCTATTTTATATAATATATATAATTCCTCATTTTTGTTTGCTATTTTTCCCGTATTAGTCAGAGATGCCTCTTTACATCTTCATCTGGTTGTTTACCTTTCTCAGTGCAGATATTTTTATCCCCACTGTTTTGACAATACCGTTGCTTTTATTTCTTTTTCTGAAGAGCTCTGGTTAGCTGGTCCATAATATGTTAAGAAAAACCATTACCACTGGATTTTTTTGGCTACTCCCCAGTAGTCCCAGTCCCAGCAAGAGCATGGGCATGCTTGTAGAGAAATCCCTGATGCTCTGCCCTCGGCACTGCTGCCCACAGAGCACTGTTACCAGCCCAGCAGAGGACTCTGGCCATGCTCAGGTACCACCAGAAGCATGACCGGGGTCATCAGTGGATCAGGTTCTGCATGCTCTGGTCTTTTTAAGAAGAATTTCCAAGTCTTGCTGCATACACAGCTCGTAGGAAAGCATCCTTTCGGTGCTATCAACTGCATGTTGCAACACCCCATATCAAGAAGTCCATTGAATTAGATCACCAGTGAAAAAACACTGAATGATAAAAGCCACCATGGAAAATGCATTGCAACTTGAAGAAAATTCATGTGCAGCTGTCTGGGAAAATTTGGAAACAATATATTACTTGAACCGGGTGGCTTTCTTAGCCCTGGATTTCCTTTTAGACACCTGTAGGTAACAGTTTCACTGTATCCCAGCCTGTCTGCGTTATTTTAACCTGCTGAAGAAATTGTGACTACTGAAATCAGTGAAGTTAGGCTATCAAATCCGTCAAAGACCTGGTCACTGACTTACAAACGAATACGGCAGAGATTCGTGGCAAGAACATACATAGCTTCTAGGCTAACGGAGACTCTCTTCCCGCTGACCCAATAACATCTAACCAAATCCAAATAAAAATATAATAGGAATTTTTGACAGTAACAATTTTTTTGAATCATGTTTCCTAAAATGATGAAACTACTGAGCAGCAATGTTTGCCCACACCACCATCTACTCAGTAAGACTGAATCCGTGCCTTCCTTTTAGAAGCAGCAACCTTCCTTTAGCAACATGTGCTTCGTTAAGGATGTACAGAGCCCGACACAATGACTAATGGCTTCTACTCAAGCAAGTCATCCTACTGACTTCAGAGAAATTACCCATGTGAGCCAGAATTGCCGAAAAACACCATTTCTCATCAACGGATGCTTTCAAACACATTAATCTTACTACAGCTGCTCCTTCGCAAAAATTGTTAGAAGATTTACTGACAGTAAAACTGGGTTATCTAGCAAAGACTGACAACCTACAGGCTGTGGCTTCCCCTTTGGCCACCTGGTAAGCACAAGTGGGTCTGAGCATCCCCGGGTTAATATGAATGGGCAGATCCTTCCTGAAGTGATACGGTCCCCAGAGGACATTTAACACTAGAAATAGCATCCTTTTTGTTAGCGCCCTGCTCCAGTGCTTCTGTCATGGAACTAAAGATTCGGCTTCTGCTGCATCCACCCTCACAGAGCCATGCTGCCTGGAGAAAGGGAATGTTGACCACATCCCAAAAAGACAGATGCCTTTTCCATGAATTCAGGAGTGTTTTGAAGACCTGTAGGACTGGCAGGACTATTCCTTGCCCGCTCCGTGCTTCCCTCCTCGACTCCTCCTACTAGAGACTCTTGAAATTTTTTGCATGCTGCCTTGCTTTTTTCTCTGCAGTACGATCCAGGAAGATGCAGGAGGAACACGTTCAACCCCACACCCATTCGGAAATTGAATTTGCTGCTGAGAATTTAATTATAGATAGCAATTAACACAGCAAACTGAGAAGTGACCAAATGTGAAACAGGGGTAAGTGCAAAGCATAGGCACAAGATAGCAGGGCATCTCTTCCTACACCCTTCATGTGCATCCACAATCAAAGAGCTTTATAATATACAGGGATGACATTATACCACATAAAAAGAATGTGCTTTAATTACCAATAAATGACCGCTTTGGTTGACCAAAAATAATGGTGTTTTTTATCAAATTTTATCATCTCCTCCAAAACATTATTTCTACTAAGTTTGGTGCAGTACATTAGTTTTAACATGATATTCACTAATTAAAATGTATTAATGTTTTCCAAGCACACATTACCCTTTACGTACAAGAGCCATTTCTATTCCCAGAAAAGATCATTTTACATTGACATTTCTAATTAAATGAAAAACGTTGCTCATAGATAAATAATAAATGAGAGTGCAGATGCTCTTTTCTGCATGGCAGAAGGGAGTAGGGAATTACTCATAAGTATGTATCCAAATGAAACTACTAGACCTGTCCACAACATGCACATCTGGCTACCATAACAACTAGAGAGTCACTGACTCATTTTCCACCCACATTTACCCAATATCTCATCTAACAATTGTATGGTTTTCTTTTTCTTCCTGAAGAGTCCCGTGATGAGTAAGTATGATGAAAATGTACATCTAAGGATGAATGCTGTTGCTGTTTGGGCTGTAGGTAGTTTTGGGAGTCACCTTAAGTTGTACATTAGCTGTATGTTTTTCCTCGAACACGAGAAACTGCTATAAGTAATCAGAGATATTTCCATCATTTCATCAGCTTGATTACTCATAACAGTATAGAAGAGTGAGTCAGGACTGTGACTCGGTATTAAATGTCTGGGAAGGTTGAAGATAACTGGCTTACAAATATCCTGAGTTTCACTCTCTTGGATATTTCATAACATAGCCTTTGGCTTTGCATTAGGAAGAGGCATGTTCATTAGTGTTTAGAGCAAGCACTGGGAATAGGGCTTACAGCTCCTGATCTTCCTTCTGCCACCAGCTTGAGCTGTTGCATGGCTTTGAGAGAACCATTGGGCCTCCCACTTAAATCTCTGCTTCTGCAATACCTTAAAAGCATATGCTTTTAAAGCCCTTTTTCACAGGACACAGGTAATACAGGATGCAAGTATATGTGCACACATAGGTTTGTTAATGTCCTAATATGCCAATGGTTAAGGGCTGCAGTGTATTGTGCTATGCCTCACTGCTGGAAATGTGGAAAACTCAGAAAGGAGGCACAATTATTTATAGGCTGCATAACTTCATAGAATCATAGAACCATTTAGGTTGGAAAAGACCTTTAAGATCATCAAGCCCAACCGTTAACCTAACCCTGCCATCCCACCACTAAACCATGGCCCTAAGCACCGCATCTGCCCGGCTTTTAAATATCTCCAGGGATGGGGACTCAACCACTTCCCTGGGCAGCCCCTTCCAG
>NW_009260669.1:4233277-4254886 GCF_000687185.1 Egretta garzetta
CCCAATTCCCTCAGCCACTCCCGATCAGCCTTGTGCTCCAGACCCCTCACCAGCTTTGTTGCCCTTCTCTGGACATGCTTCAGCCCCTCAATGTCCTTCTTGGAGTGAGGGGCCCAACACTGACCACAGCATTCAAGGTGCAGCCTCACCAGTGCCCAGTACAGGGGCACGATCACTGCTCTGCTCCTCCTGACCACACTATTCCTGACACAAATTTCCAGACAGTAATGCAGGTTTCATCCCCATCCACTACCCTATACAGTCAGAGAAGACAAATAGCTACAAAACCTCAACTATGCACCTACAGCAAGAAAATTCAAAGGTAGACCCCAGTTCTCCCAATTGCATTGGGAGCTTGGGTTCCCCTGGAGATCCGACAGTCTGAATTGCCCCTGCTGTCCTCGAAACCCCGACGGCAGCTCATGCGCCCACCATGGCTGCAGCCGCCTGCCCGCGGCAGAGTCAGCTCCTGCTCCGGGGGCGAGCACCTTCCCGGCGGCATAAGAGGAAGCTCGAGCAAAGCGGAAAACGACACGGTGTGCTTCCAGTGGAAAATTAACGCAGAACAGTCTTCCTCCTGAGAAATGTTAGTGATAAAACCCTGACATTATTTAACACCATTTCATCCAGCCTTACAGATTGGGAAGTTGTTAAGGCAGCAATTCAGGCTTAGTCACAAAAGGGCATAATTAAAATTTCACTATGGATTCACCTCTGTATCCAAAGCACTTCTTATCTGAATGTTCATTCTTGTTCAGATTATGGAGTCCAACACTCCTATCAGTAATTCCAGCTCCTTCTTAACTCACTCAGACAGGGTCAGCATTTATATCAGACTTTGTGTAAATCCTTTCCCTCCTCATAGGCCTTGCCAGCATAGGGGAGGGAGGGACCACTTATGCACCATCATATCTCCTCAAAATAATTAGCTCAAAGACTACAGATGGATTCAAAAGGCAACATCCAATAACGAAGAGACAATGAGCCATCGTTAAGTCTCTCATTTTAGTAGCACACCACTTAATCCTAAAGGCAAAATAACAACAAACAAGCAAACAATTTCCTCTATCATTTTATTTTCATTACTTCTTCAATAACAGAGAACAGGACCAGATTTTACCACTGCTAACTAACTCTGCTACTCTGGGAATAAAAGGCAAATACTGTGCTACCCTGCGTAGGAGGCTGAGAAACTGAGATGTCAATTTTTCTGTTTTGTAGAATTAGAGAAAGAAATTATATCAGGCCGTAACACTGAGTGAAAATAACAGCTTTGACACTGAAATTGCCCAAAGGCGGGAAAACACTGCCCAATCCTAGAGGTGAAACATTTGAGATAAAACAGTGAGGTCATAATAATTACAGACAAAGACCTCAAGACTGTCAACTTCTCTTTAAAAGCACAGCTAATTAATCCTCTAATGAGGAGTTGTGAGATACAAAGTTACCACCTCTCCCCTTAGCTGGAGGGCTCAGGGAACACTAGCATTATTTTATGGTAGATATTCCAAACATCTTCCCACCCAAGCAAGATGTTTCGGTAGCCCCCAAGCACACAAACATACTTGTGCTTTGCTTAACCACTCCGACGCAATGATGGGGCTGGCCAAACCTTGGGGACTGAAGGGGGCTGGCACAAAACTTGTCCATGGCTCAGAGCTGCTGGTGGCACCTGCAGCACAGCACATCTCCAGATGGGCAACAACCATGGCACAGCATCTGGGATGGTGGGGAGAGCGGTGAGGAGACACCACCCATCAGGGCCCAGCACTGGGGTCAATGTTAATCATGGGGACACTTGTATGGCTGAAGCTAAAAATCAACCATGCAGGGAAATGCAACCAAAACGAAAGCTTTGAAGAAGCTTCAGTCATTCAGGATTTTCCTAGCAACTCTGTCTGTGTTGATTTTCCTCACTCTGAAGGTGAAAATGAAAATCTATTTGAATTGGAAATAGAGAAACCCTGATAGAATTCAGAATTTGTCCTAAAAATAGACAGGATCAGGATAGAAGTTGTTCAGGGTTTGGGCCAAATGAAAAATAACATTGTAATATTTTAACAGGAGTCATGTGAAAATGAAAACTTGCCTTAAGATGCTTGGTTATAGACCTACAAGCCAAAAATTGACCATCTTTGCCTGTACCTCTTGGCTTACAGCTGACTATCAACTGCAGGCAGCTCCAATACTTTGGGGAACACAGTGCTCAGTCACATCGCCATCAGAGAATCCCACCTCTAAGGCCTGTTTTTACAGCTCCAACCCAGGCTCTCACGTGGGAGCAGACTTTCACACTACAGTTTTGGAAATCTTAAGGACACACCATAACAACAGATGAAAAAATAAGGATAAGGCTTTCACAGACCAGTCTAAGTCCACTCTCATTTCCATCAGTAGCAGAAATTCCACCCATTTCAATGGAAACTAAACCAGACCAACATCGAATCCTTTGTAAAACCCTTCTCCCCCCAGCCCCCCCAGGACTCAAGACATCATTTTTTTCCATCATTAAAAAAATCCACCATAATCAAGCCAAATAAAAGGTCCTGAGGAAACTCCAAACCTTCCTCTGACGATGAGCTGAGAAGATGCAGCTTTGCAGGCTGGAGTAGGAGAGGGGCCCGGGCTGCTACCGCTCTCCATCGCACGGGCAGGGATCTCAGCTGCGAGCAAGAACCCTGTAGTGCCATGTAGGACCAGCTCAGCCCAGGAGCTTGGGAATATTGTTATGCAGATAGCTCGAATGGCCATTTTTCAGAGCCAAAAGGGAACAAACCTCTCCAAACTGCAACTGGATACACATAAACCTGTCACATCTGCCATTACTTTTCATCTGTAAAATAAGGCTAGAAGACATCTGCTTTGCTACAGAGGCACTGCAAGAGAGTATGCATCGCCTACTGTGAGGCAGTGGAGTATGGCTGGATGGGGTCCCCATGCATGTGCCACGGACTCTCAAGAACTGGTTTCCCCCATAGTCTACAATCATTTAAGGTTTTTCTCTGATTGATAGCACCAAAATTCATTGACCTTTTTTTAACGAATTTTGAATTCAACTCAATGAATATTGGTCAGCAGCAATAACATGGATCCTCCTTTTGCATAAATTACAAAGACTTTCTGCTCTTAAACACTCTGACCACACACTGTGTTTCGGATGCCACTGTGGTAGGGGAACAGGGCTATACTCTCCCCGCCTGCTACTCGCCCCAGCTCGTCCCCTTCCACCCCTCTCCCACCCGCACGATGACCAGCTCATGCCACCCCCTCCTTCACCTGCACCACTGAAGATGAGCCAACACAGACCTCACATAGTTTTAAACTCAGCCCAGAGAGGGGTTGGCAGAGAGATGGAGACGCCCGCTCCAGCCAGTACAGCTGCAGCCAGCAAGCCCTAAGCTTGGCTCAACCCCTTCTGCAATAACTGGTGCCTTGAAATCCAGCACTATGCGTTGGATTAATACAGAGAAACCTTACAAACAGGAAAACATAAGGAGCTGCCTAGTTAGGAGAATTGACAATATCATATGATTTAGTTTATAATATAAATGTGTATCATTTTGGTGCAAAAAAACAGCCCAGCCAACCTCCGGCCAGCCGGCCTCCGGGACGAGGGAGCAGTTCAAATGCCGCAATGGGCTGCATTACCACCCCCACCGCCCACTGCTGTACAGCCCCAGCTCCTGCCAGGACACGATGTACCCAGTTCTCACCTGCCAGTGTTTCCCCACACATCTAATTATTGCTCTTTCCAATCCCTGGACCACATCTAATATTTTGCTAACCTTTGGTAACATTGCTATGTGTTAATTTGGCTTTCAGGATTCCCAGCACCAACCCAATGTATTTCTGATACACACTGATCCAGTTATAATGCTTACACCACTCGGGGTCTTGCTGTTCTGATCCATAGGACCTTTCTCAAAGGGTTTTGCAGTCTAAATACCACATTGGATTTGATTGTAAGGCCAGATTTTACCATTTCTGGCTTTAAATAACAACTGCTTTGGAGGAGGTCAGCTACTTTGACACCAGCATTGTCTTTGGTGCAGAGCAAAGAAATTGGTGCCATCATGTTGTCACAGCTCTCCCTCAGAATTCTTCCAAACACTTTACCCTTGGTAAAAAGATGCTGAACGCAATAAGCCACAGCCAGACCTTACCCATAATAGACTTGTCAGTGGCACATTGGCTTACTGCAAGGTAACGGCATGTCATCGGTCTCTGTGAACTATAACAGCGAGCACTTACACAGCCTTTCATCCTCATAAAGCTCTACAAATATTAAAAGAGCCCAAAGGACAGTTCAGAGCCTTCCTTCTTGAAAATTAACCTCCATGAAAATGAATTCACTGTGGCTAAGTCCCTCTCACTTCTCCGTTTTCTTCCCAGGAGCACATCCATGAAAGCCCCCAGCACAAGGCCTCCTGGAAAGCAAAAGTTAAAACCCCACAACATGGGTGGCAACATGGGCAAGCCTCATGTCCATTCACACAGAGCACCAAGTTTCAGTTTTGGCTTTCCAGGAGTCAAAGCACGCTCTTGAATGAATTCACACCTCACACCCTTCATACACCTCCAAGACAGAGCTTCTCCAGCTCTCTAACTCTGCCACCATCATCGCTGGATGAACACCAACAGAAGAGGGATGGATCCATCTCATCCCATTTCAGCTATCCTACACAGCAGAATTTCTTGTGTGGTCAACCAGCATACGGGGAGGGTGCACTTAGTATGGGATAGGACGGGATATAGGTTGGAGATGACAGTGTTGCCCACTGGAGAGGCACCGCCCAGAGAGGTGAATCCCACTCCATTCCACACACCAAAAGAAGCCCATCAACTCAGATTCTACAAAAAAACCATGGTGTTTTCTCGTGTTAATTCAGATTGGGGTTTTCTTTAACACTCTGAACAGGCAGAAGTGGTTGACCCTTTCAAACACTTGTTTCACACCTTCACTAGCCTGTAACGTGTGGTTTCAACTCAGTTGTCCAGCCTTTCTTCTCAGGGAGTTTTTTGGTGTCATTTACACAGGCTGAAGTTAACTTCAGGACCAAAGCAAAAATCCTAATGATTCCTGTTATCACATCACTCCCCTTTCTTCACCATAGCCATCGTGCCCCTTTCTCACAGGAGGAGGAGGGGGGTGAGAGGGCTGAACAGGGTAATGAAAAACAAAGCCTGTCCTAAAGAGCCACTCTGTATAAAACTTCACAGCCATCACGAGCAAGTTACAACAGAGCCCAGAAAGTGGGCGAGTTTGAGCATGACGTTACATCCATGTTCATGCCTGGGTCCAGCCTACAGAAGAAGGGACTGTGGTGAGGCACATCCACCCAGTCGGGCTCCACAGCTTGGAAGGAGGACTCAAGACTTCCCTGCTCCTCAGTGTTCCCCTCCTATGACATCCGAGTTTCCCACATAGCCTGTAGCAGAGACTTAAAGGTCTAATCCAGAAATTAAGATTTAAATCAAGGTAAGCATCAGCTGAAAGGTGGAGAACCCCCCTTTGACCCAAGTGTCCCTCCAGACTGCCAGCTCTCCCAGCAATCAGGAGGGCGTTTCTGATGGACCCAGAAATTCAGGGTTTGGGTTGTGGGGTTTTTAACCCTTCAGTCCCAAAACCTAACAAATTCACTTGTGAATCTCTACTGTTTCTCAAAAAGATTTTAGACAAGGGTCACCATGAATCCTAAATCTTCTGAAAAGAACAGTCAGAGAAAAGAGAAAATTGAAGTGAAGAACATGGTGGTAAAGGCTGTTTATAAATAAATTTATCTTCATTGTGCTAATGTTATTGAGTCATCCAGTCTTTTAGTCACCCACAAGTAATATTTGGACAGGTTTAATCCAGTTCCATGAAGTGAATATTTTTCTATTAACTGCAATGAGTTTTCTATGAGTTTTTATAATTTTCATCTTATATTTGCAGCCAAATAAATCTAGTTTGTAAAACTGAGAATGACTTTTCTTTCTAACAATCTATAGATGACAACTGTTCTTTACTATTCATGACAAGAAAATCTGACAGTTTAAGGGTTATCCATGAAGGGTTGGGTTTTGTGGTGGTTTTTTTCTGTTTCTAAGACTCTCACTCTCTACAAGCATTTAAATGCACATGTAATAATATTTTAAGTTTAATAAACACTCAACTTGCTACGTGG
The DNA here is from genome assembly GCF_000687185.1 of Egretta garzetta. Lineage (NCBI taxonomy): Eukaryota > Metazoa > Chordata > Aves > Pelecaniformes > Ardeidae > Egretta > Egretta garzetta. Next base: position 4,239,445 of record NW_009260669.1, read on the forward strand.
CTAAACTTCTTCAGTGATGCTTTCACTATCTGCAGCAGCACATCTGTGATTATTTTACACTACCCTACAAATATTCACCCCACTGCCTCATGTCATTTTATTTCTGCACAGCAAGAATGGGCTTTTCCAGGATTTATGAGATCCCACTGTTTCCAGCCTTTTCAATGATAATGCCTTTTCCTGAGGTTATCTCTTCCAAAGCAGGAAGCCCTATTTCAATACTCAATAAAAGTACTTAAAAAATAACATTTTTTTTCACTTTTTCTTGTTTGTGACAAGAGGTTTTTGAGTCACTGCATATACAAGTTTGTCATGGAGAACCAGGTCACCGTGGTACTGGGCACATCTTCACCTCAACCCCAAAAGACCAACCCCTTAAGCGCCTTGCTGAAGTAGGCTCTCAGGGCTTAAACCTGCAATATTGAAGCCAATTAGCTTGAAAGATCAAGCAGTAACAGATGTTAGGAAAAAAATATCAGGTTTAATGCCAGTATTCACGATCCCACGCAGGCCCATCAAAAGTAGAATTAACGGGCTACAGCTTTTTAACTATCAATATTTAAGCATCCTATCCATAGCTTAAGTACTAGCTTTGTTAACTACTGGGAATCTGTCCCTTATTGACTCTTTTATATCAATAAAAAAAGGTAAAAAGAGGTGTAGTGACTGGTCCTTTTGATTTGATAGTACTTACCCTCCCCCAATGTCATAAATACCCACCTACAAAACTATAAAGGAGAAACCTCACTAAATCCTTGTGTTTGGTATTCAACAGAGCACAAAGCAAGTTAGCAGCCTTGCAGCAGGAACACACTGACTTCACGTGCTGCTTTGCGAGGAATTTCCACATCTTGCTTTAGCCAAGAGCTGCAGGTGATGTCCATGCTGACTACTGAAGGGTCTTCCAAGACCACCCACATGAAGACACTCATCTGTCCTCCCTATGCCAAGGAAAGCTTCGGGCAGAGGTGGAAGATGTTCCCCAAAGTGCTCTGAGATGCCAGGTGCTTCTGCACAGCCTGTGTGCTGCAGTGCCATCAGGATGGAAGGTCCCCAGCTGGCCAGGTGCCCCTTGCCTACTCTCTACCACGCTAACAGAGCAGAGTCCAGCCACATTGGCAGAGAACTGTTTGCACAAGGTCTCTTCCATACACACAAGCCAGCTTTTGTTTTCAGGAAAGCAAATTTTAGTGCCTATTACTCACAAACATCAACTATACGGTACATCTTATGCAAACATTGTGTGCATATGGACACTAGATAAAGCCACCCACAGGATCCCAGTACAGCATACTCTAATTCACACACGCTGGCACTGTGTAACAAGCCAAAATGTTCTCCAAGAACAAGATTCGTGTTTCACTGCAAATATGGTTAGGCTTTTTATTCAGAGGTACGCAGTTATTACAGCTGAGAAGGCCTGACAGTATCAAAGTTGATCACAGTTCTAATTATAACTTTTAATATGCTGGATTTTATTCATTCCTCCTCCTTTTCAACCTTGATGTTTTATCCCCAGCTATTCAAGGCTTAAGACTCGTAAATGAAAAGAGATGCTTCTATTTTTTTTGAGTATAGATGTTGCTGACTGTTGCTTATTCAGAAGGCGATCTGCACAAAAAGAGTTCAGGGTATAACTATTTAATAGCCCAGAAGCAAATCCCAAGAAGGCAGTTACCTCAGGTACCTGCAGCATCCCAACAGGTGTATTAAAGTCACAGGAAGAACTGCTGAGCTTTTGTTTGTGAAGGAGTCAAGGCCATCAGGAGGTTCCAGACCTGAGATGGACAGCAACCAGAGGAGTCAACTGCTTCAAGGCAAGTGAGCAGATCTTGGCCCCAGGCAGCCTCCGCTCAGCAGACATGCAAGCTTTCCCCAGGTTTCCCTTGGGCACTCAGCTTTCCATCCCCCAGGACAGCTTTTTCTATTTTATTTCTGCCCCTTGCCCTCCTCCTGAACCCCTACACCAATGCTGTGCCCAATTTCAGCAGTTCCTTTCCACCAGCCAAGTGAACCTGCTTCTTGTCATGCCTTGTCACGTCCGTTCTTTATCAGATGCAAGACAGGATGATAAATTTGGGTCCTTTTTTATATTCTCAAAATAAAAGACACAGCAAAAACCTCACTTCGGGTGCTCCTGAGGCGTGCAGAGTCAACAAACCAGAACTACATCAGGCATAAAACAGCTGAGCAGGGTAAAATAATTTACCTCAGATGAGGACCTGAGCTGATAATTTCAGTGCGAAAGATGTATCTATGTACTTGAGAAAAATGAGACAGATGGAGCAAGTGCTAAGGTAAATATTACAGCATATTTATTTATTATTTGTAGGCCCCTCCAATCTGAGTGATCCATTTAGCGCAACATAAACATTTTGGGGCATGTGCAAGTGCATCTCCTTCCATACGGTCACTATCTCCTGACCCACCTCTCTGAACAAACTTTAACTTCTGTAGTTAGGGTATCCACAAGAAAAATACCTCTTCAAGGATTCAGGTCACAAACTATTGCCAAACCGCCTGTCTCATCCTCGCAGGGCTCTCAGCAGGTTCATGTGGAGCAGTATAAAGGTAATACGATTTTACAAGTTGTCTGCTTTAATCCAGCAAGGACCTGAACTATGGCCAGATTTAATCATCTGAGGAATCCATGTGGCCCATTTCCTTGCATTTCCTCTCCAGTAGCAGAGTCCCATGGCAGCACCCTGTCCAATCTGCTACACCAATTACATTTTTAAAAGCGTATAAAAGGACACCATCAGTTAGTCTTAAAATCTGCTGATAGATATAGAACAAAAGAAGGATTTCTATGAAAACCCACAAAAGACAGCATGAAATGAGCACCAAACTGACTTAACATTTAAATATTTTTTTAAAGTCAATGCATTTTTTTTTCCAACACTGCACCTAAAGGAAAATCTTCAGCTTACTGAAAGTAAAGTAAATGCAAGAATATATCTCAGCTACGTCAGAGTATTGACTCTCTGCAATTCACAGAATTCCCTGACCTTAATCCAGCGCGGTATTTAAGCATGAACTTCATCTTAAATACGGCATTGGTTGTCAAACTTCAGTGGAATTATTCATGTGCTTAAAACCAGGCGCACGCACAAATGTTCTGCACAGCTTCCGCTCCTGCCCCCATGTCGCCAGTTATCAGTTTCCATTAGGTGTGTGTGTTTTTCATACGGCGCTAGGCAGCAGAAAAATATTAGAAAAGGAACAGCGCTGTTATTAGAGGGAAGTCTGGGTGATGCTCGCTCATCTGATCTTGTCTCATTTTTCTGCCCTGTCACCTCCTCTACAATTTCCTACCAAATGCATTTGCTCCACATTTCCTTTTCTCTCTTGAAAGATGTTACTATATGAAAAAACCTCTGCCAGCTTATTTGGCTTGGGCAGGACACAGCTGTGAAAAGCCCACCCCTCATTTCCTCGTCACTACGGACCCAGGTCTGTGCAGCTCCCGGCACGTTCCTTGCTCGAGCCATGGGGATGGATGAGTCTGGCTCACCTCTGAGCTCAGCTTCCCCCTTGCAGACCTTGACTTCCACGGAGGATGAGTTTTAGGAAGAGCCGGGGAGAGATACAGTGAAATAAACCTTCAACATGGGGGGATTACCCCAATATTACCCCAATTTAAAGGCTCCTCTACCAAGATGTACAGTCCCCAAAAGAAGAGAGACAAGAGCTACGGGAATGAAGTCACTTCTGTGTCAATGCAACGATTTGCACTAGAACTTGAACTCGCATAATTTCTTCAAGACAAGATTTCAACCCAAGTGGTCACATTGACAGAAAACACATTCATAACCAGGACTTTAATTGTTACACTTACATATAATATTGCAAAGTAAGGATTCTGATCATGAAGAAAAGGTGTGCTTCTTCTGCTGAGCCTAATTAATCCTTTGGAGGAAGTAAAAATAGAAATATTTTTATTGACTTCAGGCTTTGCCAAAGCTGCATTTACTTATATGAAGATCATGAGCAGATTCTGCTTTTTACAAACAGAAATTTAACTCAGGAGTCTTCTGAGTGGGGAAAGAACTGCAAAACCAAAACGCACCAGACTACAGAAAGACTGTAAACTGTTTCCTTCTCCCATAACTTGTTTTTCAGTGTATGCTTTGCTGCCAATATCATACAGCATTTTATTTGTTTGCTGACCAGATGGCTGAATATTTTCAAACAGGAAAAAAAAAAAAAGGAACCCATAGCAAATAAGATATTTTTTTACAATTTTTAGCTGAATCTTCATCGATATCCAACTTCGGGAACACTGCATGTTTTTATGAATATTCCATTTTGGGGGGAAAAAACCAAAAAGACAAAGAAGAGACTGATGACACCTGTAACATCAGAGGGAGGTCACATTTGGGAGGTTTAGCTCGGGAACTTCTGCCTGACTTGCAACCCCTTGTCTTGGGATAGGACCATGCCCTTTGTGAGTGCTTAACTGTATTGTGTCTGAAATAACCCTGTTCATTGAACAAAGCAAGATCTTAAATCACAGCCTGACAAGAAAAATATGTAACCGTATATTCTTATGAGGACGCCTCATCCAATATTGCCCTCTTGGGTTGCCTCCAAGCCCACAGAGTCCTTTTCCACTGCAAGAGTAACTAATAAATAAAACCAAGGATAAGCTAGCAGCCCAAGGCCCCCTGAGCTAAGCAAATGATGGAGAAAATGCATCTTACATTTAACTTGGCCATTAGCTGCGTTCAGCTCCCAGCCTCTTCTCTGCACGCTGCTAACTCCAGCCAAAATGATCTCCAGCAGCAGGGTCTAGCTAAGCCCTGCTCATTGCACACTTCTTCTGAAGTCCCGATTTACCCATAGGGCTAAGGCAGCTTTTTAGGCAGCTACAAAACCAAATTTGTTAGCATTTCTAGCAGCCAGATGGTGCCTGGAGCTACAAGCTTCCCTCTCGCGTAGAACCAAGGCTGGGTTGAGCTATGAGCTGGGGGGGCGCAGCAGTAGGCAGAGCTCTGGCTGCAGCACCATTAATAATAATTGAACGAATTGCTTCATTGAACGAAGCAAGATCTTAAATCACAGCCTGACAAGAAAAATATGTAACTGTATATTCTTATGAGGATGCCTCATCCAATATTGGGGCAGGGCAATGCGTTATCACCAGGGCTGTATCGGTTAAATCAACCAGCAGTGACTAATCAGCCCACGAACTGGGGGGAAAGGCAGGAGAAGGAAGAGATCAGAGTTCTGCTCAGGCACCGTTCCCGAGCTGTCCCTTGCCATTGATTGCGCCCGCGAGACATGATCCAGGCTACAACATAACGGAAGAAATGCGTTCATAGCTGGGTTTCCCGTCTGGGTAATGCAGGCAGCCTGTGACCACGCACATTTTAAGCAATCACAAATTGAACACCTGCCTTTTTGCACTGGGAAATTAAATCCATATACAAGGTCTAGGCCATTTGACAAACAGTTGTAATAAATTAGAAGCTGATCATTACATGCGAGTTTACATGTTAGGTTTAATCCTGCATATATCACAGACAAAAATTTACACTGGCATGAGCTTGGTATTAATTATTCCCTGGATAGGAAGGGACTCAGCTGTGGGATAACGTGCCTTTGGTAGGAAGCTGCTACGAGGCAAAACAATAAAACCCTTTGCTCACAAATAGCTCTCCAGAACTTAAGGACCAAGCCTGTGCTCCTGCTGCATTTCCATCTTAAATCAGCAGTTTCAGAGGCAAAGATTTAGGTCCCTTCTCCAGGGTAATTAGGTCACTGCAGAGACCCAGCTCCACCGCTGCCACGTCCCAGCCTTATCAAGACACCGTCACCTGTGTGGTTTACAGAGCGCTGCAGAGCAACCTCACGGCTTGTGCAACAGCTAACGTCGTCCAGTTACAGTGGAGATTAATTCCCCTGATGGGTCCAGATTAATTTTGGTTTACTTTAGATAACTAAAAATTGAACATCTACCTCACATAAGCCAGATTCCTTTCATAGTGAGTGGAAAAAGATGGGCACATTCAGCAGAAGAATCACACTACCCTTTCAGGATGGGAAAAATTAGTCTTGAACAGCGATTGTCTTAACAACTAGACATTTAGGTCAGACTAGCTGCCTAGCTTGTACATTTAAAAGCAAGATAAGTCCTTTTCATGGTACGAAATGCTGGTTCTGCCCAGTGCTCAGCTACTTCCACAACACCAGGATCTCATGCTTGGACTGTGCATGGATCACTGGAGCAAATTTTCTGTTCGCACTGACCTTCTGCTGTCCCGAAGAACTGCGAGGGTGCCCTCCTAACAAGTAACTGTACCCAGTTATAGTCATCCTACGTCAAAACTGCCTCTGCTCATCTTTATTCTCTAACTGGAAGACTACTGTGAGAGTTCTTTCACAGCCCCTACTGCAATGTCCCATCCCGAGCTGGCTTTCATGGGTAAATCCATGCCAGGGATCATGCTAACAAACCTTGGGGTGACCTGGACAGTTTGAGTTCTTTGTGCCTGTCGTGTTTAGCAGGCTAGAGACTGCCTAGGAAAGCAGGATATCGCCCCAGTAATTTTCTTTTATTGCCAGCTTGTGTGGTGCCCAGTAAGGTGCCACTGGGTCGCCCCACCAAACTGTCTACGGTGTAAATGCTAAAGCTGAATAATGGCAAAGTTTGTTAATCAAATTGTACTTTCAGGAACAGCCACATAAAGCCTCCCAAAACCTTGAGTGAGGCATCATTGCTTCCACCTCATCAAATTCATACGACTTATTTAAGTGCCACGGGACCATAAAACACTATGTAACTACAGTTCATTTAACTTCCCAGTTTCTCACTTTTTAAGGTTCACATTTTCCAACTCTTCTCTGCTATACTGAGGAGCTGCCTTACCTTTTCTTTTCCCCCCCTTTTTCAATGAAAGCTGCAATCCCTGCATAACCACATGATGAGGCTTTAAGGAAATCATCTTCTCCCTTGTTTAGCAAAGCAGTTCAAGGGATTAGCAGGGCAGTATTGCAATGGGCAATGCTGCAAAACGCTTCTTTTTTTTTTTTTAATTTAAAAGCCAGAACTAAAAGTGATGACTCTTCAGAGAAGCCAGCAAACATTTAAGTAGGGTTGGCTTTAAGTGCAGTTAAAAATCCTGCAAAACAAAAAGATACGGGCATTGATTCTTTTTTACATTACGGCCCCTTGTAGCTGGGGTGAATGGGAATCTGGTCATCGATCACAGCTATTTCAGTAGCAGTGCAGAGCTGAACGATTTGTGATACCTGGTCTGCGCATCCCTAAAAGGATGCCTTGACACTAACAGGACACGTCGCTTTGGTGCAGGATTGAGCAACGCCTCTGGATCCCCTGCCTCTTGCCGTGCAGAGGCTAACACAGAGCACAGTGGGCTTCCAGCCAAAAAAAACGGAGAATTCAGAGGCCTGGTGAATCCTATATTCAGCCTCAAAACCAAGCATTAATCGATAGAGTCACCCTGTCTGGTCTTCTGGAAGAGGAGACGGTTGGCCTGGGTTCAGCTGTTACTTGAGCAGCTCCAGGGGAGACAGCCATTACCTTCCTAATCAGGACACTTGACATCCACCACAAGGCAAGACAGGCTGCTCGTCAGCAGGTCTGCAGGGCCGGTGCTCGCCAAGAAAGGTGTGGTGTGAACAGCTGAATCTCCACTCCAATTCTACCGAGCAGCCTCCCCCCAGCATCTCTGAGATGCACATCAGCTCGTATTCTCTCCGTGCAAGCATAAATCTGCTGTAAGGGAGTCTGGTTAGGGACCCTGTTTCTTTCCTTTCAAAAGAAGTCTGAATCTCTTAAAAACTGGATTAAGTAAGACCAAACAAAAGAGAAAAGAACGGTCTTGGGAAATCTTGGACTTGACGATCTTAAAGGTCTTTTCCAACCTAGACGATTCTATGTTTCTATGATTCTATGATCTTTCTTTTTCTTCATTTGCTTTAAGGAACCCCCGTGCCAGAGATAAAAAGCAGCTAACCAGAAACAAGCAGCATTTGATCAGCACCGCTGACCTGCCAGCAGGAGGGAGCCATGGATGTAAAAGCCTGGGAAAAATCAGAAGTCATCCGTTGCCGACGTACGTCTCTCAAAAGACGCGGCACCACCCCTGCGTGTGTGTAAAACATGGCCGGCCTGCATGAAGATCTTCCTTTAGAATCATAGAATGATTTTGAGAAACTTCAGAGAGTAAGTACAAAACCAGACGGATTTCATACGCCTCAAGAAATGCTATGGGAAATTAACCCTTTAAGAATCAACAGCTGAGGTCTAAATCACCTTTACCCTTGAGTTGGCTGCCAAAATTTGCCACCTTGGTGCATTTTATTTTTCTGGGACAGTTCGATCAATTTAGACACTGATTTCTCTACTGTTCGATGTATACTGTGCTTTATCGAGTCCCAGCAGCAATTATGTTAATGGCATCTTCAGGTTTTGCACTCCCCATCGCTTCTTCCTCTGGCTTGGCTATCTGATGCATTTCAATTTTCTGACCATATTCATTACATCAAAAATACCTCTAAGCCTGTTCAGGTCAGTTCCAACTTCACCCTTTCCCCAAAGCAGGGTTTTTTTCATCAAATTGGATTATAAGATTAGCATTAGTAACGCACATTGGTAATTACTGTATACAAAATAGCTCTTTTGGCTGCGTCCACCGTGGTAACTAGAATAGGGCCAGGGATCTCTCCGGTGTCATGGACGAGCTCACCCCGTTTATGTGAATCCCTTCTCCTGATGCTCCTGTACTTGGCAGGATGGGCATATCCTTTAAACTGATCCCAAACACCCTGAGCCCCTTTCCTGTAGATTATCCCTGGAAAATTATTTGTACCTCTAAGGCAGAACAAAATCTAAACAAATGAAAACTGAGCTTCCCAGCATTTTCACCTCCAAATAATACAGTTGCTATCATTTTTTGTAGCTATTTTCCAATAATCTTCAAGTATCACCATAAACCATCTCTGTTATGTGCTGTATTTCCTGACCACAAAACACTAACAGGTAAGAGAGGTTAATGCCATATCATCAAGGGGAAATGGAAGGAGTGATTTGCCCTCTCTTTGTAGCAGTAAAAATTCTCTGTCAAAGAAATTTTCTAGTTGGGAATAACCCGTCATCTGAAATTATTTTTTTTTTCAGTGAAACCATATCTTACAGGCAGCAAATACCTTTCCTTGCAGAGACGGCACTTGCATCTCTAAAGCCAGAGCACAAACCTCCACAACAGACAGCAACCATCCAGTTCCTTCACAGCTAAGGCTTTCACACCTAAATCCAGGCTAACTCTATCCGACCGAAATTTTATGTTCTCAAAATAAAATAAGAGGGGGGCAGCCTCGTGCCTGGTGGGTCCCAAAGCCACCTGCACCCCTTCCAGCCCCCCAGAGACTGAACACTGAGGCATCTCTGCCACTCACCAGCTCAACACTCACCCTTTTCTTTTTTTTCTTTTTTCTTTCTTTTTTTTTTTTCCTCCTTTTTTTTTTTCTCCTTTCTATTTTTGGCAGGTTAGTTTTCAGCCAAACCAGCGTTTTCTCTGACTCAGCACACAGCGACAGGCTCATCAGCACCAACGCAGGGGAGCCGGCAGCTCGGCTGCCCGGCAGCTCGGATCATCCTAAACCAGCTGTGAGCCCCTCTCCCAAGTGCACAGTGATTACTGTCCAGCACTATCTACAGAAGCGGGTATCTCGATGCTTGTGAAACCAGGTCATTATTAGATTTGGCTAATGTTTTGTAATTGAAAGTTTTAGTCTTTTTTGATTTTTTTTTCTTTTTTTAAAAAAGGAGGTTGTCAAAAAAAGGCTTTTTAACTATTCCTCTTCTTCACATGCAGAGATTTTCTCTTTCAAAAGACTGAAAGCCCAAACGTTTCTACTACCAGCAGCCAAAACCTAAACGCATTTTCAGGTCCAGGATACAAGCTAAAATATCACTGGGGGGAGCGGGAGGGACACTCTTTTTCAAGTAGGTGTGCGAGTTAGGAAAGACACAGCCATGCTTGATACCAGCCCAGGACCTTTGCAGTACCAGCCCCTAAAAAACCTTGGCAATGTCAGGGAGACACATAGGACCTGGTCCCTGACCTGGTCCCAAACACTGTTTCTTTCCTGTCTCAAGCATGAGAGGTTCAAGGCTGCCTTTCCTGTCACCAACCCTTAGCTATTCTCCACTTCTTTTATTTTTTTTCCTGCTTAACTGGCGCTTACCGCTTTCTTCAGCAAGTGTCGATAGCGACTTACGCATGGGACGCGGGAGAAGCCTGCTCTGATGCCACCTCCCCATGGCCCACAGACGGAGCCCTGCCTGGCCATTGCAGTCGGCAGGAGCCCTGCCAACGTCTTTGCTGAGCGCAGGCTCAGCCTTGCAGGCAAGGGTTTCCCTTCTAAGGATTCCAGCATTTCTGACCCAGGTCATCAGCTGGCATGAAGCAATGCACAGGACTCCTAAATCTTTCCCAGCCAACCCCTGGTGGGAAATGTGGCCCAGAGGAGGCAGCTGATAAGCCAAATCTTTGCATACACCCATCCCAGCATCCAGCTTGCTGATGGTCCCCACCGGCACCATGCATGGATGTGTCAGGAATCCCAGCAGAGCTCCTGTCTCCTCGCTCGCCCCCTCTAAATCTACACAAGCTATGAGGAATAAAGGCGGAGAGAAGGGGGAAGAAAATAATGAGCTTTTTTATGGACGATAAATACTCATCCTGAACGAACAAGTGGTGTTTGATGGTGGAAGAAGTGCAATCTTGTGTTGGTTTAATGTCTACTAGCCTTTTGAGTTTATGGTCTGTTATAGAGGTTTCCACCATGCCTAGTTTTCTTATTCTTAAATCATTATGACCACGGCTCACTTTCCATTTTTTATACCAGCATCTGTCCTCCTCCTTGGGTTTCAAACCCTGACACCTCCCCAGTTTCTCCTGTGCTCCCCCCCACCTTGGCCTGCCCACGTGCTGCGGTGGCGATGCTTGCTGCTGCGGTACCTGTGTCTCAGCATCTGTCTTCTCACATTTTGTGTGCCTGTTTCCACTCCATCAGCTTTATTGTCAGCAGTTTTATAGCATGGGGTTTTTGCTCTTCTTTCCTCATTTTTATGACCCTCCATCACCATGGCAAACAGAAGCCGTACATTTCTCTTTTCACCTCGAAGACACAAGTCTGTGTAGCAGGAGGTGATAAAAATAATATGATCTGTCTAGGAATCTTTCCACGGCCTCTTCCGCTGACTATGAATTGCTCGTAAATTAAGACTCTAAGACCTTTCAGGGTGTTCAGAAATCAGGGAATACAACACTGGATCACCCCAGCAGCTGGTGTAGACAGCTCCTGCTTTGTTGCCAAAAAAGCCAGTGCAGATGCTTCAGAGAAAGGGACAAAGATACCAATAAGGGACAGTGAGGGAACCTGCTTAGAAGGAGAATTCCTTGCGAAATGTTTAGCAATGAGCAAATCCCTTCAGAGATTTTAAGGCCAACAGAGACTAAATGAAATCCCAGAGATCAAGAAGTCCCAGTGGTTGTTTACAGTTACATGAAAAGAAAAAAGTATTACCTCGTAAGAGTAGTAACATTTAGCTCTTCAAGTGCACAGAAAGCCGCCTTATTTCTACCTTGTCCTAAAGATTTGCATGTTATTTATTTTCTCTACCCCATGCATTAATGCATGTTCTTCTTTCTCCTCCTCCCTCAAGTTATTCCCTTCTTACCCAGACAGCATCACCCTCTGCTGTGGTCACTGTATGCTTATTAACCACTTAAAGAACAAACACAACATTCACGTTCCTGAGTACTAATGAGAAGGCATGGAAACACTCCTAGATGTTTTATTCTTTTTGGTTTTTATCATCCATCCAACTTATTTCACCATCAGCACATGGGCCCTGTCTCTACAGAGTCACCCACACTGACCCCAACCCTCTTCCCCAGCAGGTACGGTTCACTTACAACACAGGGGTGTGTGAGGTACTAAGATGCCGTCCGGCAGACATCCCTGTTATTCCCACCATGTGTATTTGGTGACAAGCATGACTTCTGTCTAGCTTTGTTACAAAACATCCCTCCAAGACCGGCACGTATCTCCCCTCCATCCTCACATGGAAAGACAGAACTTCACCTTGCTTCCCAGGCTCCTTAGCTTAGTATCTTGATTTAATATGCTAATATAATTAAAATACTTTGCACTTAACCTAGGCACACACCATTTTTTTAACCTTTTCTCATCATGAAAACTGACATTATTTCAACATACTTAATCCACCGTACCTGACCCAGTTTCAAGTTCGTGCTTCCCCTCCCTCCTTAAGACCTCCTGAGCTTTGGCTTGCAAGTGATGTTATGAAAGATTTTTTCACTGCCCAAATAATTTTTTTTTCTATCATTTCTACCTTCTCCAGAAGTATTCCAGTAGACTAGTACAAAAATACTCCCCCTTACAGAAGGCATTTAGCAGTGCTCTTTCCATTCACTTAGTGGCTTTATAATTCTATATTTGGTTTACCTGCCTACTGAACCAGCAGATAAACCACCCAATGGAGCAGAATCACATTTATTAGCTGGATCAAAAACATATGTGTTTGCTCTCGGTCTGCATAGTAACTGAGAGTCGAATGGGGAATATGAAAGAAAACGTTCTTGCCAGCAGCTCGGATACTCCGTATCTCTCTTTGCAAACAATTTGGCTGAATGGGAAGTAAGCAAAGAGTCACTCAGTGAATGATTAAATGAAGAAAAGATCCATTTAGGCTGAGTATCAGTTAAAATGTCCTAAAAGCAAAATCTGCTCAGATTTGGGTGAGTCTCTAAGGGGAAGCTGAAGAAGACTCATTCAGTTGAAAATTTTAGAAAAAGCACCAAACCCTGGAAAATGAGATGTGACAAAGATGCTCCCTGCAGCGGCAGGGGGATGGGCATGAATATCTCATCATTTCCATCGTAAAGGCTGAATGCGCGTTTAATACCGGTGAAAAACATGGGTGTCACCAACTCCACTCGAAGTCATAATTTATGCAACGCATGAAATACTTGCATTAGTATCCCATTCATCATTGGCATAAGCAGGAAGAGTTCACCGAGGAGTTATTCCTCTACCACTAATCTGGGTTATCGAGTCACCAGAAGCACGGGATACAGCATTGGGTCTCCCCAGCTTCTGCATCCCAGAGATACCCCAGCCATCAAAGCCCAGAGCCTGCCTCCAGCTCGTGAAGATGCACCTAACTCACCACCAAACCAGCTGCTGGCACCACAGAGCTCGGGGAAAGCTCAGGATGCGAATGGACATCACAGTCTGGACCAAACGCTATTTTGCCAGAAGCTTACGGCTGTATCAATTTACTCCAGAACCCCACGGGAATACTCATACAAGGTGCTCGTATATTTGGGTTGCAGCACAAACATACGTCTCTGAAGTGCTGAACTACTCCAGTTCCCGATGAAAGAAGCCAATGACAAAAAGGTTTCTGGAAAGTGACATTGTGATACATTATTATTTTTACTGTCTGTGTAATCAGAGCACCACGGAGCCTCAGGCATAGCCAGAGATCCCACTGCTCCAAATGCTGTACCACGGCAGAAATCTCACAAACTGGCAGATATCTGTATTTCTCATAACAGTGAGGAAATAGAAAAACAAGCTTTCAAGGAAGGGTGAGGAAAAAAAGTGCAGTTAAAAGGAAGACCCCCTATAGATTCAAAATGAACTACCTGCCAGCTCATTAAGCCTGGCGCTTCTCAAGCCTTTTGGGTATAAAACAGTAAGACCTTCACCAAGTCTTCAAAGGACTGCCATACCCTCTAAGGAGCTGGGCTTCCTCGTTGCACGACTTCGTCCCTGCCTGAGACTGCCCAAACCAGAGTCGGTCACAACGGGAGCTGTTGTGATTTTAACGGCAATGCACTTGAATTAGGCTGAATTAGGGCAAACGGCAAAGTTCTGAGACCGACACAGAATACCCAAGTATCAGCCATGTTTTACATGAACTATTAACTTCTGTTCTTCCCTTTCATAAATCAAATGGTTCTTCGCAAGGTTTTGTTTTCCCCTCCATCCAGACATGTTAGTAATTAAATACCCTGGGACATACGGTTGCATGGCTGCACACACACACCAGCACAGGTAACGTACAGATTTTTAACCATGTCAGTGAGGGATGTCTCTGTCTCAAACAGTATTCAAGTGAAACTAAAGTAAAACAGTATTGTCCATCCTTCTGAAAAGAAAGCAAAAGCACTCGGATCCAGATCCAAAGGGGCATAGAAGTCGGGCTCAGGGAAGAATTTGCACACCTAAAGCCCGGTATGTAATGCCCAAAATACCAGCTCTACATCTGACAACCATCTGCAGAGGTTCTTTTTTTTTTTTTAAGTGAAGACTTTAGGGTGAGACGCGCTTTAGAAGGTCCTGTTTCCCTTCCCTCGCTGCAAAGGGAGACAGGGAATTCAAAGCAGGTGGCTACACAGATTCCCCTCCCTGAGGATGACCAACATTTAGAGGAAACAGCCACCGATTTGGGTGTCCCACATGTCCCCCTGCTGCAAGATTTCCCATGCTAGACTAACACTGAGCTCTCCCACTGAGGCTCTGCTGCTTGGAAGACAAAAAGTAGATTCAACAAGCAAAGAGGGAATATTCCCCAGGCCAGGAATAAAAAAACACGGGCTTCTGTACCCCCAGCCGAGGAGGTCCCACGCTGCCATAGCCCCCGAGCACGGGTCAGGAACCTTCGCCAGCCGAGCGCTCAGCCTGGCTGCAGTCACCCACCCTCAACCCACTCTGAGGATACACAAATTGATTCTTGCTGAACAGTGCAAATGCAGGTGGGGAAGGGAGGAAGCTCTGCTCCCGGAGCACCCTCGGAGAGGTAGCAGAAGGGGTCTGACCGCTGTCAACCCCCTTGCAGGTTTCTGCTTGCTACAGCAGTGTCCCGGCCCCCGAGACCTGTTCGGGAAGGTGGCACTTAGCATCCTCACCCCTACGCCGACATTTAAAACACAGGAAAGACCCAGTTGCTCTTTCAAAGTAGTAGAGTGGATATCCCTGCATGTGGGCGTGAGGATGGAAAGCCTGGAGCAGAGGGTCAGCCCTGCTGCCCTCCATCGGGGCTCCTGGGCCACCGGGGCTGGGCACCCCTCCCTGGCAGCCCCAGCGCCCGCGCCCTGCGGAGCGGTCCCTGCTCCGAGGACACTGAGTCCCCCCTGTTTCGGACACCGAGTCCCCCCTGTTTCGGACACCGAGTCCCCCCTGTTTCGGGTTTCTCCAGCAGGAGAAAGGCAGAAAGTTTATGTCCCCATGCCACACACTCGGCCCGGCCTACGACCCCCCGGGCTGGCACAGGGGGGGTCGGGAGGGCTTCATCACCCCCCCCTCTTTACTCTCCCTTTTGCACTGATTTAAAGCAGTATTTAGAAAAGCAGCGATGCCCGCCGAGTCCCCCTCG
>NW_009260669.1:4255760-4291715 GCF_000687185.1 Egretta garzetta
TGGGGCGGCGGCGCCGGGAGGTGCGGGGTGGGTGCGCCAACCCCCCTGCTCCTCGGGGGCAAGGACACCCCTGGCCCCTTTGGCACCGCTCGCCTCCTCCCCAGGCCATGGCAGCAGCCCCACACACACGCCGTGGGACGGGAGAGCAGCTCATCCGTGGCCTGACCCGAATGATTATATCCCCAGAATTACGCAAACCCCTCGGTGGCTGCCTCTCAGGCCAGAATTTGTCTCCCCGTCCCCAGCAATGTCCAGTTCTGGGTTCCTAAATGAATGTTTTGCTCCCCTGCCTCCCTGGCTCCCCTGCCAAACCTGCTCGCTTCCCTGCTCCCTCCCGTCTCTTCCCTCCTTTCTGCCTCCTCTTCCCTAACCAGCACAACCCAGCGCAGGCACAGCGCTCCTCATCGCTGGCACATTGTGTTCCTGTCCCTATTGATCTACCTTTTTGAACTCCAATGCATAGCCTTTTTTTTTTTTTTACTTTAATTTGTTGAGTCACTTTTTTTTTTTTTTTTTTTTGGCAATTTTACTGCAATTCCTGCTCACTTTAATCCAGGTTTGACTCAGCCTTTATTCATCTCTTGAACCGAGGTGAGGAGTACAAGCGGTAGAGTCAGATCTTTGCCCACGTTGTGTAACCCCTCTCGCCATCCCTGGCTGGTGTCATCGCTGCGGCTGTACGCTAACACAAAAAATGGATCCATTTGCTCATTTTATGCCATTTGAGGGCTTTGCTTGAGCAGTCTGGAGGGAGCTCTGTGCCGACAAATTTGAAATTTCCCTTTGTTCTCATACTGAGCCTTGCTCTGCTTTTAGCTCCAGCTGGAGGAAGGAAAATGGGTTATCAGTTCTTCCACCAATGGTCCCCATCCCTCACCAGGGAGCCAAATGAAGCAGTTCACGTAAACTGCTACACAAAGAAGTAAAATTATCTTTGCAGAAAAAAACAGAGAACGGGGTAGAAACTGTGATGCTGCTTCATGGCTTTGTGCTCCTGGACCAGGCAGATGACAAAGTCAGTCCCAAAGATTCATTGCTCACCTTAACGCTGGGATAAACCCAACGTTTGAGGAACACTGAATTCGGCTGGAGCAGCAATTCTCTTCACATTTGCTGAAATAAAACACACAAAGCGACAGGCACTGCTAGACATGCAGCAAGGGAGCCACCCTGAAAATACAGAGAAGAAAACTATCAGTTGGACTCAGCGTGTCTTTTGTACAAGGAGAATGGATATAAGGTCAACGTCCAGAAAAGCGCGCTTCTTGCTGTAGTTGTTGGCCTTGAGTAAGAATTCAAGGTTGGAAGCAGACCTGAAAAAATGTTTCAGTTCTTTCATCCTCCATCCCCAGCACGGCAAATCCTTTCAAGAGGGCATACCCTGTGGCGGGGGCCGCCTGCAGAATTGCTTTCTCCAAGATGAGGGTTCCTGCCACCAAAGCACTTCTGATTCCCCGGGGCCCTCGAGAAGGCAGCAGGGCCACTAACACAGCAACAGCGGGAGTCAGGTCAAGCGAGCAGACCCCCCGTGCGGCACAGGGAGGGGTGAGGAAAGCGGGTACCAGAGCGTGCTTTGTCAGCTGCTCTGTCACCCTTTCCTCTCACTGAATTATTTCATTCTAAAACTCAGAGTGGGAAGAACTCACTTTACAAATAAAAAGCTAGGTACGCACCTCCAGCACTTGCTGTGCATGGTCAAAAATTATTTACTGTCCTCTGTGGGACTTGCTGTCTTCCTAGCAAGGAAAATCACTAAGATCTGGCTTTTTTTTTTTTTTTTTTTAATCTTGCTTTATGTTTCCGAATGACAGAAAGTCCAGAAATTTCTTGAGCTTTAAAAGCAATGTTGTCACTTCGGTTGCTGTGCTATTTGAACAGGCTCTGAAATGCCTGTGATATTAAATCCTGCAAATCTTACCTGAAGGCAGCACGGCAAAAATTCTGCAGTGCATAGTAAGCATGAGGCCAGCAGGAAAAAAAGTACTATTTAAAAAATTAATCAGCTTAGACAGACATGAACAAACAAGGTAGAGGAAAGCAGTGCTGGATTTGAGAAGCATCATGTAACCGTAACACACAAAAAAAGTAACAGCTATATATATGGCAGCAGAGTTAAAGGAGTTTTAAATCTCGTAAAAGCAGATAGCAGCCAGTGAACCTGGGAGGTTTGAGACCTGTGTCTGAAATCTTGACCTGGTATTTTGATTCAAGGGCGAGGGTAAAAAAGTAATTCGGAAGAATCGTGCAATCTGAGTTAAAAACAGTTGCCCTGCTCTACTACATTAAAGTACAACAGAAAAGGAAAGGAAGAAAGCTAAGTAGTAAGCAATAATTCCTACCGCAACAACTGTGAGATGTGTTTTAAGCTACAGCTCCAGAATTTCCTGGGGTTTATTGTGCCTCTCCATGTGTCCGGTATAAGTTAAAGATGCTCTGACAAGTGTACCTTTGCATCGTTGTAAGCTGGGCCCAGAAAAACCCAGCAGCTTTCAAGCATTTAGGATCCAGGTCTGTGAATGATTCTTCCTGACATCAGTGAGATGCTTAAAGTTAATCATGGACTCTCATGCTCGCCGAGCTCAAGCCACAGGTTTCTCCAGTAGCCATTTAGCCGTGGCAGGGAAGCAGCCGTATGTCGCTGATGGTAATGACACCAAGTGAAAGGGAAAATTAAATGGCTGCCAGCTACTGTTTGGATGACAGCAATTAGCAGCTACACTGGGGATTAGTCAGGCCTGTAGGCTGACAGTGGCTTTCATGGGAATACATCATAGGGTAAATGAGACTATTAACCCTTTTTTGCTCTGCCTCCTTCTGAGGGAAACTCTTTAAGGAGCTCGCCTGCACTCGCTTTTCACTGCGGCTTTTAGAAAAGGAGTCTCCTTCTTTGGAGATATTCAAACCCCGCCTGGACAGTGTCCTGTGCAACCTGCTCTGGGTGACCCTGCTTTAGCAGGGAGGTTGGACTGGATGATCTCCGGAGGTCCCTTCCAACCCCTGCCATTCTGGGGTTCTGTGACACGAAGCATTCGAGTGGAGATTCTTCGACGGGACCCATTTTCCAACAGCGGCAACTCTCCACCTGGTTAAATGACATGATCCCCCTACGAGGGCAGCTGGTTTTCCCACAGAAGGTAACATGTTCTTTTCATTTGCTAACACATCTATCTGTGGGCCCTGCCACAGTATGTTTTGCTCAGCCGCCTCCTCTTTCTTATGGACCATGTATTTCCCATATAACCTGGTCATCTGTGCCATCTCCGTGAGGGTACACCTTATCTGAGATAAAAATCAACGTTCTTTCAAGATGTGTCATGCTGGTGCTTTGCTAAGTGCGGTTCAAGATAGCCTTAATATGCTCTTGCTCACGTACATGTTCTTACTTTTAGATTCCCAAACTCTTCAAGCTCTTTGGAAATTCAAGACACATAGCAATAGTAAACGAACGTTTTATACCTGCGCCTCTGGTTCCGCTCTGACCTACTTAGACATCACTTTTACTTTCAAGCCGTTCAAGGACCATTGAGTCCATCCTAGGATAGTCTGGAGAACCACGCTGAGAAAGCTGACATGTCAGATCAGAGGCTAAGCAGTCACAGTCACTATAAAACGGGTAACATTGGCAGTGGGCTCTCCTTCTGCAGCCCATGGAAGAGCCCAGTGCTGGGATTCATCTCACGTTAACTTTGTCACCCACAGCTTGGGGTACTTTGGGGGTCCCTCTTCTAAAAAAGAAATGATAAACACATCAGACACATGTTTTGAAGAGTACCCAAAAGTGTCCAGAGCTGAAAGTGATGGTAGCACTCATCAGACATGTTTTAATAACCTATTTTAGGATGAGCTGAATGTCTTTTTTCTCCATTAACTGCACAGGTAGCTCGGGTATGGACACCTACACATGGTCAAATGAAGCCCACCCTAGATAATTTTCTACTGCCTGGTGTCCTTTTTCAATGAGGTTCATGTCCTCCAGCTTAGGGGTGCATTAAGTGTCTGACACGACACCCTACAGCCCCATTTGCATCCAGACCAGAGCACAGTGCAGTGAAATGGGCCTGGGACAGTGGTTGCTGGGCTACGTATCTGGGTTGTGCAGGCTTCGTCACGTGGCTGTAGCCTCCTTATGTAAACCCACACCTGCAAAAACTCTGGAAAAAGGCTTTCTGGCTAGAGAAAAGTCAGGATCAGCTTGTACTGCCTTTTCATAATTCTCACTCCTATATGTAACACTCAGCATCTATCCCTTTCCCTCTCTTAATACCTTGTTTTGGAATGCTGTATTTTCACCTCTTCTCCCTGGAGATGTTTAGACTGCCTGTATTTTGCTTTTCTAGCAAACTTCATCTTTCAGATCCCCTTTACGCCTCTGGGAGCCTTTCGGTTGTGATCTCTTTGTTCATCCTTTCTCTCATTGTGACTTCAGTTGAATTTTCCTGTAAATCTTGCTCATGGCTTGGCACTAGAAGAGCTCCTCGAACACATACAATTTCATATTGGCTGTGCAAAGGTTAGACATAAAAGACCCAAAGCACTCCTGCACCGTTTTAATCAACAGACCTGGAGAAGAGAGGTTAGAGAGATAAGCTGCCTTGCTTGAATCTGAATCACAAGAAATTCAGCCATAAGAGAAGAATTTCTCTGCTTTAGAGATAGCCACATGATTTGACAGCTCCTTCTTTGCTTTTCAGACTAAGGGGAAAATACTCATTTTCCATTTTCAAATGTACAGGCCAGCTGATTTCTACCCCCCACACCAGCCCCAGTGCGTACAGAATAAAAAGCATCAATCACTGCATGAAAACCAGCATGTTTGTTTTGAGTATGGAGGGACAAATATTTCCAAGATAACTGATGATAGACAGCAGGATCAGCATCCAAAGCCTTTTACAGTTCTTCTGGAGTTTCTTAGCCATTCATCCACAGACGCCTTTTCCCAGCAGACCTATTTATCTGCTCTGGGTAGCAAGAGTGTCTTGACTAATGATGATTCTCTTGACTTTGCATGCAAAACTGCGCCTCGTTAGATGACTCTCAGGGACCCATCGTGACATGCTTATGTCCAAAGAGGACACGCCATCTGCGAGTGGGGGTTGGGCAAGCAATCTGAAAAGTAATGTAGCTCCATTTATAGAGCACTAAGTGAAAACTGTTAGAAAGCTAAAATCTATACGCTCTGGCTGTGTTGACTTGGTGTGTGAACTAAGTTAGAATGAATGACACTGAATAAATAGCTTTCTGCAGTAAAGAGAGGTTATTTGGGTAATCCTGTATTCATTTCTGTAGTGATGCCAGGCATATTGAGGCTGATCTTCCTCACTGTAGGTTAGCAAGGGATCTGCAGATGCACGTCCTTGGCTCTGGGAAAGAGCAGAAGTCAGAGCGGCCTCCACGCAGTGCTGTATCCATGCCCAAAGGGTCATAGAATCATGGAATCATAGAATCATTTAGGTTGGAAAAGGCCTTTAAGATCATCAAGTCCAACCGTTAACACTGCCAAGTCCACCACTAAACCATGTCCCTAACCACCTCGTCTGCCCGGCTTTTAGATACCTCCAGGGATGGGAACTCCACCTTGACAACCCTTTTGGTGAAAAAATTTTTCCTAATGTCCAATCCAAACCTCCCCTGGCACAACTTGAGGCCATTTCCCCTCGTCTTATCACCCATTATCTGGGAGAAGAGACCAGCCCTCACCTCAGTACCCCCTCCTGTCAGGCAGTTGTAGAGGGCAATAAGGTCTCCCTTTAGTCTCCTCTTCTACAGGCTGAACAACCCCAGTTCCCTCAGCCAATCCTCATCAGCCTTGGGCTCCAGACCCCTCACCAGCTCCACTACTCCCTACATTACCCAACTTCTCCAACCACCATTTGTCCCTCGCACCATCACCAAAGTGCCTGGGGCCACTATCCCACGGTGTGGTGGAGAGAACTCCCTCTCCCATCCACCCCACCAGAAGCATCTTGCTTCTCTAGAAAAATAAAAATCAAAGTGTCCCAAGGCTTTTTCAGACAGATGGACTAGATGACCTTTAAAGTTCCCTTCCAACCCAAATCATTCTATGATTTTATCATAGCATCCCCTGGAAGGAAAAGGGGCTCATATTTTCCATTGACCAGCTTGATCTTGATGAAGGCTTTTGTGATTAAAAGACTGCATTTTCAAGGGTCTTCTCAAAGGTCTTTCTGCTTCCCCTGAGTTGACGACAATTTCTGCTCACTTTTCAAAAGCTTCAAAGAAAGCAATGCTGGGCGCTCCCAGAGAAATCAGTGGGACCCATATTGAGCCAACATTAAAATGCTTTGAAAGTCCCACCTGTTTGACAAACAGGAACTTTTGTAGATATGACGTATTTTATTACCATACCGTAGCTATAGTTGGCAGCAAAATTAATTGAGCTGTCACTGCCGATGGTGTTGACACACGCAATGGCAGCAAATGACCGTAACTCAGTATTAACAACGGTATTGATTTTCTGCTCCCAGGAGAGCCTTTGTAAACGTTCAAAACCCAGTTTTTCCAAATAAAAAGCACCCAACTAAATGTCAGAGTTTGTAACTAAGTCATTTTAGCAGAAGGCAGAGAAGTAATTTATCATGTGAGAAGACCGACTCTGATCTCACGTACATGGGTGTGAAATTGTGCTGACCCTCTGCGAGCACACGACTGATATAGGTCTTTTCAAGGTGACTCCAAGGTGAGGCTGTGACCAAGCAGCCCGACCCACCCTGACTTGTAGGCTGACCTAGAAGTCAGTGTACAGTCCCATCTATATTTGTGAGGCTTCAGTGGTAAGGAAGCTATAGCACATGCTATAGCCACGACTCCTAACGCTGCTAAAGTGTGCTCCTGTGGGTAAAGATCTACATAAGCTAAAGCAGAGCATGCGATCTTAGATGGTTTTGCAGCTATGACAGGGAAAGCTGAAAATGCACGGTGCTGTTAGCAGCTCTCAGCATCTGGGAGGCTTTCGCCCCCATCATCACCAGCTCAGGAAGCAATAAATTCCATCAAACGTGTGCGCTAACGCAAAACCTTCGTAATGACTTCTTCTTCTCTCTGTCGATTACTGCAATTAGATGAGCACATCTAACTGTGGCATGCATCATGTCTTTGAGAAGTTATTTTGCCCTAACACTGCGACAGTCGCCGTCCGGGTTTTCTGTAGTTCAGTTCTGTATGAGTCACAGAGTATTTACCCAGCGCATTGGGCTCGGTTATGTTTAATTTCTGAAAACAATTTCTGCAGCCATTCAGGTGCTGCAGGCAGATGCCTACATGCTCAAAAACAAAGCTTGCATAAACTCTTTGCCTGTCCTGATGCATTTCCAGCCTTCCTCTCCTGAAACTTCCACACTTTTTCACTCCTTAAACCCTGTTCTCTCTGTTGATCTTCAGGTAAAGAGGGAGGTTTGGGGCCAAACCCAGCAGAGGAGCAGCCCCCCAGATTGAGGGCTTTCACCTCTTTCCAGGAGGGAGGACCACTCATCTCGGGGAAAGGATGCACGGATCTGGAGGATGGCTGGGCTTTGCGCGGTTTTCTGCAGACGTGTACGTACCACAGCAGCCCTGTCCCCACCTTCAGGAAATGCCTCAGAGTCACCCTTGGTTGCTCCACACGTGGTTTCAGGGTGAGTTGTCTCTTAAGCAGATGCTCCGGGTCCTATAGATTATAGAGTATTACAGTGTCTTTAGGAGTATAAGCTGTTTCACTCACAGGGAATACGGCAGTACTTGAACGGGAAATATACCTTTGGCTGCACATGTTGACCTCTCCAGCTCCCTCAGGACGATGTTGTTTTGATGCAAAGTCTCAGTTTGATTTGGTCCAGAAAATACCCATTGCTCTGTCAGCACCTTTAAATTTGGTAACACACCACAGCCTTCACAATACACAAATGTAAATTTGCAATTTAAGGGGTGAAGTGATTTATCGCACTATACAAAGCCTAATGCATTAACATACTAGTGCTCAAGTGGCACTAAGCTAAGTAGAATACTTGTAAATATAATTTTGATGCTTTATTAATTGTTCTCTCATGGACTTGCTTTCCTCTTTGCCACTTTTCTTGGTGTCTGATATTTCCCCCTCTTCAAACTGCTGCTTAACTTCTTGCCTTACCCAAAGATGCATTTTCCCCAACTTTTTTCCCAATGCCCCCTTTCCACTCGAAAGAAAGTATTTTTAATTAAAAGTCTCTGAGGCACTTCAGTTCATTTTAAACCCCGCTTCCCAAACAGAGGCTCAGCTCATGTGCCAGCCCCACTGGTTATGAAGATGTAGAGCAGCACGACGAGGACCAGTCCCTGCAAGAGAGCCGTGTCTGGTGGGCAAAACAAGCACTCAGGGACATGTTTTCCGCTTGCATCACCACCACTAACTCATTCCAGGTAAAATTTATTCTTTTGCAGAACATCAGCCTTATTTAGGCACTAGTTAAAGGCTCAAGGTGGGATTTCAATAGACTCGACTGATGAATGATGCTTTTATGGGTCTTCCTCCCCAGACTGAACTATGGCTCCTGCTCTCTCAGGGAAGCCACTTTATACTTCTTTATTTCAATTTCTTTCTCTGAAAATTAGTGTTAACTCAGCCTTTGAGATGCTTGGATGAGAAGGACTTAGGGCAGGACAGGAGGGGTTTATCTGCCAGCTGATTATGGCCAAAAAAGTGCAATATCTAGCAAGTGAAGTTGGAGTGCAAGTCTCCTTGATCGAAGCTTCTATAGGACCACAGATGCTCATGCTGGAGCATTTGTCAATTTATCCTTGGTACATGGATGCTTGTTCCAGCCTAGGCCTGCCCAAGGAGAGACAGAGGACAACCCACAAGGAGCCTGATCCTGGCATAAGCTCCACAGGGCTCCAGGGGAGGACCAGGCATCTCAGCCAACACATCGCCATCCTGGACCAAAAAGGCGGCAGAGCCATGCCTCTGTTTTACCTGCATTTCATTACCCACTGAAGGCTGGGAAGATTTTTTTTTTTAAGCCCCTTGTGAGGCTATGTATTAACTCATCCCTAGGTATTACCGAGAAATAGTGAAGGTGAGGGCAAGGTGAATCTTTAGTACCTCTGGCTTTAAAAAATACAAACATTAATGTCTTTAGAAACCCACAGACCTGCAAGAGATCAGACTGAGTGAATTTGAAATTAGCCTTGCAAAGTGAATAGTGTGTTTGAATTAATCTCTAAAAACGTGCTTTATCGTGGCGGTAAGGTAAAATGTCAGCCTGAAGTTAAAAGCTTTGTCGAAGCAATCTCTGTTTTAAGACTCAAAGTGACCCTTGATATTTATCAAGGTAATGAAAATACTACAGGCCTTTTCAAAAGCTGATGAGAGGTTGTACTCAGCTCACCCACCGTAATAACTAGGTGGTTTTGCTGGACAAACTAGGTGCTGTAGCTGGACAACTCGCTTCTCTATCACTTTCCTACGTGCAGAGACAAATCCTGCAGACTGATTATTCTTATTTCCCAGCATGCTTCTGCTAAACTTCAGTGTTAATTAAATATACATATATTTATTTTATATTTATATTGAATTAACATATATATAGGTAATATATAACATATGCCTATATATATTTCTGGTGACTGAAGCGGCCAAATGGAGGTAACCCAGCTGACCCCAGTGCTCCAGACGAGCCGGCAGGCAAGGATGCTTTAAGCAGCAGGGATAACAGAGGTGACTCAGCCCCCTTCCCAACGTGTCACAAGCAGCTGAACAGCACCAGACGTCACCTCGGCAGGCATGGGCACAGGCAGAGAGCTGGCCGGCTGAATGTGCAGGCTGCCCGTGTACAGGTAATCCATTACCGCCTGAGGCCGATGACAATAGGTTTTTAATTTGCTGAACACAATACAAACACAGAAGACACAAATCCATGAAGCCAAACCGCAAAGAAGCCCTATGTCAAAAATATCAAATAAGTAAACTATAATTTCTTTCCAAACACAGCACTTCCCTGTCTGGTGAATGCAGCTGGCTTATACTGCCAAGTATTTTCCTTTTTCTCTCCCCAGGAAATCACAGGAAAACATTCAACCCCCACTTGGAAGAAAAGAAGGAGAACCAACCTCATGCCTGTGTCCCTGAAAGTGAGGCAAAATACATTTTGTCAGCTCTTGTACAAGATGAATTGGGTGCTTTGATGATCCTTATGGGTCCCTTCCAACTTGAGATATTCTATAACTCTATGATTCATCCTACTCCAGTTGCAGTTGTCCTCTCTACAGGGGCACCTAGATGAAGATCCAGCATCCCAAAAGGCCACTCTCCAAGCGTACCCCTTTGCGTGTCTCCAGCAAACGCAGGTAGATGGGATTTCATGAATAAAGGATCAACCAAAAGTGAGTCATCCAGAGAAGGTGGAGGTAGAACAGGGTCCAAAATCCCCCAAATCCCAAAGGTTTAACAGTAGTACAGCTGCTGTGAAGTCTGATTCCACTTTTTGCTACCCAACACCCTTGGGTTTTTGCTAATGGACTGTAAGCCTGGATCAAGCCAGCTGACCAGGACCTTCTCCATCAGTAATACATTCACCACCTAATTTTCAGACATCCCACTGCCAGTGCAGAGGTAACTATAAGGTATATTATTGTTGTTTATATTTTGATACGTCACTCTAAATCTAATAATTGGTTTCTTATTTTGCATTTTAGTAAGCGACGCTCATTTTACTCTTACCTTAAAGATTCCTTGTTTCAGCGATTTGTAAAATTCTTGGCAGAGTGTCACCCAGGGAAGAGCAATATTAAAACAAAGCCAGCTTGCTGTGCCAAACATCCCGAGGCGGTGTCAGGAGTCCCCAAAGCTGGCAACTGTGAGTCTGGCAACTGAGTTTAGGGAGAAGGGACTCTCACCAGCAAGTGTAAGCCAAAGCTGCTGTAGTATTTGACAAGGCTGTGAGGGGAGAGATCGAGGGTCTCCGTGCAATCGTAGCATGGAGTTTATAACACACATTTAGTAAGTGAGCTAAGAATCTGAATGTTTTGTACCAACAGCAGTTTTGATTGAAGAAGATTGCGGGATGATCGTTATGCCTTGAGCTGTCAAAGGATTTTGTCCCATTACACTGATTTTCTAAAAATAGACTAAAGCTCGCTCTGATTTTTAAGGTGGAGCTGCCAGAATATCAAACATTTCGGAGCCATCTGCTGCACATTTGGATTCACATGGCTTATTTCAGACATCTGCACTAAAATAGGATGAATGATGTCCAGCAGATACCTATTTCTCTCCACTGGTGAGAAGGGTCCAGGCAGCTGGTTGAAATGCAGGTGGCTGTGCTGTAGATACACACTTGCTCAGGGGCATCCCAAACTAGTGCTCGTTTCAGAAGTAATTAAAAATCACTGACATTGCTAAGAATACTTCCGCTTGTTACAATAAGGATTAAGTGCGACCCTACAAAGCTCCTACAAAGTATTTAAATGATTGAGCCCACATCAAGATTGTTGTTTTCACCAAGAGTGTGTCCAAAGACAAGGTTATTTCTCCAAGCCAGGGTCCACAAGTCACAGCAGGGTAATGTTGGAGAAGCTGAACTGCCCCAGGTCAGCTCTGGGTGGAATTCTTCATTCTCCCAAACTATAAAAACCTGCAGCTCTCCCCACACTAAAACTGAATTTTAAATGCTTTACAAGTTTTAACAGTGCTTTGATTTTGGGCCAGGAAGAAGGGCCCATTTTCTTGAGCAGAAATGCAGAGCTATCATGCACAATTTACATTAAGCTAACATGCCCCATTGACGTGATACCATTATGCATTTCTAACCGAAAGCAGAGCCCTTGCTAATCTTAGAAACGCAGGTCTGGAAGCAATCTCCAGGGCAGTGGATACCTCATCCACATTCCAGGCACTGAAACTCCCGGCCTCGTGCAGTGATTCTGGGAGCTGCTTTTATCAAGATCATTATCTTCCTTAACCTCTATGCAAAATTCATAGAAACGGAGAGCACTGAGAGACAGGATTCACTTTATATCAGCCGTGGTAATAGTCTGACACTCCTGAAGTCCTTATTATTCCACACAGCAAAGAGAAATACATATATTCTATTTTCATTTTGATTTAGACCAGCCAGGACAAATCTGTGGGTTACAGAACCAGTCCTGCCTGCTTACTTCATAAAATCGTCCCCTGAGAATCCACTTTTGTCACCCAAAGAAGTTCAGCCTTCCATCACGTCATTACGAGAATCACCTCTCGGATCTTCTGTAAGGCAGAACTGCCCCGGATTGCCTCAGAGGGCAGCACTGGACAGAACATAGCATGAACGGCTCTCTTCGTCTTCACTGCAACCCTGGAGCATAACAACAACATTGCTTCCTAAAAGAAAGCAGGGGCAAAGCCACAGATTTACAAAGTTACTGAGCTGTAATTCGGGGGCAAAGAATAATTAAAGCAGAGGCAAAGCTGATGGGGAGGGAGCAATGTTCCCCCTGTGCTTGACTGATAAAATAGCGGTTTTTTTCAGGAGAAAAATTCAGAAATATTGATCCTAGGCCCCTTCGCAGCCAACTGATTACATGGGCAGAGCTTTCATTTTGGGTGGAGCTCCACCGTCATTTTCATGGGACAATTCAGGGTATGCATAATTTCAGATGATTATTAAAATTAAAAGAGAAAGGACTTCATTGTGAGCCTCCTGACTGGGATTTGCTTCCTAGCTAAACCCTGCCTACAGTGGTGCTTAAAGACAGTCGTGATTTCCTGCTCAAATTTTATTCTAAGGGGAATATTGGTGACCCAAAAGATACAAATCATGTGAGACCTGTTTACGTGCTAGTGTTTTAATCATGGGGAATCAAGGGCTTCCCTGTTGTTTTGGAAAGTGCAATAAAAAGTGGTACGGAGATGGACAAGTTACCTCATTAGAAAGAGTTCTGTGAATCAAGCTGGTTTTTTATTTCTTTCATTGTTTTTTTTTTTTTAGGAATTACATAAGAATTCACATGAATAGTATTCCCCCTAGATAAAACTGAAAGGAAAGACATTTCAGTGCTTTCACACAGTAAAATACCATCTGCTTCTATTTAAGAAATCCACGATAATGGAACCCAAAACACTTTGATCAGATGTTTAATGTGACTTTAAGAGTTTTGACTCAGTATTCCCGATCAGCCTTGCAGAAAGTTGTCAGCTCCAAAATTGTCTCTCAGCAACTTCCCATGGCGACTGAGAAAGAAAAAACAGTATTTCATTCTCTGAGAACAATAAAAAAAGACTTCCCCACAAATTTGATGAGTTTATTATAAGCACAGAAGAAAACCCTGATGTGTACTCAGAGTGTATGTAGTTAGAAATGCCAGATTTGGGTCAGACCGAATGAAAATGGCTCTTACTCGGAATCATCTACTTAAGGAGCGTTTAAGAGTCTCTTCCTATAGACTGAAAACGGGAATTTAATATCCCAACATAGTAAGACTGCAAAATTAATGTCCCACAAAATGAAGGCTGACTAGAAAGTTAAAATGGCAGAAAGATGCCTCTCCAACACCCCTCCCCCACCACCACCCCCCCTGCCAAAAAAAAAAGATTAGGAACCTCAGATACAACTTCATGCATTTCAAAATAAATGGCTATGCCTGAGCACAGAGGCACCGCTGTGACCTTGCAGGGATTTCTTCAACCATGGCAGCACATGGCGAGGGGAACGGAGAACAAAAGCTGGTATTGCGTTAGGCTGGGTCAGGACACTAAACGTGCTCAGGATTAACTCAGAAAGCCGAAACAGGACTCGACCAGAGGCAGGAAGGTGAGGCAGGCCACCATGAAGGAGCTGAATTAGGGGTGAAGCAGTCTCAGACACCAACGGGCTAAGAGAGCTGCAACAAGGGACCAAGGCAACGTCCCACTGGCAGGGCTGATACTGGTTTCTGGCAAGGGCAGGGAAGAGGAACCACCTTAAGAAGACATCATCCTTAGGCAAGGACTCAGCAGGACCTTGTTTTGGGGGAAGCCCTCCCTCTCCAGCATCACCAGCACATGCCTTTGCCCTTGGGCTGGTGGTGTGGCCCAATTACTGTTGAAAACAGTTTTTTCTTTAGTAAACGATGTAAATTCTGGCTATATCGGTCTTTATTATCTGAAATTCAAAAAGACTTTAGACAACATTCTAAATTACTAAAATACCAGGTTGCCAAAACATTAATATTCAGATTTCCTGTATTTTTCTGTAGTTGTCTGGAAAATAAGGGGTTAAAATCAAACATTTGTGCCCTATTCAACTGTGGGACAAACCAATCTTTTAAAATAAAAGAGCAGTTAATACAATTTATTCCCTTTACCCAGTTAAGGAAAAGCTAAATTAAATTCATTTTCTAGATGAGCTACAGTGAAAAGCAAACGCCATATGGTTTTCTCTAGGATTTGTTAACCTATACCGAGCGATAATTGAAATCAGATTACTTTCAGAGTATTCAGGCTATGTTATTTTAAAAGTATGTGGATATGAGTACATTTTAAATTTTGGAAGATATTGTCAATCCTGCCCTTTTGCCTATGCATGACGTGCATGAGGAGGAAGAAATGGCCACTTCTTTAGATTACAATGGAAATGAGACATCCAGCTCCTACCCTCAGATCTCATCTCCAGTACCATTTCCACCCCAAGTACAGGCATTTCCAGACATAGTTGTTAATGTGAAGTTCATAAGCTAGCAAAACCCCCCCAAAACCCTCAGTGAACCATCCAGCTGCTACAGCGTTTAATAGCCAGATATCAAAATATCACAGATCCGACCAGACTGGGCTTATTCCAATTCTTTCTGCCTTCCCCATTTAATTCACAGACTTGGTACTCTCTCAGTATTGCCCACTTTGCAGCTAGTTTGTACAGGAAAAATCACACGAGGTGGGCATATCAGGGAACCAAGGCACCTGGATTGCAAAAGCCTGTACTCTTGCCAAGACAAATCAGCTGATCAGATGTAATCATGAGGAAATTTTTAAGAATGTCACCTTTAATTCCTGTGAAATATACCTTTGGGTTTCCCCATACACTGAATGCCTTCCTATGAAAGCCTCAGGGAACAAATAGAAAATGTTGAGGTTATCTCAGTGATGTGAATGACTGTAACCTCCTGAAGACTAACTCACTCATTTTGCTTGCGCCAGCTGCAGAATTGCTTCCAAATTTGCCTAGAACCTAATAAATCATTCACATCACCTTTTTTTATTAATAGATGAATATTCATGGTGATGGTTTGCAATTATAATTTGTGGGATGCTAAATTGCTGGCAAAGTTTGCACAGAAAAAACCAGTTCCTTTTTAATTGTAATTATCACACATCTTCAAGGCACTTGTTGAAACTGCCTAGAGGAATTTGAAAGAGTACCGTCAAGCGGTGCAACTCCAAGTATGCAGAACGTGTTGCTAAGACAGACGCAGGTAAAAGCTTTGCGAAGAGAGAGAGGAAAGGTTAGAGGGGAACTCCCTCTTCGGTTCCTCATTTATTTTTATCTTTCCTTTTGGATGCCCACAAAAATCAATGCAAGTGAAGTTTGGAAGCAGGCGGAGCTGAATTGTCATCTCTGGCCTCTTTGTGTGTCATTCTGCCGCTGCCGGCTGCGCAAGCTTTCCCCCATTTGGCAAAATAAAGCCTGAGCCATCTTCTCCTCTGGGAGTAAAGCACAATGCTGAGCACCAGGCTCGAAATAGCTGCACGCCAGGCATGAAATTTCTCTTCGGTAGGAAAGCTGATTTGTGTAGAGGGAGCATCTGTTCAAAAAGCGATGCTGCCCATCTCTACTCACCGGAATACTGGTGAGGTGAGTCGGGGGATTCAGTCCTCTGCAGATGAGGTCTCCAGTGGGGTGCTGGCTCTGTAGACAACCTATGCCTTCCTCCAGGCCAGCTCTGCTGCAGTCCTACTGAAGTCAGTCGAGATGCACAACACTGAAAATGACCCTCTGGTGCAACCATCCTGAAGGACCTCACCTGTCCCCATCTTCTTCTTACGTAGTCTTATTTAAGGGTAATTACATTTATTGTATTAGAAACTTCCTCATTAAAAACTAAAATCATGCAATGGTAAAACAAGCACGTGCTCATCTTTAAATCTCAGATCTCCTTTCACGGAATGTGCTTTTATTCAGGGCTCATCTTTAAATCTCAGATCTCCTTTCACGGAGCTGAAGTGTCACAGGGCTTTTCATGTCAGCTCACGTTCTCTGTGAGTTTCTGAAGGCTAGATACTGAGACTTTATTAATGTTTTGACCCCGTAAAGCATCCCAATGGCACTGAAACCCCCATGAAACTTAAACATAAGTAGTGAGTGAGTTTTCTTCCACTTATTCAGTATTGTCCCTTTGGGTATGTCAGGGCTCTTGCAGGATCCAGATGGTTCCTACTCAAAGGTCAGATTCAAACACAAACCTGCCTTCCTCTTTCCCCTCATTTCCCCCCCTCCTTCCTCCCTTTATTTCCTTCTAAATTGCTAATACTCTAAATAGGATATAAACACCTGGACTATAAGCAAGTGTTCAGTCCAGGGTTTGCCAGAGAATTAAGCTATTTTGTCTCCTAGCAATAGATTGACAATCCAGCCACTTTTGCAAAAATTTGTACTGCTGCTGCAGACTGACACCATCTCCCCCGCTCTGAACCAAGCACTGCCGCTCTCACAGCCCTGCCCGACCCAGCCTGCAGCCACAGCGTGGCTCCGCCAAATTAAGCCAGGCCATGTCAGCTGGATTCAGCAAGTATTGATGAGGAGGAGAAGGGGAAGGGGAAGGGAAAGGAGGAGAGGGGAGGAGAGGGGAGGAGAGGGGAGGAGAGGGGAGGAGAGGAGAGGGCATCGTGTCATTAACTCTCATCAGGAGGTAGAGATATTGTTGTCTAGGAAAACGTTTTTGAATGCCTGAAAATTTGAAAGTTGAAGGAAGATAATGCATTTCCACAAAGGTGGCTTGCAGGAGCTCATGATCATCTTTGCTCCAGATTCACAAGAAAAGACTTAGCATTTTTGATGTAAATCCCTGGTCGGATACGTGCCCTGGAAATGGAAACCAAACTTGTCCTACCAAGCCAGCTGGTAGGACTGGGTCCGGTCAGGATTGGCTGTGACGGGTAAAGGAAACCGAGGTAACTGTGCATGAAAGATTGTCAGGGCAGAAATTAGCAGGGTATAGACAAAGCACTAAAGAGGCTTTGCGACTGCTTGTTTCCCATTTATTTTTCTTGACTATTTAATGCTTTTCTGAAAGCCTACATTGACAGCACATTGAACTGCTTAGCTATTAACTATTTATTCACTTGACAAATGTATTAACATGTTCTAGAAAATCTGCATTTTGGAGGAAGCTCTTTTATGGTCCCAAATCAAACCACGGGCTGCTTGGACCAAAAAGAGATCTTGCAGATCCTTCCAGATCTGTCACAGAAAATGGAAATGTGCAATTATATTCTAGCAAGGATATTCCTCATGAGGTTGATTTCTCCATAAACAGTTATCAGAACTCTAATAAAAAAGGAGTGGCTTTCTGCAGCTCCTGAAATCTCAGCTCTTCAAGTTAATTCTGATTCAGCATGGAGATTACTTCTTTAATCACGATGCTAACCATTTCATTCAACACATGGGAGCTGCAGTGCTAGGTGTCCCCGATTTTTCATGGCTATAAAAGATGTATGTGTAATGGTTTGTACCTTTCCACAGAATATTTATAAGATGAAACTGTTAGCTCAGCTATAGACATATTTTCTGAGGTTGTGAAATGGTGGAACCAAAATGCAGGCACCTAAGACTCCCTATCCTATCTGCAATCGAAAAAAATTAGACACATAATTAATCTAAATAAGTCTGGAAAGCATGGCTCGCAGCAAGAGGGAAAAGATACCCCTTTTCCTCCATTTATTCAAAGAAGGTTAAAAGGTGTTTTGTTCATAGGTGCCTTGTTCACAGCCTGTAGGAGAAACATATTTTGGATTCTAGGTGGTTCTTTCCCCCCAAAAAAGACATAATGAGAATCATCTCCAGCTGGAAGCTGATGCTAAATAATTTCACATAAAAAATAAGATAAGGCATAGAAAGGTGACAGGAAAGGTGAGTCATGGAAGAACATGTGTAGGGTTGTGTGGGTTGTGTATTATCAGAAATCTTTAAATCATGGCCAGATATTATTCTGAAAGGTCTGCTACAGCTGAAACAGACTTTCCCACTCCACGCAGAAATTACTAAGTGGGATTCGCAGGTTTGTGCTATGCAAGAGGTGAGTGAGTTAGAGGCAACAATGGACCCTTGTAGCTAAAACCTGATTTTGTGACACTGCTGAAAGTAGGTATGAATGTGAAACGATACTGCTAACAACAGGCACACGAGGCCTCCAAATCTAATCCATAAACTCTCATTGAGCAGAAGATGATACTCAGCACAGCATTCACCCCTCCAGGAGCAAAAGGCTTGATGGGGAGAACAAGAAACCTGCCAGCAAAGGTTGTTTTCAGCACAATGGATACTGTATGTCATGGCAACTGTTTGCCTACATCCACTTTGTAAGTCGAGAAATTCTTTCTCTCTGCCCCTCTCTCCGGGCACAGTGGAAAGGGGAAGTCAATAAAACCTCTATTGCAACTATAACAGAAAAAGAACAAACAAGAGCCAAAGCAAACAGCAGCTGGCTCAACAAATATGAATTTCAGGTAATGGTCATAAACAACAGGCTGGAACTGTGGATGCTAATAAAGTGAGAGCAGAGGTCAAATCTTGCTTTTTAACAACATGGTTTGGCTCAAAACAATGAATAAAATGAAAGCTTGGTCCACACAAAATCCCCGTTTGATTCTGTGAGTAATGCAGGCAACTCTTCCCCACCCAGCAGTCCCTCTGTTCCCAGTGTGGACAGGAGTGGTACCTCCAAGCAAACCAGCAGCAAAAAAGCACCTGGGAGACTGAAATTGGTGCCGATCCTGCTGACCAAACTCCCTCTTTCATGGCGTTCCTCAGTCTGTTGATTCGCATCTGCCTGCCATCTCTTCTCTGATAAACAGATTGTAAACTGTTTGGAGCAAACCCCTCTTTTTACTCTTTCTTTTTGTGGTGGGTCACACAAGGGGCTTCTGGTCTTGGTTTTGACACTTTGGAACTATGGAAGCAGTTGTAACAGCAACAGATAATATTTCATCCTACAGCACGAACATCTGCAGAGCCCCTGGAAATAAACAGAAGAACTCACACTGGTATCCAAGCACTGATGTTTAGGGAAGAGATTCGGCAGTTACACAGACACCGAGGATATTCATTCGTAGCAGGTCAAAACCCAGGGAAGGTCGGTCTTGGTGAGGTCATTGCTGGAGCTGGTTTCTTCCCCATCCGCTTCTGTGAGATTTCAGATGTGAGATTTCGGATGCAGCTGTGCAGACACGCCGGAGGCAGGATGCTGAGCCACACGGATGTCAGTACTGATCCAGACTCTCAGCTCCTATGAGAAGCATTAGCCCTCAGATAGCTGCAAGTAATAATAATCAAATTTCATGCCTATCACAAGAAAAAAAATCCCATAATTGTCCTAATAGCTCTATAAACAATTTATCCTATTATTTATTTCTTTGTTCACCAGCGCAGTAACCTGAACGCAGATGGCCAGGAAATATTTTTTCCATCATGTGACATTTGGGGACTATTGTCAGCTTGCTTTCTGCACCATGGAGCAAGCTCATTTGTGAAAAGGTAGAGAGAAAAAAAAACATCGGAATAGGCAAGAACTTTGTATTAAATGTATTCAGTTGGGCTGAGGGAATGTACCTCCAAGTCCAAATCATCTTGAAAATGGCTACTTCCCAGGCAGAGAAATCTCTGGCTGACCCAAGGATTATTTAATTGATTAGACAAAGTGTAAAAGGTTTCACAGGAGAAACTAAGAATCATGCCGGGGAGCCAACAGCCGTGGTGCCTGGGGAATTCAAGAGGTAGGCTGAGGTCCAGGTCACCACCCTGGGTCAGGACTGGTACAGTCGCACACCTACTCCATCTATCGTTTTTGTCCTGTCTCAGCCACAGGCAAATTTTACTTTTGAAACTCGGAGGCAAAGACAGCCAGAGGTAGAGAAGCTCATCTCCAGCTTCCTGTGCTCTAATGAGGATTGTGGTTCCCAAACTGCGATGGGCGAATAGTTGAACAGCCTTACAACTTCCGTGCAGTAACCCACGTGTCATTCCACCCTCAAAATGATCTCAAACCAGCAGTGGCTATCTAAGTGGCCATGTTAGAAGGAAAAATTAAAGAAGCCGTTTCAAATTCAAGAAAGAAATTAATACAAATGTTTGCTAATGGTGTAGTTTAGGGCTATTGCATCAATGTTAATCAAACTTCATGGCATTTTGAGACAATAAATAAAGTTCTCCTTATCTCAGAAATGGAAAACCTGCCAGGCTCACAATGATAAGAAGGAAAGAGGTGCTAAAACACACTAGAAAATTATAGTGCTTGGACTGGCATTTAAAATTGGTCTTGCATCTTGAGTGGAACTAAACTCTGCTATAACCATGTTATGAAACTGTGAAAACCTGTACAGGAGTCCAAACTGGGAATTGTCACACCATGAGAACAGCTGTGTTACAGATGATGCCCCAGAGGCCGATGTATTTTAAAAGGACAGCTCAGACTTCTCAGACTCCTTCTCACAGAAAGAAAAATTTATTTTTTTTTTAAAGGCTACTTTTGTTTAGGGTTTTCTTACTGAAAAAAAAGCTTAAAACTTTTTTTTTTTTTTGCTGATCAAATCCAAATATTGTCACCAATAATGGTTTTATCCACAACTCTGGTTTTTTTTTTTAAAAAGCCTCATTTTTTGAAAAGGGTGAATTGAAAATTGAGTAGTTCCAGTTTTTGACCAGGGTAAGGCATAAGTACTTCATGCAAGGTTAAGCAGCAACACAGAAGCAAAGTGAGGAGACAGAACTCCTGGCTCCCTGCTGTGTGTGTGACTCCACCACTATACCACACGTCTTTCCATATATCTGCAGTAGTCAGGGATTTCCTATATGGAGATGCAGGATGAATTTGCACAGAGCTGTTAAAATCAAAAGGTAATGATTCCAACCCTTGCCATTCTGTGACTCTGTGATTCTGTGATTGCCTGCACTGAGCAAATAAAAACCAGAGAAATTTCTAAAGAAATCTGTTAGTCTCTCATATAGGCTGCTGGGCTGTTGGTGAAATGTTTTTTCAGTTTTTTTTTTCTCCTTGTGATAAACACACTAGATCTTGACTCACCTCGTTCCTGTTGCCAAAGCACAAACCAGATATTTTTGTTAATTTACCAAGAAGTTAAGTCTCTTTGCAATTTTTTGACACTACCCGATTTAATGAAGTTGCATAGAAATAATTCCTGGGAAAACACATCATGCTTTTGCCACTTCTTCAGCGCCATATTCACATCTCTCTCAGCTCTTTGTGTACATAATGGAGCTATTACATGCTGTGAGATTAAAAAATAGCTATATAGAAAAAAACTGAACTTGACTGGCAGACTCCAGGAAGGTCACAGAGTGAGAGGGACTGTTCACGCAGCACTTGGAAAATATCTTCTCCTACTAAATTTAAACAGGGGTCCACATCCAAATCCCTTGATCTGGATGCTACCAAATCTGGGAGGAGGCTGGATGTAGATATAATCTCTACAAGTGGTCTTTGCTGCCTCTCAGCCTTGACTTCAGATATGAGCAGCTTCGAATTTAGGAAATATTCAGAGCTGACTTTGGAGCACATTGCAAATCTGCACCTGAAACCTACTTTTTAATGCTGGAGTCTGACTTCCTTGATAATGAACAGTGTCTTAGAGCTAAGGCAATTCCGTCAGCCTGAAAGAGCAGGATATAAAAGGCTAGATCCTCTCTAGTGTCAATTATAAGGGCTTCTATGGCCAAATCATCATTAGAAAGGGAAAGACAGAGGAAAAAGCCAGGACTCGGTGTGCAACATCCTGCATCAGACCTGAAAGACTAACTGGCCTGACTCACAGCTGCTGCCGCTGTGAGGTTAAAGGCACTGTACAGAAAAGCAAAAGAGAAAAGAAACCAAAACCCCAACAACAGTTAAATCACTGATTTCAGCCACATCACTGCATATATATCAACAGTATTGATTTGTTCTTTTATTGAAGTAAAAACTTCAATATTTACTGTCAATTGAAACGTATTTCTCTTGGATTTGTTTCTGTATTTTCCCACTGTTTCTATATTTTCCCATCTACTCTCCACAACTGAAATATGTGAATTATTAAAAGCTATCCTTTCAAGAGGGCTGAGGTGCTATGAAATACCTGAGAGGGCTGATGTTACAACTGACATTCTTTCAACCATGCATTCCCTTTGGATATTTATCGAGATTTTTTTCATATATGTAACCGTAACTCAATTTTTTTTCCAAAAGAATTAGGAGTTGTTCAGCTTTCTAACCATAGGGCTGTTTGCCATAGTTGTCAATATTTCTGGTATTATATATAGCAAATATTTCCATTTGCCATAGCTGACAATATTTTTCAGCAGGGGATTTGCAAAAAGTTTAAAAGAGATTTGCAATGCTTGCAAGGTCCTTTGCAAGGACCTCAAATTCAGGGTCTTTCAATTCCGTGACTCCCTGGATTTCAGCTATTCTGAAAAATGGGCCCTAAATGCCTCACTATCAATTACAAAATTGCATAGCATTGGCTCCCAACATGTATGTTCCTGATGTAAATTCATAGAACCAGTCATGATAGAAGTTAAGAATACACTTAAGTATTTACATGCTGGGAATCCCGAGGCCTGGTATTTTTAATTTCTCAGCAGGACTGTGCTGAAAAGGGTGAAGATCCTGCAAACGTTGAATGCAGATTTCCTCCTGCTCATACAGATGCTCACATTGTCTTAAAGGGAAAAACACAAAATAAGTGAATCTCAAGACTACAAGCTTAACACTGATGACTTCAGACTTTCTTTCCAAACTAGCTGATTGATGACAGCATATCTGAATTGGCATTTTCTTCATTTGAGGGGAAAAAAAGTGATTTTGTAATTCTTTTTTTCCTTGTCAGTCCTGTAAGCAGAGATGCCTTTTTTCCCCCTGAACACAGATTTTTCTGAGCACCAGTGACATGCCTCATCAGCTGCAGAGATAAAAAAGAATTTCCTACACAGATTAACTCAGAGTCACCAGTTAGAGGCAGGCCAGGTGTCCTTTCACTGTTCATTAGATAGATGGCTAAAACTGTTTTTTTAATTATATAATGCCTTATTTTCTGCCGGCAGCTTTGCCTGGTTATCAATATTTGAAAAGACTCTGAGTTTCAGAAACACTTTGGATTTAGTGAGAGGAGATAGAAATACAGATTCTGCTTCTAGCTGCAATGTGCCTTCCAAATTTCTTGTTGTCACCGAATGACCTCTGCCATCACCAGCATCCCCTTCTCCTGTGTCCCGCTCCTTCCAGATGACGAGTTGCACTGAAAGGTGCCCTGCCAGCAACAACACACCATAGTTAAAGCTTTGTGCTGATTCAATTTGAAAAAAAATTCATCTCAAAAACCAGCAAGCAGATGAAAAGAGAAATTATAACAGGAACCAGGATGCAGGTTGCAGTACAGCAATCACTGCTACAATACAGAAAACCAGCCGTATGTTTGCGAGAGTAATATTTTGTGCTTTATTTTAATTCTGGTTGGCTCAATATGGTTAGAAAACTTTTACAAATCAGCTGATGGAATGAGTCTGATACCTGAAAGGTAAATGCTGCCCACTTCACCAGTAAGAGCGGTCCTACTGGCTAACTCCATCAGTTTAAACTGAAAATCTGTTGAAAAATACTGGACAGATTCTGACAAGAGTCATCCAGGTGGGATAACTCCCAATCTACAGCAGTATAGATTAGGAGGATATGACCCACCTGCCATGAAAAAAAAGCACATAACGAAAATACCTTCCAGACGCATTCAAATCTGCAAGAGGATCACTCTTTTCCGCTCATGAAAGTGAGAGAATAGTATGTT
Source organism: Egretta garzetta (assembly GCF_000687185.1). NCBI lineage: Eukaryota > Metazoa > Chordata > Aves > Pelecaniformes > Ardeidae > Egretta > Egretta garzetta. Next base: position 4,279,732 of record NW_009260669.1, read on the forward strand.
TCAACCCTATAGAGAGAAACTGCCAGTATCAAAATTATCGTAATGAAGAAACTCATCATAACACAAATCATTCTCATACTTGAAGCAAAGTTTTCTGCTTGGATGTGATTCGATTTCCGCCGCAGACAGCATGCTGACATTTACTAACGGATTAGCACATCATTCTGCATCACATCAAATATACAGCAGCAGCGTAACCTCTGGCCCCACACATATGGTTGCTATTTGATACCAATGTGACTTGTGCAAACCCTGCAGCTGTGTCAGCCCTAGGTTTGTTAATGCCTACCAGAGGGAAATCTGCCCTGTAACTCAGACTCGGGGAGGGAAAGGGAATCTCAGCCAATGGAAAAATCCTGATAATAAAGTCTAGTGTTTATTAGTTCGATCCCTTTTTGAGCTGGTTGTGAGCGGAGTCCTGCAGCTCTTAGCTGGGGATCTCCTTGCCATGCTCCCCTGTACCCCAGACTCTGGGAAGACATTTTAGCTTCTGCCCAGCACTTACTCCTGAGCTGGTCCCACTGAGAGGTGGCTGGTAACTGCACACCTTTCACCATAACCACATGAGTTCCCCAATTGCTAAAAACATACATCACAGCTTAAAAAAACAACAAACCAAACCGTAAGGGGTTGGAGTGCTCCACAGGGAAGCGTAGCTATGTACCCATCTAGAGGCACAGACCGGGCTGGGAACTAGAGGATAACCCATGATTAGGACAGTCCTTGGACAGTATGTCACCTCGCTGGTCAGGACAGTAGGAGGGAGTGAGGTTGGAGTTTCTACCACCCCTTTGGTGAACAGATCCCTAAAGTTGCTTTCATCTCACAGGGCTAGAGTAGCCCAGAGGTTGATATCAGCAACCAATCTGGATAAATCAGTGTCTCGGGAACGAGGAATTTCTCTTGCAGCCTGAAGTCATTTGCACAACCCTTTACCTGAGCTGGGGATCCTTGCTGGAGCACAACCAAAGGGCAGGACCATGACGTATTAAAAAGCTGAAAGGCTTTTTATTGCTGAAAGTTGAACTCATGGTCCAGTTTCTCATTTGATAAATCCATAGCTGTCAGCAACAGACATTTCAGGGCAGATTCGTTGCATAAGAGCACAACATGCTGTATCCCCAACTCTGATCTTGGCAGATATAAATATGAAGAATCAGCTTCTCACTCCTTTGTTTGAAATGCGGCTGTCTGTAAATGCTGACTGTAAACACTCATTTTCTGTGAGGCCCATGTCCTCATTCTTTCCCTCCACCATGTAGAAAAAAAGTATCCAAAATGCAAAAGAGAAGAAAACTGGTTATATGGTAAAGGTAGGATATACAACGCACAGTGATGGTAGATGGTCAGTTCCTGCTCCATCGGAGCACAATCCAAGCAACTTGGAACTGAGGTTTGCATTAAACCAGAGAAAACAGACAGACAGACAGACAGACAGACAGCCTGCATCTGGATGGGACAACCTTCCTACTTCCTTCATTCACTTTTTACAGAGTCACATCCTCAGTTGGTCTAAACCTGCACAGCTTGATTGACTCCACTGTGGTGGAGTGGGTTTACAGCAAGTAATTATTCATCCCTAGAAAGGTGAGGGTTGTTGGGACCATGGAGGAGCAAGTCCATCTGCAGCCTGAAGAACTGGATTTATCCTGACTTCTGCAGAAGCTGCTAAAGCAAAGGGCTTAATGAAGAAAGGGGAAATTTAGGCACAAAGCATTGAATTCAGTGTGGGGAAAGACCTTTTCCATCATGTGGTCCTCCCACCAAGGCAGCGATAGGTACCAAAAGCAATCAGTTTTCCAGAAAATTCATTTAACGTTTAATTCAGAGGCAGAGAGTGGACAGCAGAGTGCAGACTAAGGGTCTGAACAGCTCACAACCACCAGTGAAGGATTTATGATCTGGTGGGTCTTAAACAATCCTTTAAATGCCCTGGAACACATTTTCAGCTATGGGACTCTGGAGACTGTGCTACAGACAGAAGAGAGGGGCTCCTGAAAATACAGGTGTGGAAGCCCAGTCTGCATTTTCACATTGGGCTCAGGGCTCCCACCGGTGACTGAAGCTACTGATGGCAGTTTCACTGGTGGAACAAATTCAGGAATCATGCCCCCAGCGAGCAGCTTTAAATTAACCTGATTATTTCATCCCAGCTCTTTGACAAATGAGTCTGATTTATTTAGCTCATTTGAAACAAGTTCATTTTAATGAAGTTATTTATATAGCTCCTTGATGCCATTAGCCAGATTACATGCTGTCCAAAGGGCATAATGAATGATCTCATTTCCAACTTAGACCCCTTCTATTTCTTTCATCTTCTAACTTAAGTAGCAGGAGTTCAGAACATATGTTCTGCCATTTTCTCTCTAGATGGCAAAAAGTCGTTTGACAGCTGCCAGGTAGTATTATCGGCTCATTTAGTCACTTTTTCTCTAGCCTAGGAAATCAGATTAGTATGTGAAATATATTTCTGCTAAATCTCATGGAAATGCAGGCCTGTTTAAGGTCCAGAAACATATCACTCTGTCACTTTTGGAAATGGATAGTGTTATCCTGGCCACTGCCCTGTAAATTGCCAAATTTGGTTTACCGCTTTGATTGCTTCTGAAGATCATTCTCACCAGTTTTTTGCACATCTCTGATAGGAAAAAATAGATCGACTGTGGCTCGGGTTTCAAGCCCTATCCTGCAATGAATTTTCCAAGAGACGAACTTCTTGCACTCATAACTCAACCTCTCCAACATCGTTGCATCGGTGTATGGGCACAGAAGTTCACTCTACAGAGCACTTGGCTGAGCCTTGCTCTGAGCATAGAAGAGAGCCCAAGATGAGTGACACTGGCACTTTGAATCACCACTGAAACTGGGCACTGGCACTGGGTACAATCTCGCACTCAGGATCATTCATCTTTTGTGACTTCAGGTGGAATTGCAATCAGCAAGATAAATGCATCTAAAGAACTCGGTCATGCAGGATTGCTCTGACGTTATTGATGTTATTTATGAATCATTGTCTTTGAAAACTGCTACCTGAGGCCCAGGTATGCTAATACTTCCTCTCCTTGGTCCTTCTGATGTAAACGCAGGCATTTCTTGAGATGACAGAGGAGAGAGCAAAGTGCCTTTGGACATTTCTGGAGAATGATCTTGTCTGCCTAAATTAGCCTCTGTCTCTTCTTCTTTGAGTGAGAGGTATCCACAGGGAAGTGTTAGGCACCTACATCCTAAGAGGACCCATCCAACTGGCCAACACCTCGGAACAGGTCCCTAATGGACTGGTTTCTTATTAAAAGAGAACGTGAGAGGAGCACCAGCGCTCACTTCTTTTTGCATGAGAGCTGCTGGCACAATCCCTGACCTGGGAGTTGGCAGGCTTGTGTCCAGGCTCCTCCTCAACATGGGGCATGGGTCCGTGGGCATGTTCTCCTCAAGAATTAAGCCATCTAAAAAGGTTTCTAAGGTACTCCTCCTGCACCCACTTCTGCTGACATGTCCTGCAGCTCTCTCCTGTGGCTTTGTAACAGCTTTGTGGGCTTGTGCTGAAAACAGGGTCACTGAAAAGATCCAGGGAAAAGCAGAAAAACAACCAAAGATACCTATTTTGGACATTTTTCTTAACCCAAATCATTTCAGTCATGTTGTATTCTGGCAGGGATGGTGAAGGTCGGGGCGAGGGGGGGCTGCTCCCTCTCTTCTTACATAGAGCCTGACGGTGAGCCCAGGGTAGGAAGCCTGATGCTTAGCTGGGCAGGACAAAACGGCTCCCTGGAGTCTGTAGGACTCTTAACATTACACCCTCACTGGAGAAATCCGAGGCTAGTGACAGAAATCCTTGTTTGGCTCCAAGTGTGCTGGCTGCCAGAATAGGGTCTTTTTCGTGGTGCTTCTGGTCTTCGGCTCTAGCATTTTCATCCGCTCCCCAAGAATATGGGTGCAGGGCTCCAGGGACCTCTCAAGCAAGGCAAGGAGACATGTGAAGACTTTAAGCACCTCTTGGACAGCAGTTCTAGAAAGCAGATGAGGTCTGTCACTGATTTTTCGGTACCTTTTTAGACCTTTAAATTTAGAGTATAAATAGGCTGATCCCACCTTTCACTAATTCCTCTAAATATTCTTTTTTTCAATAGAGAACAGTTTGGGGTTGTTTTTTGTTGTTTCCCAGAAAGAAACCACTGAGAGAAACCTTTAATCACACTGTACATTGCAAGAAAAACAATCAGCAATGGGCCACAGTATCAACCAAGCGAGAAAAAAAGAAACATTAAAAACTGGGGCAGAACAGATGCTGAAATGCTGTTTAGGTTGTGTCTCTGGTGCACCTACCGACAGCAACTCCAGGCTACTATTAGAAGGAGGCTGCAAGACCAGCATGGGCCCAAAAGGCAGGTTTTATAAACACAAGAAAATTCTACAATGAGGGGAATAGTGCCATGAATAGCTTTTCTTCCAATGGGAAGATTTGGGTTTGGAGTTGAGTTCTGCCTGCCAGCTCTGTGCTAATCCAAAGAGACAAAAATAAAACTGGCCGACCTGCTTAGACAGGCAAAGTTGGAAACAGAACAACAAAGAGAAGAATTTCATTTCATAGTAAAACAAATTTATGAACAAATCAGAATGAAAATACAAAGTAGATGCTACTTGCCGACATCCCCTCTGAGCTGGAGAAGCTGGTTCCCAGTTCCTGGATATATCGCAGCACCATCTGCCAGCAGAAAGTAGAATTACATGATAAATGGTAGATTTTGCCTGAAGAAAACACTTTGCCCCCCTTTAAATGCACAGGAGCTTTGTCACTGCTTTCATGGTAACCAGCATTTGGCAAACACTGCCAAAAAACTGAACCTACATGAAAGCTAAATCAACCTGCAGCTCCAAAACAGGATGCGTTTTTCCAGTGTGGAACAGATAGCTCTCCTCCCACAGCTCCTCGGATAGTTCAAGACCACAACCATACAGCTCCAATTACCGGAATTTTATGGGTGACACAGGCCAAGGAACCAGCTTTTGTCCCTCCCTCCCCTGGGAGCTGCTGCTCCCCTGCCCACCCATAGCCCCTGCATGCAATCTGTGTACAATGCCATGCAGAAAGCACTGTCCACTTTTGTATGTCCCTCCTGCAGCAAAAACTAAATTCTTCCACCCTCTTCTCATGCCTCCCCCTGCCATCAGCACCTTTGATTTCAGTGGCACACAGTAAATTGCTTCCCAACTGGGATCCATCTGCTCCTCCCATCTGCTCTGTCCTTTTCTCTCCCTTCTCTTCCGCCAGTGATTCTGTGAAGCCTCCTTCCTACTTCTCTTCTACTGTCCACACACCCATCCTACAGAAACTGGTTCCTCCTTCCTGTTCTCCTGGACATCCCCTCCAGCCACCAGATCCTTTATGGACACTGTGAATTGCACAGCTCCCCTCCTGCTATACTCAGTAGTAGGGAAGAATGCATCATCCCGATGCGGCTGGCAGCTCAGACCCATGTAGACCTTGATGGCAGCTTGCCCTCTTCTCACTGTCTCTGGGACTCCGTTCCTTTTCCTTCTTCATATTTAGCTATATCAACACAAACATTGCTAGTCGTGGGTTAAGTTCAGTGGGATCACTATTGCTGTGGCTCCAGTCTGTGGGGAGAGCTGGGCACCTCTGGATGGCAACCCAGGCGGCAAAGGTGCGTGCCCGTGCAGCCTAGGCTGACTGTGATCATAATTTAGGTGTCTCAGTAGAGGTTTCAGGGAAAAAAAGACAGGAAAATGCCCTCGTTCCCAGCTCTACAGACTGTGTATCGAGGCTCCTGAATATGCTGACATTCTCTAATATTAATTTTGCAGGACTCTGACAGAAGGTAAGTGACACAGCAGGCATTCAAAATGTATCACCTGAGGCTTTCAAGGTGGATCAGTCCATTACAGCCTTACTCAGGCGCAAGTGAAGAAATGTATGCAATTGTCACCAAAGACAAGGACTCATTTTGAGACCTAGGATTCTTCCTAGGCCTGGCCCCAAGGTAATAATTTTTCTTACAGGAGATTCACTCTGCAGTGGAGAAGCCACGTAAGCTCACACCATGCTCCATTACTCTTTCTCTGGCATCTCTCTCTGTTATGGCAGCTCTTCAGAGCCTGAGCAATCCTCCATAGCCAGCACCTACCAAACTGTGAGCATATAAATGAACAAGTGTTATACAAATACTAGGTTGTTTATATATAACAATATTTTTTTCTATAAGTAGTAATGAATTTATTTGCTATACCCACATGTAATTAGATACATATCTATGCAGATAGAAATCTATGTAAATACGAATAATGTCATAAACAAACGGGAATCAGACTGTTTGCAGGATAAGTGCAGCAAGGTGGGGTGTCTTTCCCTCTGGGTTTGTTCCCTCCAGCTTGTGCCAACTACTAGCTCCGCTCAGAACTTCCCTGCACTAGAAAGTAACATCTCCGTGTCTGTGACAGCAAGATACATTTCCTCGGGAAAGGATGGAAAAACCCATGTACAAAGGCTTATACAGGGGATAATCCACAAGCGAGAGTCCAGCTCTTCGCTGTGGACTTGCCTTTTTCTTGGAACACAATTTTTATGACTGACATGAAGATGCATTTTTGGAATCCCAAACTGCTGCTCAGCACCCCAACACCTGTCGGTGCAACCAGGAATGGATGGAGTTACAGCAGCAGACATTTAGTGGGTCAAATTAGTGGCTCAGCTCTACCAGCCCGAAGCAACAGAGGGAGCGTCTCAAGCTAAAAGGGCACGACAGATAGATTTAGCCAAGTGAGGAGAACCTCCAGAGCTGTGGATTGCTATGAACTGGGGGAAAAGGCACAATTTGTGACAGCATCTTTCCATGAAACTACAGACAAGAATAGTAAACCAGTCCAGGGTCTGAAATGGGACCAGTGCACCAGACTGCATTAAGCAAGGCACATCTTACATACGACGGCAGAGCAGAAGGACCATTCCCCTGTGAGCACCAAAGCTCCTGCTGCTGCCAGTGCAGAGACATACAACCAAAGACCTCCCTGGTGAGATCCAGTCCACTGAAATTAGTAGTTTGTTTCGCATTTAATTATTTTGTGCATAACATGAACTTCCAGAAGTCAAAGCCCTTGACATCCCCATCTTTTCTGCAGCACAGGGATCGGAATCATAGAATCATAGAATGTTTTGGGTTGGAAGGGACCCCTAGAGGTCATCTAGTCCAACCCCCCTACAGTGAGCAGGGACACCGCTAACTAGATCAGGTTGCTCAGAGCCCCTGGAAAGCCATCTTGCCTCAGAAGCAGGAGGCACAACGGGGCAGTGTTTGAGCCGCCAGGGTCTGCAGGTGCCCTGCATGGAAGGAGGCTATGGCCTGCACTGGGCCACTCGCGGGTGCTCTGGACAGCTCTGAAACTGCTGCAAACAAGCTGTTGTGTGCCAAAACACCAGCTGGTCAGGGGAGCGTGTGGAGCCCCTGCCTGGGCAGCTTTAAGGCAGAGAGGCAGCTGCAAAAGGAGGAGATGCAGGTAAAGAGAGAGGTGAAGGGAGATACAGCTGAGGATACATATGGCTGGAGATGTGCTCTTGGAAGAAGATGTTCCATGCCAAAGGGGTGCGCTCCCAAGGGACTACAGTCATAGGCAACCCACACCGGGGCAGAGACACTCCTGAAGGACTGCAGCCCATCACTGACCCAGGCTAGAGCAGAGGAAAATCATTAAGAAGCAAAGAACAGCAGAAAGAAACTGTTACACAGCCGTAAGAGCCTGCTGCATTGCCACCTTACCAAAGGCACTGGGATGGCCTGAGCATAAACCCACCAGGCACCTAAGGGAATATGAGCCTGCAGAAGGGGGGGGAAATGTGTTTACTTAAGTGTTTGATTGTTTATATTCTTTTTTAATACCTGCATCAGTGATCAGAAGTTGGTGCTAATGGTAATAAATTAAATAAAGTAAAAACTCCAAATTCAAGACTCTCTTTCCCACAACAACTAGGTCCTCTGAAGCACCAGTATGGTCCTGCACCCGTCTACTGCAGGAGGGGGCTTACCTGTTGGGATGTTGGTGCTCTCTACACCAAAGGAAAGGAGCAGCTTTGCCCCAAATGTTTGTGCATCCCAGTGGAGCTGAGAATGGGAGGTGACTGTTTGTCTCAGAACAAAAATACTTCAGGTATCCCTGGAAAACTGAAGTTAGGAGTCTAAAGGACTTCCCAGACAGGGGTGCCCTGAGGGGTTAGGTGGACCTGAAGCATTAGCAGTTTGGACTGCCTGCTGGGATCTGTGGGACTTCAATGTTTAAAGCAATTTATGGAGGTTTTAGGTATGCTGATCCCAGCCAGTTAACATGAGAGAGAAAGACAGAAATAAAAGAGTTGTGCAAAACCTCGCCTGCACCTCTGCTCATCACTCTGGCTTGACATCAGGGAGATCCCTGCATCAGCTCATCCGCGCTACCCACCCACCCCTGCACACGCCTTTCCTACCCCCTGGCCCTCAGCTGCACATCACCTGGCATGCCAACCTCCTAACCCCAGAGGCAGAAGGCAGTAAGCGATGGATTCATACCCCAGCCCATGGGTTTGATAACATAACCAAGATCTATGATTTTCTCTTACAGCTACATCAAAATCTGCTTCAGGGCTTCCAATATTGACTACAACTCTTCTCTGTCACCTACTTCATATTTACACCACACACACTCTTATGGTCAGTTCAAAAGCAAGCTACTAAGGCCAGCCACACTGCTTGCCATCCTGTACATCATCCACCCTGCCCACCTCCCAGTATTTAATACATATAATTCAAGGCCTTTTCTAGCTTCTACTTTTTGCTTTTCTTCTCTCGAATCTTGCAGAACAAAACTTTTCTCCTCCTATGAAAAAGGATCTATACTAAGCTTTCAGTCTTCTCTACTTCCTGTCACCGTCTATGTAATTGGATTTAGGATTATTAAGAGTTTATGCTTTCCCTTCAGGATTTACTAAGCACCACGGTGGGTCATCAGCATGTTGATGGTCCTCCTTCTCAAGTCTTCTTATCAAGAAGTGTCACAGTGTCACTTTTCCCTTAATTGAGGACTGAGTGTACTGTACCTACACAGCAATGTTAATTTAGCTTTAACTTTATCACAGCAAAGGGAGAAAAGTCCCATTTCTGAGACAAAACTGGTGGGTCCAGAACACACTGCAGTAGAGACACCTGGTGGCTACCAGGAACATAGGTCCTCTGGAAGAAAACTGCGTATGGATGGGTAAAAAAATAACTGCCATTTAAAAAAGGGATTGGTTTTGGGTCTGTGTTTGATTCTTTCAACTTCAGTAGGTAAGTACGCATGTAATCATTCCCTTAATATGAGACAACTCAGGATCCACGAATATTATTTGCTACACAGGAAAAAAAAAAAAATAGAGTCCATTAACACAGTAAGATTTCATCCTATTCATGAAACACCAGAGAACATCACTCACTGCTTTTTCTACATATGTCTTGAATTTGATATAAAGTAAATGTTCCTGAGTGTGGTTATAGCATGTATCTGTGAGGAAAGTGATATTATTTCCATTGCACAAACAGGGAATGGGGCACTTACAGGGGTCATGATCCCCAAACGGTGCCAAAAGTCTTGCAGATCCATGACTAAAATGCAGGACGGTAGCATATGGTTCCCTGTGCCCCAGTCCACAAAGCGCTGCCACAGGATCTGGCAGCGATGGCTTGTCATCATCCTATCTCACTACAACACATCCCTGAATAACACCACTATGTAAAAGCAGGTACAGATTTTGCAGTTAAAATACTGTTTTCCACAAGGTATATCCAGATAAACAAGATTAAAAGGGACTAAAGAGAAAACCTTTATACTCAGCACAAAAAATGCTCACAACTGAGCAGATAACATATGGACAAAATAAGCATGTTATGGAAGGAGTCCTCTTCATGTTTGCCACTTGCTACATGAGGTCTTTCTAGAAATTTTCACATGATGAAAACATATATGAAGTGTCAAAATTATTGCTTCCTGTACAGTCTGAACTCAGCCTCCTGATTATGCATTTTGGTACAGCTCAACTAAATTATGTCCTTTTATTTTTAAAACTAGACCACTAGACTAAAACAAAAAAAACCCAAAAAAACCAACACACACACCCCCCCCCAAAAAAAAGAAAAACAAAAAAAAAACCTCAAAGCAGAGATGTATTTCAAAAAAAGGCAAACATAGGGTCTAAACTTCATTTGCTGCGAAAAATGGGGAAAAAAAAATCCAGGAGCTGCAAGAGATCATTGGTTGGTGAAACCAACAGCTGTTGTATGCAACCCTGGAAAAGCAAATTGTACCTCTACTTTGGCCAAGGAGTGCCTAAGGGCACTGGGAAGTCAGCTACTGGACGCAGAATGTGAGATCCCTGAGGGTTGATGTCCAGAAAGACCAAGTACACTGGCATTAGAGTTAATTTAAGTGTGCTTTGAACAAAATGGGTGCTATAAATCCTGCTTTCAGCTCCTTATCCCAGCTACATTCTTGTCGCAACCATGCATTTCATCTCCATTCTTTCACCACCGTAATTTATGTGCAATGTCTCCTCCTTATCCTGCCTCGTCTCCCCACTACAATTCTGAGTCTTAGCCCCGTTGTTTTCATGTCCCAACTACAAACCTTTGGTTTAGGAGTGCAAATCCCCAGGTTTTGTTCCTGACTATGTTTTAATCTAGAATAAGAGACAGTGAAACCAGGCTTTGCTGCCGTCCCCTTCCACAGAACTCCCTGGGAATAGCCATGCTGAGAGGACCCTGTTTGCCCCAGTATCTTGAAGCATGCTCAGGGCAAACAGAGCAACCCGAAACCTTCTGTGCAAGACGCAGTTGCCTAACCATAGCCATCTAGGTCCATCTGAGATATCCTGGACGATATGGGGCATCTGTTCTCCTTCCAGTTGCTGCCTGGAGCACAGGTCTTAGAAGGAGCAGCTGAAGAACTGGGGTTGTTTAGCCTGGAAAAAAAGGATAAAGGAGGTTGTAGTGAGGTGGGTGTTGGTCTCTTCCCCCAGGTAACGGGTGACAGGACAAGAGGAAATGGCCTCAAGTTGTGCCAGAGGAGGTTTAGGTTGGACATTAGGAAAAATTTCTTCACCGAAAGGGTTGTCAAGCATTGGAAGGGGCTGCCCAGGGAAGTGGTCGAGTCCCCACCCCTGGAGGTATTTAAAAGCCAGGCAGACGAGGTGCTTAGGGACATGGTTTAATGGTGGGATGGCAGGGTTAGGTTAATGGTTGGGCTTGATCATCTTAAAGGTCTTTTCCAACCTAAACGATTCTATGAGTCTGTGATTCTATGATGCAGAATACACAGGGCTCCTCTGGTCATGCTGACCAGTCCCCCTGCAGGCAGCCTCAACGCTTTGGGGGTTTTAAGGTATTAAAAAAGGCACCAGATGTTTAGGACAACGGAATCCTGACAGGTGAACAGACTCCGCAAGCCTCTCCTGAGGCTTCGGGATGCCTACAGCCTGTGAGGAAGGTTTGCAGAAAAGCTGTTGACAGGGGACAAGAACACAGTGTAAAGCTCCCAACGTTTGCGGGAGGATGCAGCTGGAGGTCTACCACCTAAGGGAAGCAGCCAAAAAGGGGCTTTGTGGTAGAAGTGCAATGAGGTTTTTCCACATAAAATTGCGGGCAGGGGATTCCTCTCACCCTCTTGCCTTGGTCTGCCCAGTTTGTCTGTGAGGAAGCTCAGCGGGTGACTTTTTTTTGCCAAGGCACCTGCACATACCCGCTCCATGAGGCGGCGAGCACCACAACCTGCACGCTGCTAGACGCTTGCTTATTCTCGTTTTTATGGCTCATTTTTTGATAATACGCCATTTTTGTGAGGTCGTTAGGCAGGCGGGAAACGAAGAGCGAGCCATGAAGGAAGCGCGGCCGGAAAGAGGGGTTTCTCCTCAGGGCCGGGCGCGGGGGACCCTTCCCGCCTCCTCAGCCGCGAGGAGGGGAAAGGCGCCGTGC
>NW_009260669.1:4292184-4327774 GCF_000687185.1 Egretta garzetta
GGCGCCGCTGCCTCCCGCCGGCTTTGTCCCCTGGTCCGTTGTTCCCCGCCTGCCCGGGGTGCTGCCCGGTGTCGGGAGCGCTGCGCAGGAAGAAATTTGGAGGGGGAGGGGGTGGGCGTTACAAAATAGGGGAAAACTTGGAAATGACCAGACCGCGGCTCCCTCGGGAGGGCAGGGGAAGGGGAGGGCGGCGTATGGGTTTTTTTGTTTGCTTGTTCGCTATTTTTGTTTTAAAGTCTCTTCCCCTTACCTTGATGTCTAATACAAGGCCACCTGCACAAACGCGTTTAAATGTCCCGATTTCCCCTCGCTGTGGCTGCGGTTGGGGTACCCTACGCTTGTGGCTTTCAGCTGTTTTGTTTCATAATCTTTTTCTTTTTTTTCCAGCGAGAGTTGTGATTTGAGGTTGCTTGGGGCTGTATTTTTAAGTGGAGTCTGAAATGCGTAACTCTACCAAGATTGGGGATTTAATCTAAAAGTGGTACCAGGCTTTTGTGCACCAGAGTTACGCTGTGCTTGCCAAAATAAAGGATTCTAGTCGGACAAGCCTTTTTTTTTTTTTTCTTTTCCCCCTTATTTTTTTTTTTTTCTTTTTGAGGTCTCTTTATTCTTGGTTGTGCACCTGGGCAGTGAGGTGTATTACACTTCTCTTAGCTCTCTCTTCAGCTGACAGATAGTATTTGTATGTATTTATTCACAAAGAGTTACCATTGTTCAGCCCCACCTGGCTGTTGTAAGTGAAGTGTTGAAGTAATCTAGAAAACGCTTTTTGTTTGCCAGCGCTGCTCTGGCCGTAGATGTAAGTTGGCTTCTTGACAGCATAGTTGAAATCCCTGTGCAAAACCAGGAGATGTAGGCTTTGCAATGTGATGGATGCATCTCATTCGAATTCTGATTTCCATCAATCCACATTAATAATGGCAACAACTTCATGCTTGTTTGCCAGACACTCACTGAAACTTTCTATATGATGTTTTATGACTTAGAAACGATTGAAAATTAATTAAAACTCATTAAATAGAATGCCTAGAAATACTGATTTTTGGCTTAACCACTCAAAACTATACAAGGTGGGTGTATAAGAGAGAAAGACCTCCATGTGTCTGTACTGTATTTTACATTTTCTAATAGTCCCTTATTTATGAGCATTAATTCTGTGCTCGCCTGCCCATCAGAAGGCAACAGAGCTGTGGCTTTGCTTATCAATCTTACGCCTTGTACAGTTAGGATAATGATCAACTTTTCATATTTTAGTGCATGCTAAATTTCTGCATGTTGTTTATAAAGGTGAAGGAGTTACTGGGATGCTTAGAATGAAACTGGATTTACATGAAAGAAAAAGAATATTGATTTTAGTACATACCGTACGTACCAAGATTTTTATCCACAGTCATAACCTTGTGCCTGAGAACCATTTTCTGTTACTGGAAAAGAAAACTTAAAACTTTCTGTGTGTTTACTTTTGAAAGAGCTAGGACTTAGCTTCCCCCGACACCCAGCCTGGTGTGCGTGTGTGACATTTAAAGCATGGTCAGTGCTTTTTATTAAAATATCAATGGATAGGCTACAACTCGTGGAGTTCTGCCAAATTTGGATCGATGCAAATGAGAACAGTTTGTCCCATTGTGTTGCCAATATATTCCGTTTCTGTGATGGCCCACTTCTCTAAATACCACTGATGAGTAGAATGTAACTGTTCCTAAAGGACTGTAATCTTGTGCTGATACAGTTTAATAAATCTTTGTGTCTCTCAAACTCAGGTCTTTGGGTCCTTCTGTTTCATATCTGTCCGGTTTGGTCCCCTCTTATGTCCATCGTTGCAGCTGTCAAAGACAATTTCTGTATGGTGGGTTTTTAAATTTGAGTGGAACCCATTTGGTGTGGAGAAAAGTTTGTTGGGGGTTTTTTGTTGTTGAATAATAGCATAAGAGAATTTGGCACTAGTTGGATAGTAAAAACTCCTGATTATGTATTGTAAGTGTTGACTATGTAAGAGCCATGGTATGGAATACACTAAGCATACAGGCTTCCTTAAATAGAGGTATATGGGGTCCTGTAATGACTTCTGTTTCCTTTGTGTTACCCTTGAATGAATGCCTTGAAATCCCAGTGCATCCCATGTGTTTGTTCCATTTAAATACCTCAACAGCCAGAAGCCTCCCTTAATAAACTTCAATTCTTGCTTCTTACAGGGTTTAGTGAAATTCACTTTTACTTTTTGCCCAGTGCAGAGAACACAGCCTTTAATACAATTTCATGTAGAAATTTTTAAAAGATTTACAACAATCCACAGAAGATGAGACATAACATTCAGTTAATAACTAGGCATAATGACAGAATTCTGTCTGCAAGGGTAATAAAAGTACTATTTCTTAGAAGTGCTTAATTTTTACAGCCCATAGAATAATTGAGCCCATCTGCCTGATGAAGATTATTTAGAATTACAGGAATTTTACAAAAAAAATGGAAGATTTTTATACAACTTGGTATAAAACCAGCTTTGTGGGTTTTTTTCTGCCTAAATCTGCTGAATGTCTTCCAAATAAATAACTGCTGTATTATGTGGCTGTAGTGGAAAATTTATATCTGAATTCTATACTAAACGATTTTTGTAGGCAAAGTATTTTCCTATCTGGTTGCATGATGAAACCTGTTTAAAATTGTAATGCAACGCTTAAAAATGTTGGGTTTGGTAAATATACCTAAAAACCTAACTAGGCAAAAAATGCTTATTAAATTTACACTGATACCTAAGGTGCTATCTTAGAAATTTAAGATAACACTATCTTCACATCTTCACTGCATGTTGTAATACGCATCCATGCTGTTAGTGTATGTGCATCCATCGGTGTTCCCTTCCCCCACAAGCTAACACCCTCCTTCAGAACAAAATATTAGTGGTAGGTTGGTATCTTTATAGAGTGCTTGAATCAAGGATTAAAGAAACGTCTTGGGTCATGCATTTAAAATTATAGCAAGTTTTTGTTACTGTTTTAAATAGAAAGGAATGCATTTTCAAAAGCATTCTTGGTGAAGTTGTGAAAAGAAGGTGGTGTTTTGGAGGTGGCAAGACTACTCTTGTCGTAATTCTCACTAATTATGAAGCACTGGCTGTCATTAACTTTGTATTTAACTTTTTCAAGAGTGGACGTGTGGTGGATTTGCAGGTGTCTGTATTAAACAAATTCGCCTGGCACATCCTAAAAGACCTCCGCGGTGGTACGGCATTGTTTAGCATGGCTTCGGCTGTCATCCCGTGATAAATCAAGGACGTCGGGCGAGTACAGTGTCCCTGCAGCCAGTATCAAAGAAGCCTGCATCAGAGGGCGTTGTCTCGTGCAGCAGCACTGTGCTTTCTCCACTGAGCTCACCGTAAACTTTAAGTGGTCCCATCGTATGTCATATTTTATATATTTTCAGCATACGTGGTAGTTTCATCAGTATTTATGTGGGAAGCAATGATTTTTATAAGATCTGGAGATTGTTTCCTATTCACACAGAAGAACCACAGCAGTTACTTGAGATTTTTTTTTCCCACCTTTCAGTCACTAATTCATGTCTTAATGGGTTAGCGCTCCTGTCCTGCTGTAAATGTATCTCGAAATATTTTTTTTTTGTTTCCTTCAGGTTTCTTGTATTTGTGTAGTCTAATGAATAAAAAAGAATGGCCAAAATATGCATTTGACTTTGACTTACCTCTGCATGTTCTTTGCAGTCAGTTTTCAGTTGAGGCCCAAGGCTGTATCTATTAAAGTTGATGTGAATTTTTCCAGTCAAACCAAGGATTTGTCTCTTCCTCTAAGTTTTTATCAAAGCTTGGTTATGATTAGTACCTTTACTGAGAAAACTTGAGGCATGCTACATCTTAAGTATGTGACACAGAACATGATTGGGTTTTTTTCTGGAGAGCCTGCACTTACTGTTAGGATAAACCGTTCTTGGGAGATTAGCAAACTCTGCTCAGGCTGGGAATTACATTGAGGAGTGCTTCTTAGGAAATCACAGTTCCTGGTGCTGTGTGCAGTTTTTGGTGCTCTGTAAGGAGGACCTGGGAGCTCAAGCAGACACGTGTAGACGTCTATCTTGATCGGGAGAGTGAGTGCTGCTGTTAGGTGTGGTGCCTCAGCTATTGTCTGTTCAGTCCTTCGAAGGAAATACCAGGTTTGGATGTATGGACCCCTTCCATGCGTCTCCTTTTCTAATCTGGCAAAACAGCGATGGAGAGAATGCAAACAGACAACCCTAATTACTCTGTGCTTTTGACTCGGGAGCCTAATCCTGTAAACATATTCTTTGATTCTCAGCAAATCCTGAGTAACTGAGGAAAGAATGGCTCAGTTTTGCTATCTATGTATTCGCTTTTAGTATTCTTTCAATAAAAAGAAGGAATGCTCTTCTGCTGCAGGTGATGCTATACTTTCCGCTGCTTCTAGGTCAGCTTTAGGTGAAGTACGCGATTGACATAACGTGTTTTATAAAAATAAATCTTTCAAGCCTTTATAGTGGTGAGAAGAAAAATAGGTGCTTTCAGCTGAAATAGAAAAATAGATGTCTTCACTATCTCTTCACGTGTAATCAAAGAAGAGTCCTCTATGGCATTTCAAGTAACTTTGGGAATTTTTGCTGCAGCGTTCCCTGTAGTAAAAGTTATTCAGAAAGTATGTATGAACATGAAAGAGAATGTATAATTCTGGAGGGCTAAAAGAAACAGTTTGTTCACTCCCAAAAGTTAAATTAGTAAATATGAACATGAAAGAGAATCTGTTTCTTTTAGCCCTCCAGAATTATACAGTTTGTTCACTCCCAAAAGTTAAATTAGTAACTAAAAACTGAGTTGAACAAGTTACAGTCTGCTCATTTTTAGCTATAACACTTTGGATTTCTTTCTTCATGTTTTAGAGCTAAGGATGCCTCTCTTGGTTCTTAAAAAAACAGCACTATAGCTATGCAGCAAACATCGCTTCCAGTAAAGGATAGGTTAGACAGAGGTGGTAAAACTCACAAGCAGATGAATCCCAAGGAAGTTATTGCCTCCTACACTTGCATGTGGTAAGGAGCTGTTGCTGATGGTAGATCTGAAAGTAAATGTGAGAACCCTCTGATTTAAAATGTCAGCCGTATCTGAAATTTTTGACATGTTCAGAAGGGTAATATCACTTCATTCTAGGAATCAGTCACTACATGTGCTTAAAGATGTCCCAAATCTTTGTCACGTTTGAGAGGTGATAAGTAATTTTATTGACAGCCTGGCGGTAGTTTTAGCCTTCCAAGAAAATGCTGCTCTTGGGAATCTTCAATACCAAAGAACATGTTTTCTCATTAAAAATTAAATAATCTCTTGCTGAAGCAATACTGTTAACATTACCCAGGGGATTTAAAATCCAGGTTGTAAATTCCACTTACATATGGGTATCCCTGCCTGGTACATGAAAGCTTTGTAATGTAATTGTGATTTTTTTTTTTTTTTTTAAAGTTATAGTCAATTATTTTTTCACAACATAAGTTAAAATTGTTGATAACTATTTTGGCTTTAAAGTAAAAATTATAAGTAATTTTTTCTGTTCTTGACACATGAGAAAACAAAAAGGACTGAGCACTTCAAGGAGAAATAGATTATATTTTCATTTTACAAAACTCTGCCAAAGACAGTCACCAAACCAAGGTGCTCAAAACTGATGAGATCATTGCAAAGCTTCTGGAAATTTTAGATGTGATTTCACTTAGCTATTGCAGCAGGACAGGGTGTATTTATTTGTACTTGGTGGATTGGAACTATTTTGTGGGATTTGTTTTGTTTTATTTCAAAATTAGTAAATGTGCTAGTTTACATTCAACTTTTTATAAGCTTTGGGTTTCTTTGTAGCCCTTGTGTAGTGGAAATTAAATTATCAGAACCACTTTATGTTGCCCTAGTTCACTGACCTCAGTGTATACTGCTTATCCTGGATAAGTTATTTTCTGAGTAATTTATACTGGTGATTGCACCCAATTTTTCTGTTGCTCATGTTTCAACGGTAAAGAAGAAATTCTAGTTCACAACTTAGTTACATGCATGGAAGGAGAGTAATACTTTGCAACTTAGCAATCTATAAAGAGTGCAGCTGTGAGTAGTATGACACTACAAAAAATATTTGTCAGTCCTGACTAGCTTTAGGTCATATAATATTAAAATTATTAAATGAGCAGTAGACCAAATATTAGTGAGACAAAAAAAAATCAGATGTGAGAAAGTAATAGCCTGGGTTTGTGTTTAAAAAAAAAATAGTGGTAGATTGCAAATGCTCCTGATTTAGGAGTTTAGGTACTATTTTTAACTGGAAAAGCAGCTTTGAAGCTATCTGATGTTACCCTGTGCGATGTGTAAGTATGCAGGAAAAGTAAAATCATGTCTTAAACCGTAGAAATGTTCATGTGAAAGGACAGACGTGTCATTCTCTGCAAGACTTTGTGCTGGTTGTTAAGATACAGAAAGCAGCCTCATGGTCAAAGTGGCAGTCTGACTGAAGGAAAGTAATCTGTGTGTTGCTCTTTCAGGTTTGAGTATGAGCACAGTTGAAGAAGAGTCTGACACAGTGACAGTAGAAACGGTGAACTCTGTGACTTTGACTCAGGACACTGAAGGGAACCTTATACTTCATTGCCCTCAAAACGGTATAGAACTGTATTGCATAGTATTTTTTCTTCTTTTTTCATTCGATCCAACTGTCATACTTCCCCGTCCCCGAATTCTGTGAGCTACTTGGATTCAGCTTACCATGCTGCAGTTTGTTCTGTTTTGGTTTAAAGAAAGATAAAGTGTCAAATTAGGTGTAAATCACAAAATCATATGTGCCCAACAAGGATATAGCTGTTCTGATTTATTTCCGTGAAAATGGGTTCTTAGAACCAAGCACATACCCAAATTTCCATATACTTAAGGGGTTGGTTTGTGTGTAGTGGACTGTGGGTAAGAATTTACGAAGACAATCTCACAGAAAATGTTTTTTGAAGAAAGCACATGAACTGTTGTTGCCTATAAACTATACCAAGTTTCTGGGCAGTAATAAAGCGCTGAACGAACCTATCACATTTGCTTCTACCTTTTGTTTTGGTCTGCTTTTTTAATGGAACTTGGTCCAACCCTCCACTTTGTTAACCAGATGGTAACCTGTGTATGTTTCTGTTGTTAGAAACTGATGAAGTAGACTCTGAAGACAGCACTGAACCTCCACACAAGAGGCTTTGCTTATCAGAGGATGATCAAAGCCTTGATGATTCCACTCCCTGCATTTCTGTTGTTGCAGTTCCAAGTAAGTTGTTTTAAGTTTATGTACTCTTCTAGCAAATGTTTCTGTTGGTAAAGGTTAAAAGCGGACTCTCTGGATCACATCAAAATATTTTGCGTGTTTTATTTTCAAATTTCATTAAAATACTTAGGTATGATTTTTACTTCTCAGAGCCTTGGATGGTTTTGCAGCAGTTGTTATCTATACAGTACTGTCAAAATAAACCTGCCTTACAGACAGAGGACTGCAGGCACAGGTGCACTGAAAAAGTTGAAGAAATAAGTGAATGAACAAGAAATTAGATGCTCTCCTCTTGCAAAGAGCAGTTAGGTTTTTTTTAATGATCAAATAGTACAGTTAGTATTTCCGTGTTTTGTAATATTGAGATGTATGGTCTTTTTAAGGTACAGATTGTTGTACAAAAGGTAGGCTGAGTCCTGAATTAGTCTTAAGGAAGTTGACTGCATATTAGATAGTTCAATATAATCTCCCAAAGGGAGGCAAAACCATATCTAGCAAGTTAAAATACCAATTTACAATACCTAGAGTGGCTGTTTCTTTGGTGGAACTTAATAGAAACTCCTTAGAAGTAAAGGCATTATCATGTTGAACTTGAAGGAACACTGGAGAAAAAGAATGCAGATGAAAGATTGGAACATTGTCCTTTAGTAATTGGAAAATACTGAAGATAGGGCTGGAAAGGAAACATTTAATACAGTACCAAATGTTTGCACCAAATCAAAGAACTTCTATTTATGTGTTTCAGTTTAGGTCTCAGTTATGTAAAACTGAAGGTTTCAAAACTCATATTTAAATTTTATGAAGAGGAACAGTTGATAATCATCTTAATTATTTTACTGTGTCAACAAATAATACTGAATAAGGCCTCTTTAAAATTTTCAGTGCAAAGGTAGCAATTTATAAAACCTGCAGCATGCATAAAAAATGTTACAGGAGTAAGGTATGCAACTAACTTATCCATTCTAAAGTTTCAGAAAATGATCAGAGCTTCGAGGTGACCATGACTGCTACCACTGAGGTAGCTGAAGATGAGATTAATGAAGGAACTGTGACTCAGATTCAGGTACGGTAAAACTTCAGTATTGGCCTATTTGATGTACATTTTTATTTAAACTAAAATGAAAAGAGAAACAAATAGCAGAAGGGGCTTATTAAATGAGTAAGATTATTTTTAGTGTGAAAGTAATGTATTTGAGCATGGATCTTGTTTGTAAAATGTCATTCTATAAAAGCGCAATTAAATAATTTTCTATATGAGAGAGGTTATTTGTAGTGTAACTTCCTGCCCAAAGAACACTACAGTAAACAGTAACAGATGTAACCCTCCACTGATAATTACTTGCTCTGTGGTGATCTGCATAGAAGACAAGTTTATCTATTATTTCTGTCATTCTTTGATTATAAATTAAGCTTTATAACAGGCCTAACTATGCTTTGTCTTGTCACCAGCCCTAACAGTTACATACAGTTCTTCTTGTGGGTGTACCATGTTTAAAAGTTGTAGGTTGGAGGTGCTGGACATAGTCCTCTTTCCACCAAAGCCAGTGAGACTCTTTCCTATTCAATGTACGCTAAACAAGATGAAGAATGTTATCTAATTAATTCTTACAACATCTGTATGTTAAGGTGCTAAGTTTTAGTCAGGTGTTTTAAGAAAGGTGAATGTACTTACAATGCCATAAAGTGGCACTTTCTGAGCAGTCAGCAAGTTAACTAGGGGTGCTGGTTTCATTTTCTTTCAATTTACGCCTCCACGTTAAATGCAAGGTGATAGAAAGAACTGAAGATCTTACTGGATGATTTCCTATTGGTCTTTTCAAGATTCTTCAGAATGAACAGCTGGATGAAATCTCCCCAATGGGCAATGAAGAAGTGTCGGCGGTTAGTCAAGCCTGGTTCACAACCAAAGAGGATAAGGATTCTCTAACAAATAAAGGTAGGATATTTCAAATGCAGTTCTCCCATGCTGTAAAAAGATAAGCTATTCCGAATGTCTCAGGTAATTTTGCAGGTTCCATAAAGTAATCTCTGGTCTGGCTTTTTTAGTGAAAATATTTGAGAAGACTGATTCTCAAAACGCTGAGATCTTATACGTTAAGTCTTTACCATCCCTCTTACACTTTGTATGCAAGAAGAAAGTTGGAACTCCAGATACAGTTGGAGAGGAAAAGGGGCCGTGTTTGCAGTGGTGACAGTGATTCTAGTGGCCATGGTAGAGGACTGCTGTAGATCACGTGTGTCAGCACCGATGGGGCAGACAGTTGCATTTGCACTTCTACATGGTTAGGAGATGGAAAGCTACAGTCAGAGGTGGGTACACCAGGAAAAAATGAGTCTGTGCTCAGGCTAATAACATCTTCCTCTGAGTAGGGCTTAATAGTCTGGCTACTGTGTTGTGGTTCATATTAAACACTTTCTGGAATGGAGTTGCTTCAGGAAGAATGGGGATTATGTAGAGAAGGATCTACTGAAATACCCACCTCTGCTCCTAAAACTGCCACTCGACTGGCATTCCTTCCTTTCAAAATGTGCCTGCACAATCGTGTGGTGGTTGCTGAACTTTAAAGGGGTTTTTTTTTTGCTTTTATTTTCAGGGGAAGCGTCTTTCTAAATCTAGAGAAATAACTTAGTGTGAAACGAAGACATGTTGTCTCTCCAGTTTCCTCAGTTTCTCCGCTATTTTTCTTATTTTGACCTTACCTCTTTGGAGGGAAAAAAAAATAAAATCTCTTTCAGTCAGTCCAAAGCGACCCCCTTTTTTATTAGAAAACTTCAGGGGAAAAAGTAATGTTTTCTCTCCCAGAAGCAAATGATCTCTTACCCAGTGAGTTCTACTCCAGAGAGCTGAGTGTACTGCTTAGTCAGTGAAAAAATGTGGGTGAGGCATGCAGAACCTGGGTGTTGGATATGGATACCTCGGAGGAAGGGAGCTGAGCAACTCTGTCAGTGACCATTTCACTCATTGATCCCAGGTGTGCACTAACAGTTGCTTGTAACAGCCAATAAATAATTTTTGCCTGTTTTCTCTGTCCTTATTTATTTGATTTATATGGCTTCAAAGATACTCAGTGTTCAGTCCAAGGACTGAGGCAGAGATGGGATAGCAAAGAGAACCCTTTCCATCACAGCACTGAGGCAGTGAGAAATCATGTTGCTACAGTGAGAAGCAGCACAGAGACTATGATCTTGTCAGTAGCCAGGGGTAAAGGACTTTGGCTGGGAGCAGCACGTTGTCAGCTGTGACTGGAGGAGTACGTACTAGTGGTTTGGCAGAGAACTGACTGTTTTCATGTGACTTGGTAGCTTCAAATTTGATGTGTCTTAACTATATTAGAAATTTACTGCATTTGTAGCTGTCTCACAGGTGTATCATGACCATATATCACAAGTGGCATTTACAGTTTTGAATGAACGAGGGCACTAAATCTGGTGGTTCTAACTAAGAGATTGGTAATCTGAGGAAGACATTTCCAATAAAATATCCTGAGAAAAATATTTGAGAATCCATACTAGCCGAACTTTCCTTGGGGTCTCCGTGTTTTGTCACACAGATCAGCTGTGAAGGAATCCCAGTATGTGTGCCCTTTTACAGTAGCTAAGAGTTTGATGTGTGTTGCCTGAGCTCATCATTTTATAGCAGTCTTGAACTGATAATGCTTTCTTTGAAGACCCACGGGTAGGTTATAGTAATCGTGGCACTGAATATGCAGACATGGAAAGTGCAAAATGTACTTCCTTTCCTAAAATAGTCGGGTATTAAAGGTTATTCCATGTAAAGAGTAGCAGTGACCCTTTAAGGCAGTTCAGATGCTTGCATAGAGTTGTGAATCACAGGTACAGTAGTAAATTACTGTTCTGTCTCTAGCTTTGGAAGAAGAGGTTGAAGCCATCAGGCATAACGGAAGAGTTTTCTCTCATCAGTTCCAACCGAATTAGTAATAATGCCTGTACTTTTCATTATAATTGGATTTGAGTAAACAGTCTCTTTGGTGTGTTCTGCCTCTCAGCTCTGGTAATTAGCAGGCTGAGAAGGAAGTACCCTCATTTTTCTGAGCAGAGATGGGCAGGTAGCCAGCGCACACCAGTATGTAAACTGGGTCACCAGCATAATCTTAACTATAAGTGACCGTTAATATTAAGTATGGTGTGAGCATAAGGGGGGAAAAAAGGAATCTATGTATAAATTCAGGGTAGGAATGTTTTAATGTTTTATTGACACACCTCAGGTTTGACATTTTCTATCTGAATAAAATTGATGGGTTTGCTTTTAAAGCTTAGCTGGCATTGTAGTTACTAAGGGCATAGACAGAGACAGAACATAGTGTTTGTTTCTCTTGGTTTACCACTTTTATTTGGGAAATAAAACACTTGCCATGAGCCTTTATCTTGACTGTGACCACTGGGCATTATTGCCAATGCAAAAAAAAAGAGAGAGAGGGACCAGCTTGTCAAAATAGACTAGGTAGTGCCTTTATGAAAAGCACTCAGTAGGTAGTAATGCTCGCATGTTGGGAAATGTAAGGCATATAAGAGAACCCCACGCTGTTGCTAGTACCTCAAGTAATAATTTGAGTCACGTTTTAAGTCCCAGCTTCTGGAATCATTTGAGTGCATGGAAATTTCAGCTGTCAGTTTAAAGACAGCAATTTTCTAGTTGTGGCTGAAGAGAAAGCCTGAAAACGTGACTTGGCAGCACATAAAGGAATCCATGTTCTGTTTTTAAAAAATGGGTGGTTTATGGGCTTACATTAAACATTAGTTGACAGTTACTAAGGTTTGTTTGTCAGTTCGGAAGTAACATCTGTTTAAAAATAATTCTAGTTAGTTTAAGTAGCTAAAATTACTACTCTCTTTTCTCTGTTAATTTCAACAATGAGGGTCATGTTTTTCTGATACTTTCGTCATTGTTGTTTTGCTGGCTTTTACTTCAGTAATTAGTTTGTCATTTCTATTTTCAGGCCATAAGTGGAAGCAAGGGATGTGGTCGAAGGAAGAAATTGACATTTTGATGAGTAACATTGAGCGTTATTTAAAGGTATGTGTTAGAGTATGTTGTCTGCTAGTTGGCATGGTGATGCAGCCCCTGCTGGAAACCTGCTTTCTTTAGTACTTCCCAGAATGTGCAATAAGTGACTCTGATTGGTTCGTAGTAGAAATGGTCATTACTCACTGAAAATACATAAGATAATTGTATTCATACACAAGATTTAAGACTACTGAATGTAACATTGCTTCGAATTTGTGTACTGAATATAACCCATTTCAAAATTTCATGTCGGGGTGCTCAAGTGATGTCATCTCTTTCTCTGAATATACATCACTCATGCAATCTTTGGTGAAGACAGAGGAAAAAAATTGCACTGGGAATAGAGTTAATTTTCCTTACAAAGCGTTGAATACACTTCTGGAATTCTTTGATGTGATATCTGTATTTGATTACTACACAAAGCCTGTATTGGCTTTCTTCCCCTTACACTGAACTCTGACAACAACGTATTAAAAATAGGCATGCAGTTAACACACTGACAGTGATAATTGCCCATAAGTCATATTGGTGGTAAGCTTACAGCTGAGAATATTTGAGCTGAGCGCTTCCAACTGAGAATACATAGCCTGGATATTCACCATCCTTCGTTTGTGAATCAAAAAAAGCCCTGAATTTAGTCTTCATTGATATAAAAATCTTCAGTGTTAAGTTGTAGAAAGTGTGCCTGCCCACGCGTGTATTTGAATTTCTGCCACAAAATCATTCATAGGTAATACGATTTTTTAAATCTAGAAACTCTTTTTTTTGAGCTAGCTAAAAAAACATTTTGAGTTACTGATAATTAATTTGATTCATTATTTTCCCATTTATCTGCTTTCTTGTACTGCTTTGAATAATTGAAATACAGTGATTTTTAGTTTAAGCTAACATTAAAATAAAGCTTTCCTTTTATACTTCAGTCCAGTGTTTTTTTATCAAATTTGCTTTTAATTTCCATCAGAAAAAGAAGAGTAGTTAAATTTGAAACAATGGCTTTCAGATAAAGAATATCTAAAATTATGTAATAAATTGATATAGCACTGTTCGACAACCTTCCACTGTATAACCCCAGGACAATTGCACCAGAGTATATTTTCCATGATGTTCTAAATGACGTTTCAATTTTTGATCTTGAAATACACATTGGACAGATTTTTTTAAATGTAGAAGAAAGTTAAAGCTTCCATGTCTACCTGGACTCCAGTGTAAAAAACCTAGTGTTCAAGGGTTTGTATTTGGGGTAGCTAATTCACAAATACTCAGTTTAACTTGTGGACTGTAGTATTTGAGATACATAGAAAGTTGCATAACAGTGTGCTAGGCTTCAGTTCTTAGGTGTTCTACTTCTTGATTTCTAGGAGACTTTATCTAAGGTGTTGTGTTTGTGGCTTTTTTTTTTTTTTTTAAACGCTTTCTTCTAGGCCCGTGGAATAAAAGATGCCACTGAAATTATATTTGAAATGTCAAAAGATGAAAGAAAAGATTTCTACAGGACAATAGCTTGGGGTCTGAATCGGCCTCTCTTTGCTGTCTATAGAAGAGTTCTTCGCATGTATGATGACAGAAACCATGTCGGAAAGTATGAAAACCTCTAATGCTGCATGGTTTTATTGGTATGAGTAGGGTCATGTATTTAATGTTTGACATGTTATATGTGACGTGCAAGACTCTAGCCAAACAGGCCTAGCTCTTCCTAATCATCTGAATCATCTCTCCTGAATTCTGGCAGATCAACCTTGACAAAAGTTGTGTTAAATTGATGGTATCCACAACTTTAAACAAAAAAAAAAACCAAAAAACAAAGGTGCAGAGAGGATTCTGATATGATTAGAAGACTGACACAAGCACAGATCTGCTGAGATGTAGTTTCTTTCTGTAACTGTGACCTTGAGCTGATTGATCTTCACCCCTGTGGCCTTAGCTTGCCCGTCTGTAAAGCAGTGGCTATGGCACCATCCAGAAGTGCTGAAAAGGATGTTAGATTTTAGTTTTTAAAGGTAGTTGAGAATTAAAAATTTCATCTCAGTGCTGATTTTTTTTTTAATGGAAAGTCAGCCTTACAGTGATTGTGAGCTGATTCAGGAAGGCAAAAATAGCTATTTCTCTGAGAGACGAATACACAAAATTCTAATTCTGATCTTGGTAGTAAGATCACCAAGAATAAGGAAATTTGCTGGCAAATGAGAGGAATGTTAGACCAGATAAGCTTAGAAATACACTAATGTGGAAAATGGCATTTGTTCTTCACGTTCTTTCAAAGCTTTCAGTCAGATTGTTTCATATAGCTGAAATTCCTTAATCTCTTGTAACTAAATGTGTACTGTGTGGTTAGTAAAGCAAAAATATTTATGCCGTATGGTTTTGTGTTTTTTTTTTTATTTACCTGTTGCTTAGGTATACTCCTGAGGAAATTGAAAAGCTTAAAGAGTAAGTATTTTTATTAATAAGGTCACACTACCTTGTTTATATGTAGTAGCTTCATTAGGTTTTACAGGTTTTGTTATATGAAATCACTGAAAAGTTAAAAGCAAATTTGACTGCTCTGACTCTTATTAGAAAATAGTGGTCATTAAATTAATCTGAAGAGAAATGAAACTACATTTGGATTTTTTTTTTTTATATTTTCTAACATGTATTTAGGACGTAAGTGATACACAACAAAGTTCTAAAGCAAGCCGCCTGGTGAAACTAGTAATGTTTCAGTTTTTTACAAGCACAGTCAACATTTGTGGTTGGTTCTGAAAAACAGAAATTCCCTTTCTTTAGGAAACCTGGGCAAAGGTTATTGCTAAAGAAAGTGGCAGGTCGAGGGTAGGATCTCCCCTACGAAGTATTAGAGAGATCCATAAATCATCAGTAAGGCTCTTTGATTTCGGCTGTGAACCTCATAGATCAAGGAGGAGGGGCTGCAGACTTTCATCTCCTCTTGCAGCTTTCCAGGGGTGAGCAGTTCGAAGAAACTGTGTTGGACTGAAGGAAGGGAGTATATTTCATTGTATTGATGGATATGTTTGGATCAATTTAGCTGGTTTGTGTCATTTACAAGGTGCTTGTGGTTCCAGGTGTGTCAAAAGTAGTCATGGCTCAACATGTTAAGCAACCTGTTGTCATGTGTGGAAGGAAAATAATAGTTAAAATTATGAACATGATTATGCAGCGTTTGGCCTCATTTAAATTGTAAGATGCCTGGGTTTTCATCGGGCATTATTTAGGTTTCTCAATGATCTCTATACCACCTGAAAATCGTTGAGGAACTTGTGTAGAATGGATGTTGGCTGTTTATCTAAACATTCATATTGTATTTAACACAGTAATTAGACCTCACAGCATTCCTACAAGACAGTTAGATAGTAAACATTTTATAAGTGAGTATCCTGTGGCTTAGCTGGCCCAAAATGCTTCTAGAAACACATAGAAAAATTAGCAGTGATGATATAAAATACGTTAATACTATAGTATCAAAGTGATTCCCCATTTTATCTTTAAGCCTGTAAAGCACACGTTTATCCTGTTTTTATTAGAACATGTTTGATATTTTGGTAATTTCTCAACTGAATATAGTGCTAATGAGCATGTTTCTATTTAGGCTGAGAATAAAGCACGGTAACGATTGGGCCACAATAGGAGCTGCACTGGGGAGAAGTGCTTCATCTGTAAAAGATCGATGTAGATTGATGAAAGATACCTGCAACACAGGTGAGGTAAATGCTGGTGTCAGTAATGGATATTCTAGTTAAAACTCTGTCACCTTTGCCTTTGTCAGTGGTGTTTTCAGAGACGTGTAACTCTGAAGTTACAATGAGGAACTTAAAATGTGAAAAATGGGTACATTTTTAGAATGTATTTGGAATAGGTTTCTCCAGTTTCACTTCTTAAAGATCAGAACATTCAGTTCATTTTTGCAGTCCATTATCCATCATACATTTATGCCACTGGAGCATATTTTATTGAGGTGGATTAAAAAGTACTTTCCCTTGTATTTAATGTTCATAAACACACACTGTATATTTGGTGTCAGTTAAGAGACAGGTGCACTTTAGGAATAAAGTATTGTTTATTTTGTAGTGTGGATATTCAAATGGAAGGAAAATTTAGTCAGACCTCATGTATACTCAGTCAGACCTCACTGCATACTAAATGGTTAATTTACTGCAGCTGACACAGTTCAGGTAGCTTGGACCAGTGTGGTTTGGTCCGTATTTTGGTAAGTTCTGTATGGCTTCATCTGCGAGAGGAAGAGAAGAGAAAGAAGCTTGGCAGCAAGACAATGTAATCATGCATTTGTTAATCAAGAACAGATACAATATAAATTGTTAGTAAGAACAGTTACATTTTCTTCGCAAGTCATTGTTTGCATCTGGAATAAGGTGTTAGGCACTGAAGATAAATGTCTGTTGACGTGTTACGGATCAGAACAGAGGGCATCTGCTGTTAGTTAAGTTGGAGGGGTTTTCTCTCTTTCAGGAAAGTGGACAGAGAAAGAAGAAAAAAGACTAGCAGAAGTAGTGCATGAGCTAACTAGCACAGAACCAGGTGACATTGTCACGCAAGGTGTATCGTGGGCTGCTGTAGCAGAACGGGTCGGGACGCGCTCTGAAAAGCAATGCCGCTCTAAATGGCTCAACTATCTCAACTGGAAACAAAGTGGGGGCACTGAGTGGACCAAGGAAGATGAAATAAATCTGATCTTGAGGTTTGTTATTTTAGTTACTTTTAAAGGTTCATAATACACGACTCTAGCAGGATTCCATTGGGGTCCCTTTTGCTGGTTTCTTAGACACTAAAAAAATCTAGAACCCTCCAAGAATCACTTCTGTGTTTACAGTTCCCAGAGATTTATTATTGAACATATTTTTTGTTTTTGTTTTTTTAGTGAATGTTAGTGTTCGTGAAAGGTGTCATATTGAAAACCCGGGAGACTGAAGTCTTCTTTATTCCACAGAAAAGGTACAGCACAGGCAGCAACCGTGCAAGCTTCCCACACGTTGCCCCACCAATGCGCTTTAACCCTTAACTGGAGGGTAGTTCAGTCTCCCTGCCCATTCAGTCCTTGGCCTCTCTGCTGAGATGACCAACAAGGGTCAAGTGTGGTGGTGGTTTCTGTGATGTGGACATCTTGTCTACGAAAAACTAAACCGAGACTGCAAATTAATTTCATGTAGGCCACCAAAAACTGATTGGATATCATCATCTTTGTCCACATTTCAACTGGCAACCTGGTAGTAACTTTGGAAATCTTTTGCTCTCTCCAGTCCTCCTCCCATTTTGAATGCCTTTAACTCAGGCTTTTTAGCCAGTGGATTTTTATGGGTTGATAGTTTTGGGTGGGAATAAAAAGCCAAGACATACAGGGAATCTAAACATTACTTACGGAGCAATATTTACTAATTTACTGAGACTGTTCGACTTGAACTCAAAATCAGGAGCCTGATTTCACATTTCTGAATGTGCTGGTATCTGTTTTGGTCTGTCCAGATATCCTTTACTCATCCTACGGGGTTGTTTTGGGTAGCTTTTTTATTTTTTCCTGTTTTGTTTTCTTTGGGGGGGAGGAGGGCGGGGAGGGTGGGTTTTTTTTAGCTAGCAAGCGTATTCAGTGCTATTTCTTGCTTTGTGAAGAGAACTTTTCTTAACGTTCACAAAAATCTTTTCCCTCTTACTGTCCACCTCTCTTTCATATGCTCCAGGTACAGATGAGCTGGAGGCAATTCAGAGATACTTACAGTATTCAAACAGATTCTGGTAGAATCCAGTATGTGCAGAACATCTGCCAAAATTATGTGAAGACTGTCCCTTACCTGGAGAGCCTAATGGGATTGATTTATGAGGAACTGTTTAATACTGTAGCTAACTTCATCTGCTTTGGCTAAGAAGCATCTGAGGAGGCAAAAATCTTTGTTAAGGACGGATGAGTGTTATTTAGGAGAAAACAGAAGTAAATATCATAACATGAAATTAATTAAGTGAAAGTTCATAGTGAATCTCAGGAAGTATTCCCTACCTTGGAGATGTGTTTGGGGAATGGTTTTCCAAAGAGAAAAGATGCAAGTACCATCATTTGGAATGCTTCACTATAATCTGATCAAAGTCCTAATGTCTATGTAAATAAGGAGAATAATCCTGCATGGCAAGGAGATGCACTGGATCATCTAACAGGTCTAGTCCATCTTCTGTTGTTTATGATTCTGCTTGACCTCTGGCAGCGTGGAGCCTTGGAAGCCTGTGTTGATTCATGAGCTCTGGTGGACTATTCACTAGCATGCCATTTTGCCGCTGTTATGTGTGACAAGACCGGAGATGCGCAACACCTCTTCCAGTCTGGAGAGTAGTTTCTAACAGGTAAATATTTTCTGTGTCCTGCCAGGATAGCGGAACTTGAAGTTTCTGATGAAAATGACATCAATTGGGATTTACTAGCTGAAGGATGGAGTAGTGTCCGCTCACCACAGTGGCTTCGGAGTAAATGGTGGACCATTAAAAGACAGATTGCAAACCACAAAGATGTTTCATTCCCTGGTAATGTACTGCTTGCACACTTCTCTTCTGAAAGTTCCTTTCACAAATGTCAAAGGAATAAGGCTGCATTTTGTTGTCTACTTACAGCATTGCTGGCCAAAGAGCACAGTGCCTCTTTGCTGGAAGTTACTGGCCCCTCGGATCTGCTGGCTGAATTGCTCCTACAAGCAATCCTTAAGTGTTTCAGTTGAAACAAGCCAGGCTGATGTATACATCTAAACAGTAGATTTTGCCAACTCCCCTCACTAAAGTGGGAGCATGTATATAAGCAGCTCAGCTGGCAGATCTTGGATGATGATGATCTTTGGTATGGAGGGCAGTGACCTCTTCAGGTGGAAGAGGATATGTATCTGCAGCCTAGCAGTATCACCTCAGGTTAGATCTGTTACCTTTAAAATGCTAAAATGTAATGTGTGTGAGGTGCTGAACCTTAGCTGTAGACAGGACACATATCTACAGCTAGCTGCACAGTGAGGAGGAGGGGAGGAATCGGGAGTATAAAGCTCCCCAAATACATCTCTCCTAGTTCTTATTCTCGGTCAGAGAAACTAGCACCTGAGACAAAGGGTATTTCAGTCTCCATCACCTTCAGTCCTCATTTTCTCTGTCTTGGGGAGAGGAAAAAAAACCATAGAGATTAGTCAGGTCATAATGAAAGGTGTAGTTTAATGGACACTTTTGCCGTGGTCATCAGTGTAGTCATATATTAGTCATGCCCAAAGGCTGCAGTTGAGAGGGTGGCCCTGTAATGCTTAATATGGAATAAACGGTATGTTAGTAGACATTATTAAAAAGGTGGATAGTTTAAATACACCACCGCATCAACACGATCCACTCTCTTTCCTCAGACAAAATGTCATGCTGTCAAGAGTGGGAGATGTTTAGCAGTTCCCTGTATTGAGCGGTAGAAAACAGAGGCCTCAGCTTTTGTAACCTCATATATGTCAACTGCTCCCTCAGTGGGACCAGAGTGATCATAAGGAAGAAAAGTAGTTGGTTTTATTGGAGCAGTGGGCCACTTGATGCACGGACGAAGAATTGTGTGGGCAGTGAGTGATTAATTCTGTCTCTTGCTCCCTATTTCCAGTGATGTTTCTGTCAACCTCTTGAACAAATCCACATTCATCTTTTGTAGAATTGGAGGGTTTATTTCTGATAGCAGCATTGCACAACTAGAGATACCAGCACTTGATTGTAACTTGGGGATATACCATACGTGTTTTTAGAGAGGTCCAAAATTTTATAAGCTTTTCTTTTTTTTTCCCAAGCATCCTAAACGTCGAGGTTCTTTGAGAAACTCAAGTTTGCTCCAGTAGTTGACTATAAACATGTTTTATATATGTGCTAAATTTCTAGTTGATACATCTCTGTAAGTTGTTTAGGTTCCAAATTCAGAAGGATTTTGGTTACTTTTTTCATCTTGGATAAATCTCACATGCAACATTTCAAATGTGCTTCTTCAGTGTGCTTTAGCATGAGTATTCTTTCTCTCA
This sequence comes from Egretta garzetta, assembly GCF_000687185.1. NCBI lineage: Eukaryota > Metazoa > Chordata > Aves > Pelecaniformes > Ardeidae > Egretta > Egretta garzetta. Next base: position 4,312,506 of record NW_009260669.1, read on the forward strand.
GTGCTGATAAAGGGTCTTAAACAACTCCATGAGAACCAAAAAAACAATCCAGGGCATCAGCTTTCGGAAAACAAATCTGGAAGTGGATTACCAAACGCTAATTCGAGTTCGGGGGTTCAGCACGTGCAGATTCGAGTGGCTCGCTTAGAGGAGAACGCAGGCAACGCACCAAGCCCTATGGCAGCTTTGCAGATTCCAGTCCAGATTACACATGTCTGTAAGTAGCTGAAACAAACGACTTGCTGTCTTCTAATGAAACCTAAAGCTTTCTTATGTTAAGATAGTGATGGAGGAGTAGGCATGTCTTGAAGAATTCCATTAATTCTGCTTTGGTCTTGCCATAACTTCAGATTAAGGGTTTCTGGATTCCATTTGCCTGTTTCTAACTTTGTTAGGCAAAGGTAGATATTATTGGTAATACCAAGAAGCTGCAACTGGAGTGCCTGGACATAGGGATTCTAGATGTCTGTTGGTGTGCACCCACACAAGAGCTTGCCGTGTAACATGTTCCTTGAAAAGGCTTCAGTACATGAGCCTCTTAATGAAGATGCAGTGTATATGTTTATTCCTTAAGTTTATTCCAGTATCTCTTGTCCAGAACAATGAATATCACGTACAAGATCTCCTTTTGTAAAATACATACACTGCTGTCCCTAAGTTCTGGTGAAGGACACTGAAGGGAAGGTATATCATGTTTTTTCTAGTCCTGCTCTGTACTATGCAGTTATTTCTAGGCACAAACACTCCAGAAGGTGTTACCTGCCGAGTCACACTGATGTTCAGCTGATGACCTGCTCTAACAGTTGTTGTTTTTTTTTTCAAGTTGGTGCTTCCCATCCACTTAAGGATGAAGTTCACTCATTATCAAATGTTTGTTACCAGGTCTGCTTTATTTGTAGTGCTTACTGTTTGGTTTTGTAACTAATCTTATTAAGTAACTCCAGTCACTCCAATCCAGGCACCCCATATCATAGAATCATAGAATGTTTTGGGTTGGAAGGGACCCCTAGAGGTCATCTAGTCCAACCCCCCTGCAGGGAGCAGGGACACCTTTAACCAGAGCCCCATCCAACCTGGCCTGGAATGTTTCCAGGGATGGGGCCTCTACTACCTCTCTGGGCAACCCCTTCCAGTGTTTCACTACCCATATGCAGCCTGTCATCTCCATTGTCTACTATTTTGCACTGTTTGTCATTTGTGAGTTTTATTTGGAAAATTCAGTGCTTCAGTCTTGCTGATTACAAAATTAGTTAATTGGGCTAAGAACTGCTTATTCAGATGATGACTAGATAGGTGTTTGATAGACAGTTTTTTGTTTATAATTTCATTATACTAGCCTGTCTTAATCTACCTAAGTGCCATCTTCATTTTACCTGGTTTATTTCTTAAAACGTCACGCAACACCAAGCCAAGAGTTTTTTATGTGTATTAATACATCAGTGTTCTCATACTTTCAACTGAGCTTGGTCAAAGCCGTTGGGCTTTGATGAGCAGGGAAGAAGTGCTCTTACTCTCTAATCTTTAGTCCTTTCTGAACTGAATCCTCTAATGGTTATTTTGTGATGTGACCTGCCCTGTCTGCCTGACAAGCCTTTTTCCCCATTTTAGTCTGCTTTCCTGAAGAATTTCTGTTTGTGTAATCCAAGTGAATTTTGTATAGTGTCTTTTCTGTCGGTTTCCCAGTCTCATGAGAGCTGAATCTGTTAGCTGCTTCAGCTGCCTTTGATGAAGGCTCAGTGTTTCAACAGGGTAATTCCTATAAGCTTTATGAACATACCTGGCTAGGTAACAGACAGGCCACACTTTACACCTGTCTGCTACTAGGTGCCAGGAAATCTGCAGCAGGAAACCTTGAGCATGTCACTACAATAATAAAGGCTTCAAAATCAGAGCCTGTATCTTATTAAGAGACCAGAATCAGTCTACTTTGCAGCCAGTGAGTCTGAGATGGACAAGTTTCCAGCGCTTGGAGCACTGCTGTTGTCATGTAGGTCTTTTGCCCTAATGGAATTACTGGATAATCCTAGGCAAAGTATTAATTTGCCTCCAGCTTCCTGGAACTTGTGAGCTTTTTAAAAATAAGTAAAAATTGTAATTATTGTTCTAAATAGGTTTTTTGATATCTTATAAAGCGTTGGATAAGAGCTGTTTGGACCTGGTGATCTTGAAATGTCTGATACGTAAACTGTCTTCAGTGCTTCTCTTGATTACTTTTAGAATTAATAATAATTGCATAAATAATTGCACACTTGCAGTAAGAATACTTACAGCTTTTATCCATTGCAATCATAACACACAGGGTAGGCAAATATCTTGGGGAGCATGTGATGTTTCATCAGCGGTGGATACACTGTGGAGGGTCCGTGGGAAACATAGCAATATTAAACCTGACACCAGTTTAAAACAAGTAATACATGATCCAAAGGATATTATTACACCAGAACCTCTTACAGATCTCGTTACAGAAAGTAATTAGATCATGTCAGATAACTTTGACTGCCTTTATCCCTGTGCACTAAATCCATACTTCTTTCTTTCACTTTTTTGGATTGTAGAATGCCCTCTTTAAATAGTATTGTATCTTGGGTACCAATTAGAGAACCTTGTCATTAGGATTGCAGCCAGTTTTCTTTTCTTATTACTGGAATTAACAGTACCCTGCTATGTAGTAATTATAGTATGTTATGCTCTGTGCAGGACTGAAACATTTTGGTTTACATACTTCTTTTTTTTCTTCCTTTTGCAGCCTCAACTGATTCCCCTGCTGCTACTGTTGACTCTGAGACAATAACACTAAACAGTGGAACACTACAGACCTTTGAGATTCTTCCAGTAAGTAACAGAGAACTGGTATTTGTTACTGTGTTTTTTCTTTCAAGCACAGCTACTTCTTAGACTATGGAACTGTGTGTTTCCTCAAAAAAATGGTTCTCAAATGGAAAGAGGAAGTTGAGAGATCTAAAACTTAAAAGTTCAAAGCAAAATGTATTTCTGAAAGTGTAATTCTTTAGGGCTTTGCAGTAAAATGTGAATTACAGTTATATGTCTTAAATCTGTCTTAATGCCTTAGTGCTATGAAATTTTCCATTGTGCTTGGGAGTAAAATGTGAATTACAGTTAAATCTGTCTTAACGCCTTAGTGCTATGAAATTTTCCATTGTGCTTGGGTTTTTTTTTGTTGAAATCTGCCATAACGCAGCTAGAAGCAGCTCCCAGCAAGTAAAGATTCACCGAGTTCCATTGTACTGTAATTCATAGCACAGTTTCTCTTTCATCTCAATGTTAAGAGTAAGTTGTATTTGTTCCTTTCTTACATGCTGTGTAAGTTGTATTTGTTCCTTTCTTACATGCTGTGTACAGCATATACAGTCCTGCTTGACTCGTAGCCTTAATACTTGTCTTGGTAGCCTAAGGCCATAGATGGGTTTCTTTCTGCTTCTTGAGTGCAGTACAGCAGTCAGTGCAGTAGGGATTGGATTTGTCTGTTTTCCAGGGAATTTACAGTTAGGCTAGTTCACATAAGTAAGCATGCTCTGAGTGCTCGGTGTGGCCCAGGAAGGCAGGGTGTTTGGGTATTAAACTTGTGTTGTCTTTCGTAGTCTTTCCATCTCCAGCCGACTGGAACACCAGGTACATACTTACTACAGACAAGCTCAAGCCAGGGCCTTCCTTTAACACTGACGACTAGTCCCACCATGACCCTAACAGCTGCTGCTGCTGCTCCAGCCTCCCCAGAACAGATCATAGTTCATGCCTTATCGGTATGTATTTCGAGCGGTGAAAAGACTGGAGTTTGGGCAGTGGGGGGAGGCGAACATAATCATGCAGGCCCCTGTATGTGCATGTTAAATTTGAAAAGCAGTTCTTAAGTCATAACGGTGTTACTTCACTTAAAATAGTGAAGAGTGAGAATTTATTTTTTTTTAATTGATTTTAAAAAGCAACTTCAAGTTGCTTCAAAACCTAGCTTGGTAAGCAACTTAGTTCTTACTGTGGCTGAACGTGATGTCTCCATCTAGTGGCTTGCCCCCTGGCAAAATAAAATACTGTGATTTTCCTGATGCTTCTAGTGACTCTTACAAATGAGTATTTATATTCACAAACCTTGTATATTTTTTATTAGAGAGAGCAAAGGGGAAGCAAACTGGAGATTGAATAACAAAAGTTACGTAAAATTCAGGGAAAAGAACCTCATAGAATCATTAAGGTTGGAAAACACCTCTAAGATCGTCAAGTCCAACTGTCAGCCCAGCACTACCATGCCTACTAAACCATATCCTGAAGTGACACATCTACACGTTTTTTGAACATCTCCGGGGATGGTGACTCTACCACGTCTCTGGACAGCCTGTTCCAATGCTTGACCACTCTTTCAGTAAAGAATTCTTTCCTAATGTCCAATCTAAACCTCCCCTGATGCAACTTGAGGCCATTTCCCCTCGTCCTATCACCCGTTACCTCGGAGAAGAGACTGACACCCACCTCACTACCCCCTCCTGTCAGGCAGTTGTAGAGAGTGATAAGGTCTCCCCTCAGCCTCCTTTTCTCCAGACCAAACACCCCCAGTTCCCTCAGCCGCTCCCCATCAGCCTTGTGCTCCAGACCCCTCACCAGCTTTGTTGCCCTCCTCTGGACACACTGCAGCACCTCAATGTCCTTGGAGTGAGGGGCCCGAAACTGAACACAGCATTCGAGGTGCAGCCTCACCAGTGTGGAGTACAGGGGCACGATCACTTCCTTGGTTCTGCTGGCCACACTATTCCTGATACAAGCCAGGATGCCATTGGCCTTCTTGGCCACCTGGGCACACCGCTGGCTCATATTCAGCCGGCTGTTGACCAGTACCCCCAGGTCCCTCTCTGCCAAGCAGCTTTCCAGCCACTCTTCCCTGAGCCTGTAGCGCTGCATGGGGTTGTTGTGACCCAAGTGCAGGACCTGGCACTTGGCCTTGTTAAACCTCATACAATTGGCCTTGGCCCATCGATCCAGCCTGTCCAGATAGCTCTGCAGAGCCTCCCTACCCTCGAGCAGATCGACACTCGCACCCAATTTGGTGTCATCTGCAAACTTACTGAGGGTGCAACTCAATCCCCTTGTCCAGGTCGTTGATAAAGATATTAAACAGAACCGAGCCCTAGGGAACACCATTTGTGACCGGCCGCCAACTGGATTTAACTCCATTCACCACAACTCTCTGGGCTCAGCCATCCAGCCAGATTTTTACCCAGCGAAGAGTACACCTGCCTTAAGACATGAGCCGCCAGCTTCTCTAGGAGAATGCTGTGGGAGACAGTGTCAGAGGTCTTGCTGAAGTCCAAGTAGACAACATCCACAGCCTTTCCCTCATCCACTAGGCAGGTCACCTGGTTATAGAGGGAAATCAGGTTGGTCAGGCAGGACCTGCCTTTCATGAATCCATGCTGGCTGGGCCCGATCCCTTGGTTGTCCTGCAACCGATCCTTTGAATCTACAGTGATCCTCACCTGAACAGTTGCCTCTCTCATATTACCTATTTACTTTATTTGTGACTTAAAGAACAGATGACACCAAATTCAGTCTACAGATTCATCGTTTAAGGCCAGGAAAGGTCAACAGATGATCTGGGCTGACACACCATATATGTAAAACTCCAAATTACGCTTAGCAGTGAGTTCTTTGAATCCTTTTGCTTTTATTTGCTGAAAGATTTGAAGATACTTGGAGGAAAGGCTCTGACATTGTTTGGGTTTTGTTTGTGTCTCTTTTTTCAAATACTGCTTACAGCCAGAGCATTTGTTAAATACAAGTGACAATGTCACAGTGCAGTGCCACACGCCAAGTGTCATAATCCGCACCGTTGCTGCCGAAGATATCTCCTCCTCTGTCACCCAGGCAGAACTTGCTGTCGATTCAGATATTCAGTCGGCTGACCTGACAGATCCTCCCGATACCCTAGGAACAAATACTTTCCCAGATGATATCCATCAGTCCAAGCTGAGTGATGAAGAACAGTCAGCCTACAGTGAAGATGATGACTCCAAATTCAGAATGATGGATGGAGTTATGGTAAGAACCGAGGAGGAGATTTCAGATGCCAGCCTGAAACAGGAAGAGGATTCTCACTCTGATTTACCCAGCACTTACGTTACTGAGGTAAGAGTGTGCATGACACTTGATATTTTCCCCATTTCTGCATGGAGAATGATTTTATTGCATCTTTGACTTTTATGTTAAGCTATTGGCATGAAATATGGCAGTGATTTCATGTGTATCACTTCTACAAGTATTTTGTTCGGATCCTCTCTCCTTGAGCCCCATTAATATGTTATAGGTGTGAAAGTGATAGCATTTAATTTGGTACTAAGGCTTATATTTGACTTCGTCTGGAGCATTGAATACCTCACTAGCTGTGGAGTTGCTTCACTACTCAGGGTGCTTTCACATGATGAGTGTGGAAAGCAGGAATATTAGTGGCACTGAACAGTTGCCTTCATATGATTACTGTTCGATGCTGTTGCGTTAAACTAGGCTGCTAATTGTCCAACACACATAATCTACAGGTAGATAGACTGTGGAGCAAGGGAGGGGAGGTAGAATATTTAGTTTTTGCCTTATGAATCTAATAACATATTCTGAGGTGTAGCACAGGTCCCATTTTGAGGACTTCTACTATTAAAAATACTACACCAGTAAAGTATCTGTTAAACTGGAATTTGAAGCATTTAAGCTATTTCTGTCTCTGGCCTCAGTTTTATTCATGTATAGTACCTGAGATGCAGAAATGAGTTTATCCACATTATTTCAGGCATTTGGATTGTTTATACTAAATTCCTCCATCTTTCAGTTGCTGGAACTACAGTAATGAGTAAGTCAAGGAAAATAGAAACGCTAAAAAGAAGGTAACTGTCTTCTGTGGGTAGAAAATACCTCCTTCCTTAGAAGCTTGATTAGGTTAGACTGTGGAAAGAGATGAGTTAGATTCAAATACCCCATCCTCTTCTCTAAAACACTGTGCTCTGCAGTTGCTGTAATTCTGCTTTATCAGTTTTGAAAATCCATTGTTGATATGCTTTGACTTTGTTAGGCTTTGTCTTTGAAAATGTTCATAATGGACACTGCATATCCATTGTGCTCTTGCCAAGAGGAGGATCTTTGCACATCTCGACAGTCTGCTACTACAGAAGCATTTGAATCCTGAATACATCCGAAGCTGGGGATTATTCTTCCTTTTTCTTCTTTCCTTGTCGCATGGTTGACATAGTTGTGATAAGATTCTCAACAGTTGAGGCAGCCCATCAGCTTTCTACTCTCAGTTTAAAATTTCAGCTTCTCAAGGTAGAATTAGTAATCTTCTGTTATGAAACCTAGTTCCCGATTAACTTTGTAGAAATTGCTTATGGCTAGCAGGTTATAAAGGCACTAAACTTTTTTTCCTATACAGAAAAACAAACCGAGTTTGTAACTCTAATTTGCCTTGCACTTCTAGTCAGATTCAAGTTTGAAGTGTATTCAAATTCTAGGAAGTAGTGAACTATCTGTGAGTGATTCTAAGTGAAAAGTTATTCTAGAAAGACACGCCTAAATTTTGCTTTCTCTAAGTCAGTGTTATTTTTATGCTTTTGCCAGTATTGTATTGTCACTGTGGGTGTGGGTAGTGGGAAGCAGGCAGTCATGCTGCAGGGTTTTATTATTTCTGGCTGGGAAAGGTGCCCATTTGCCACAATGGCTTCTTTAGTTTTTCACGCCTCCTTTTCCCAGTTTCAAGCCTTGTGACATACTGCTTGTTGTGGGCAGGTTCAGCTGTGCTCTCGGCGGAAAGCTGCTGTTGCAGGTCAGGCATACACGTTTGGACCAGGTCTCATTCACTGAGCTGCAGCACAGATAGTCAGCTCCTCTTCAGCAGCGCCAAGGAAGGGGTTTTCAGGCAGTCGCCTTTGCAAAAACAGTGTGAAACTATGTAGGAAAATAAGTTTTGCTATAACTAGGTGGAGGAACTTCAGGATTTTCTTGAACAGAGAGGGCTGTAACCTCTCCGAAACATTTCCTGCTCCCTTTGAAAACAGCGATAAATCCAGGTACCTTCCATTCTGCCAGCAACATTTGCTAGCATTCTGCATCAGTGATTCCTGAAGCATGAGCAAACCTCACGCACGTTACACACAAAAACTGGAATCCAAATCTCACTGCTTATTCTGGCAGTGCTATCTAGGATGTCTTTTCACTGCGTTTGCAGAACCAGGAGTCCGCCGGAGTGTGCTGTGACACTGAGTAAGCCAGATGAATCACTGCCATTGCAGTACTGCACGAGCCAGGGAAGAGGCAGCAGCAGCAGCTGTTTCAGGACTGGAAGAGAGAAGGGTATTGACAATTTGTACCTGGAAGGAATCAGTGTGTTGCCAATTTTTTCATATATAGAGGTTCAGATAAAAAAGTCTGGAGCCAACCTACAGTCAGCGAGTGACAGGGCAAGCAAGGCACAGCAATTAAAATGGGTCTTTTGAGCTCTGTGTTCAGTAGTTAAAACTTGACGCAGGAGTAGAAGTTGTGAAACTATGCATTACAGTTCAGGTAAAGGTATTGCATTTGTGGAGATGATAAGTACTACAAAGGTATTGCTTCAGTATCTCAGAACATCTACATGGCAAGTAGTGGAAAAGCCTGATTATTCCTGTTAATAGACAAAACATTTGACTGAGAGAACATTTTGTCACCACCTTGCAGTCTCTCCTTTCTTCTCCCCCGCCCTCATCCTGCTCACAGGGTAGAATTCTTCCCACCTTGTTTTCAGATGCCTGCACTAGGATGAAACATGCCCTATAAATGCTGAAGTAAACTAGCTCAGATGCTGACATTTCGATTTAATGAGATAAAATTCTTCCAGGGAGTCTATTGCTTACTATGGAGTATGGCTTATCGAAGGAGGTTTTTCCATTTATGCTACCAGGAGTACGCTCTCATGTCCTGTTTTTCTGTGTTGTGCAGGACCTGGGTTCTCCAACGATAGAAGAACAAGTTGATCAGCCTACAATAGATGATGAGACTGTGCTTATTGTTCCTTCTTCCCATGGTTTTATCCAGACAACAGATGATATAGACAGCGAATCAGTCTTGCCCCTGACAACTCTAACAGGTACAACAAGTCCCTTCATATGGCAGATGCTGGAGCTAGGATTCTTTAAAGCAGTATGGCACTTTCGAGTTCCCGTAAACAACGCTTTATACAATCTTGCTTTCTCTTAAATAAATTTCCATGTTATTACTCTGAAACTTTAAGCAAATTGGTTACCCAACTGGTACCAGTAGAAGTGGAAGAAAGTCCCACTTAACCTTGTGGGAAAAGCACTAGAACAGCAGCTGCTTCATTACTTGCTGAGCCGTTTCCCCTCACCCTTGAGCCTTGAATTAGTACACATAGGCTAATAACGAACTCTTTCTTTAGCGTGCATTTCTTCATGCCTGGTGCTTGAATGAAATTTGTTTCTTATTTGAGAGAAGACCAGAGGCATTAGAAATGCACTTGATGCCTCTCATGGTGAGGGGCTGGGCTGTTTCGGGGTGTGTTTGCACAGCACTCACCTGGAAAGGCTTGCTAGCTTGTGCCGCGCTTCCCAATGCCAAGAGTCACCTCAGACTTGGAAGCAGCACAGGTACGTTCTCCCACTGCTGCACCTAACAAATACTCCTTTCCAGAGGAGGGATCTCCTTGCAGAGCCATCAGAGGGTCAGCACTAGGCCTGATACAGTAATACACGATGAATCCAAATGTGAGTCACACCGGTTGAATCCATGTTAGTCACAGCTTACCTTGACACTAGAAATGGAGAACCGCCTAGTTTGAGCAACATTGCTTAAAATTGGTTAAAAATCCAGACTGCATTTTCTGTCTCCTAAGTGTGTATTTTACAATGGCACAGTAAATAGTTCTAACATACTATGTCTTTTGACAGATCCTATCCTACAGCATCACGGAGATGGGTCACACATTATTGGCTCGTCCTTGGGCAGTCCTGACTCAGAAGACTCAAAGGATGTTGAAGATTTAGTGAGCTGTCACTGAGAAGCAGTACTCGTGTCCGTTTTCTATTGACCATGTTTGCATTGTGAAATTAGTTACAACCCTGTGCCACATTTCCAAAGAAAGCAGTCAGTCCGTGTCTTTAAACAGAAACTTCCAGTTTGAAATGACTACAGTGCACTTTCTCTGCTCGGGCTATTTACCTCATTTGTAAAGGGTTACAGAGCAGCCAGCCGAAGCCTGATGTACTTCATCTCTGCTGAGGTGTTTCAGTGTTTTAAAGAACCTCTGTTGCAGTGCTCACTGCGAGGATCCACGTGGTCAGTTCTGATCTGACTTGTTCCTGGTGTGCTGAACTGCACGTCTGGAAAACTGGACAGAAGTCAAGGATTGTGGACTGTAGCCTCTTAGTGCCGCAGCAAGAATTAGTTTGCACATGTTTCATGAAGAATGGGTGAGGATTTCTGCACTTACTGACTCTTGTAATACATGGAGTAAGAGACTGTTACATTTCAGGAAGAAATGTATTCCATCAAAGACTGCAGGGAGCATGGGCAGCATCATGAAGAAATGGTCTGTATTCCCATCTCATCTGGCTTGTTAGTACGTCTACGGCATAGGAAGAAGACGCAGACGTGTGTGGGACTTGCCTGGTCTGCTTGTTCCCGAGGAGTCCGTTGCTGGCAACGGACAGAGCTCAGAAAGATCACTTGTGGAAAATATTTTTTTTTCCCCCCTCTTTTTCCTGCATCACTACAGCAAGCTGAATAACAAGGGAAGGGCTATGAGAAAGGGAAGCTACTGGGACCCACCAGCCTCCCTCCACAAGCTTGTAACTTCTTTGAAAGTTGCTGTGAGTAGGCTGGAACATTTTTCTCTCTCGCTGTTTACATGACACTACCAGCCACCTCTCCAGAGGTGATTTATGCAGCACGTTAGTAGATGGGGGGTGGTGCGGAGGTGGCAAAGTCTTGGAGAAATAGCTCTGTGAAAATTTGGGCATAAGGCCCCGAGGCAAAGGAAGCCAATTAATTCCTACTTTCAAGGGTTTGAAACAGACACTAGGCTGAGCAGCAGCCTGTTAGCTAGGGATCGAGAGAAAAAGCTATAGAAACTAAAGACTCATGTATAAATTATTTTATTTATTTCTGTAATTAGTTCTTCATAATCAAGAGTTGGTCTTTTTCAGTCTGTGGTTTTGTTAATGTGAAAAACAAGTTGTAGTTTCAAATGGTTGCCTAGGGAACAGAAATAATTGTATATTCAGTTTAAACGAAATAAAGAGTATTTGTCTTACGTAACTGTAAGATGCCATTTATTTATACTGCTACAGATCCTTGCAATGCTGCAGTTTATTTGTACAGTAATAAAAAACGCAGTTTTTTCCAAAATGAAAAAGCTTGTGCCATTCTGAAACATCAGTACAACCGCGATGTTCATTAAGTGCAACAGTAGCTCTTCAAAAAAAAGCAGAATGTCACTTCGTATGGCAATAATTCTCCCCAACAAGAGGGACATTACATATACATTTACATGAAAATCATGTACTGATTTATCCTCGCACAACCCAATTCTTGCCTCTCAGGCTGATTGTCCTCACTTCAATGTCTCGGGCTGAGCTGAAAGCAGTCTGACACAGTAGCATCATTGCTGGGTATTCCCAATGTCCGTCATTTACCCACTTCATGGAAGTACAGGTTGGCACATATACATAACATGACGATAGAAAATAAAATATAGTAAATTAGGTTCCTAAATTTAGGTTCCAGGTCTCCTTGTCGATACCAGTAGATCTAGAAGAGAGAAGGAGCGTGTATTATTTAAAAATGCCCGGTACTTCTGAGGAAACTTTCTGTAGTAACTGCACTGTTACTAGTAACTAGAAGTGGGGCTTGTTTGTGTTTTTTTCTGTAAAACAACGCACCTTCATCTGACCAGAGAAGACTCTAGATATAGAGTCCAGCTGATTTTCTTAACAATTAAGAAATAGCACCTATGTTTTTTTAGCATGCTTGTGGAATACACAAGAATTTGGCAAGGTGTTTCTCCCCAAAACAAGGCCATCTGTGAAACGAGGGTGTCAGGTTAGCTATGAAGACCTGGCTTGGCTTGTCAGCTTTGTTGAAGAGGGCGGGTGGGTTGCTTGGTTGGTTTGGTTTTTTAAACACTCCAGTCTATGAGGACAAACACTGGTTTTGCACTACACAATCTACCTCGGGCAGAGTCGTAGCTACCAGCCATGGAAGCAGAAGCTGGTACTAACCAGGCAAGGCAGACCACCTTCCCAGCTCACCCAGCAGCGAGGGGCAGGTCATGGTTGGAGGAAGGAGAATGCTCCAAGTACAAAAAGCTGCAGCAGAGGAAGGAGCCACCGTCGTCCCTGCCCACGGCAGGGGGTTGGACTGGATGATCTTTGAAGGTCCCTTCCAACCCAAACCATTCTGTGAACTCTGACCTGCCAGTTCCCTTTGCCAGTGCTCGGGACCAGCTCTCTTGGGACGCCGCAACTGGAGAGTAGAGGAACCTCTGCTACAACCCCGATGAAATGCCACCTGTGGTAGCTTCCTGCCACTGAAACTCATCCCCTGTGCCTGAAAGGCCACCGACTTCTGCACGTGTCTGGCGGGCCCCACCGCTTCGAGTTCAAGTGGTTTGCTCCAGCCCTAGTCTTCCTCAGCACGAGCCACCTCTGTACCCCCATCTCGCTGCGCTGCTCTCCCGTTCCCTACTTCGTCTCCGCTGGAAGCTACAGGTGACATTGCCACAGAGGTGACAAGTCTTGCATCGCAGCTGGTCTGTGTTCGCACGCTTACCCTGCAGTAAATACCAAACTGCTTACCACTCCTTCACTGTCAGCTTGCTTTATGGAGCCAGGAAGGCTTTTCTAGGAGAGTGTAAAAAAGAAGGCGGCGCCACGCAAAGCAGATTTTATTCAGGTTTCATCCTCAGCCAGAGACTCAAAAGCGTGCATGGCAAACGTGGCGGTACTTACAAGTATGCCAGCAGAAATGCAACACAAGGAGATGCAGAAAGCAAAAAATACATTCACGGGTTTTGGAGGTAGTTGCGGGAAGACAAAAGCACTGATTAGAGTGACCTGTGTGGAGGAAAACAAAGATGAAGACTTCGCTCTCGCCTGCCGTCAGAGCTGCGATGAGAAGGGGCTCGCCCCGACGGCTGGCGTACCGCGGCGCTCGCATCCAGGGCTGCACACCCCTCCCTGCTCATTACCTCCCACCCCATCAAGAGCTGGAGGGAAACGTGAAATTCTGGAGGAAAACTGCTTTTGACGCAACTGCAGTGAGGGGTGAAAAAAAAAAAAAGAAGGATGAAAGCTTTGCTACTCCAGCTTGTCGCTGGAAACCATCCTCCCAGCACCCACAAAGCCGGCAGCACAGGGGTGCCCATGTAGGAGCACCCCTTCAGCCAAGCTTTCCACCAGCTGGCAGCTCGGCTCTCCCTGCCGCTTCCCTGCAAACAACGCTGCCGCCACGGACCGCAGAACCGATGCTCTCCAGTGGCCGTGGCGTTGGGTTTGTCTTTAAAGCTTGGGGAAAGCATAGCTCGAGACAAAGTGAGAAACTCTGGGAAAACTCCTGTAAGCCATAAATAGAAGGAAATAAAGAGAAGCAAACTCTCCTGGGTCATAAGCACTTTGTCATCTCACGTTCGGCCGGGGTGGACAACCTACCCATGGACCTGGGGCTTTTTATTGCACAGCTAGATCTTAAAACATGGCTTGAAGAAAGGTGTTCTCCTCCTCCTGTTGTCACAGAGTTCCGAAAGACAGATGCGCCCCAAAGTGACTACCTGGGCCCCAAACTACAGCCTGTTTGGTCAGTAAAGTTTCACTGCCCGTTTTGGGGAGGAACTCTGGTTTTCACCCTGTCCCTTAAGGGAGGCACAAAACAGGGGATGGGTTGGGATGGGAGATACTTACTACAAGCAGCAAGGATGTTAAGCCGCCAACAACTAGATTGATGACTCTGTCCTGAAGAAAAAGAGAGGACAGTTACACACACGCCTCGCCAAAAAAACACCCAAAAACCCCACATAAAACAGACCAGTACCCAACAACGCTGAGGGCACCGCATCAGCCAGGACCCACGATACCCCCAGCACAGCCAGGACCCACGATACCCCCAGCACAGCCAGCAGCAGCCTCGGGGCTCCCTGGTGAGCTGTGCCCCCCAGGAAGGTTTCCCTTCCTCCGCCCCCACGGACCTCGGGGAGGTTGTGCTGGCCAGATCCTCGTGCAGCGGGTTTGCTCATTTGCAGTTGGCTGCTTCGCTACGGCTGAATCCATTACAGTTGTGCAAATGCTTTTTAAATGTTTTTAAAAAGTGGGAGTGCACAGACGGCGGTTGTCAGAAAAAGCTTATTTTAGCCTCAGTGCCTGAGAATTAATAGCTTGACAGTGTCTTGGGTGGACATTTGTGGGCTGCTGGCAAGGAGGTGAAGTCTTCCCTGCGCCCCAAGTGTTCCCCTCTAACCCCAGCGCCTCGGGGTGGCCCTGCTTGCACAGACAGATATCCCCCGTCCCCGCCTCCCCGCTTCTTTTTGCTGCTCCCCAGCAGTATAAAGCACTTGGCTGGGAGGAGACAACCTGGGAAGAGGCATCCCTCAGTGTCGGCATCGCAATCCCACCCCGGATGGCGTCAGGGCAGGGACCGGTGGTGACACCGGGCTGCGTGACCGCGGGCTCGGAGGAGCGCCCGGGGCAGGACCCCGTACTGATGCACTTGCTGGAGTAAGAAACGACTTGCTGCAGAAGGAGAGCATTGCCACCCCCGCCGGGATACCCGCCGCCTCCCTTCCCTCGTGGTGCTGCTCGGAATATAAACACCTATCGCCAGAGCTGGACTGGGCTGCGCACAGCCAGGTGTAACGCCCCAGATGGCTGGCTCCCCAAATCAAGTGCTAGAGGAACAGCTACAGCAGAAAAGATGTGCAGGGAGAAAAAAAACCCCAGAACTTCCATTAATTACACTGAGAGTCATTAAATAGGTACAGATAAACAAAAGTGAGAAAAGAGTTCGAGCGGTGAAAGCATCTCGCTCAAGACATCCCAGCCAGCAGGGCAGGGCAACCCAGGTCTCCCTCCACCTGGTTTTCATAGAATCATAGAATCATAGAATCATAAGGGTTGGAAGGGACCACTAGTGGTCATCTAGTCCAACCCCCCTGCAGTGAGCAGGGACACTGCTAACTAGATCAGATTGCTCAGAGCCCCATCCAACCTGGCCTTGAATGTTCCCAGGGATGGGGCCTCCAC
>NW_009260669.1:4327823-4328042 GCF_000687185.1 Egretta garzetta
GTGGGGCCCGGGTGCCCGAGCCTGCGGTTCTGCAGCAGGCGGATGCTGTGCCCTGGTCGTGTTCGTCCCCAAGGGGAAGGACCACACCGAGCAGACTCTTTGAAACCTCTTCTATAAGTCCCCAGCTCCTCTACGTAAAACCAGACCGTCTCTGCTCCTCCGGCCGCGCGGGCACGGCGGCGGGCCGCCGAAGGGGGAGCGACCCACACGCCGACGTAG
>NW_009260669.1:4328196-4330831 GCF_000687185.1 Egretta garzetta
GCGCGCGAGCACGGGGCTCGCAAGCGACCCATCTCCGAAGGAAATGGTCACCCACAGCCCTGCGCCCGGCCCTCGCCGGCCAGGCACCAAGCCCTTCTCCTCACCGGCGTTTCCACGCGCGGTGTCAGCGGCACGACAGCGGCCTCTGGGAGCCACCCGCGAGGCACCCACCACCGACCCCAAAAAACGAGCTACGAGAAGTGACGCCAGGCAAGTAAGAGAAGCAACAGGGCGAAAGGCAAGCACGCTCCCTCCGCGAGAGCACATCACCACAGCTCGGCTGGGCTCCTCCACCTAAGCTAAAATAAATTAATGAAAGAACTCAAAGCTAACTTTAATCTAGACGGTATGCGGAGGGGTCCTTACCCCCAAAAGCAATTCAGGTATCAGGAGAGGGCGGCAGTTTTGCTCTGCCCTTGCCTTGCAGGCCCAGCTCAGCTCACCGAGGCGATTTTACGGAGGGGGAGCGGAGTTTGCATTCGGGCTCGTCTCCCCAGGGACAAAAGGGGCGGCAGGAGGTGAGCAGCTGGCTCGCTTCTCCCTTGTGCCGTGGGGAGATGGGTTTTGAACGGCAGAGGAAGGGGAGGGAAAGCCGGGAAGCCGGCTGCAGCGCAGGAGGGGGTCGCCGTCCCGTCCAGCTAACCGTGAGCGCACAGTGACAGCCAGCTCTGTGCAGAGGCTCGGAGGGACGGACACACGGTCCTGTACCTACGGATGGGATACACCATCCGGAAACTGAGCCGTGATTAGGTTTCTCCTAATTAACTAGCGACTCGGAGGGTGGCAATTTTAAGATGGGGAGAATTCACCCATTTTTGCTAGGACAGAGACTGGTCTGCAAGGAGAAAATGGAGGGGTCGGACTCGGCGGTGACCACGGAGCATTTCTCTCTGCCTGTTTTACGGGGTGCGGCAGAGAGCGGCCCCCTGGCACAGGGACCTCTCATCTCTCGCCGCCAAGTGATGGACATCACGGCGACAGCCGGATCGGGTACGGGAGGCCCTTTCCCCCCGTGCCAGCCAGTCCCTGTGGGTCAGGGCATCCCCTTCCCCATGCTTAAACCCAGGGCTGCTGAAATTTTCCAAATGCGCCACTGGCAGAAGAAGGTATTTCAGTATCTGGGGATTAGAGCCACTGATCCTGAAATCCCAGGCTTGGCAAAGCAGCGAGAGGCTGTATTCCCCGGTGCCCGCTGACACTTCAGCCCCAGGCAGCTTAGCACAGCAAAAAGGTTAAAAATACACAAGCAGAGGCCAAGACGGCTAAAGGGATTGGGGATGACGGAGCCTTTCACCTCTGTGCCATGTCCCGAGCGCGCAGCCCAGCCCAGGCAGACGCTCGTGGCTACTGGGCACGCAGAAACGGGCTGTGACGAGCCGTGTGTCCTACAAGCCATGTCACCCAGCTGGCACAGCCAGCTCTTGCAACCAGCACAGCTGATTCAGGGGGGATTTTTCTCCAGCATCACTACAGATTATGATAGCTGGCTAGCGTAAAAAGACAAAAAAAAAGCAGCGTGCACCCCAAAACAGTGAGGGTGCAGGCTGCTGGAGGTCACCAGCACCAGCTCAGGGTGCTCACACACCGACTTCTGATACAGCCCGGCAGCGTGCGAAGCGCTGACGGGGATCCCGGTCCCACCAGCCGGCAGCCGAGACGTAGCGAGCCGTTCGCCAGACCCGCGATGAATCCTGTGTTTCAGCATTGCACAAGCTGCGTTTCGAAACAGGAGGGTTTCTGCCCTCTCCCCCTACTCCGGGGAGGGTGTTGCAGGGGCTGGAGGCATCGGGCTGGCCCCGGGGAGCTGCTGCGGTGCAGAGGTCTCCCTCCAGCTGCCTCCGGGCAAGGGAGACGAGGTCAGGAAGCATCAAGTCCTCACGAAGCAGTAGGGCACAATCCGGATCCTTCGGGATTTAGGTCAGGGTTACTCTGAGCAACAGGGAAACCGAGGCAGGACTGAGGGCGCATCCGCGCCCCTGCGCCCGCAGCACGGGCTTTGACAGAGCGATAGCTTTGCTCTTCACCCTGTTCCACCTTGGCACCTTGCCTCCTCCAAGACAGCAGCTTGTGGGCTGAGCCCACGGGGAAGAAGCTGTGGGCAGAGGCTTGGCCAGGACAGGGGGAACAGGCTGGTCCCCTGGGGGGTGGGTACCTGGTGGCATCCCTGCAGGCATGGCGGAAAAGCCATTTTTATGCCTTACATCAGCAAGTCCAGATGGTCAGCAGCAATCGCAGCGAGACGCCAGCCCACTGCAGCCAGAGGGGATTCCTTAATCGAGCGCCACGTTAAACTCCGTGGAACAGCAGACAGTATATGCTATACGTGAGAAGAGCTGTGCTCAGGACAACGCTGGCCACCCTCCCGCTTCAAGACATGAGGAAATGCTGGTGTGCCCTCCGGCAGCTCCTCATTCCCATCCGGGGGGCCCAGACTCTCTTTTTATTGCCTTCTGCTTCCAACCCGCAGCAATTAACACTCACCCACTTACATTTAAATGCTCCCTTCACAGAGGAACCCAAGCAGCTTCTACTGTCAACTTCTTGCTCAAGAAGTCCTGCATCTATGATGCTCTGTCTCTGCCACCTTACTTACTGCTCCTGCTTCCTTTGCTTTGCATCATCTCGTACCCGCTCG
>NW_009260669.1:4330872-4332793 GCF_000687185.1 Egretta garzetta
CCGCCATCCTCAGCATCGTCTTGCCACACCCTCCCTTCCCACCAGAGACCTTTTTGGTACCAGCTTGCCCCCAACCTCTGCTCAGGAGCCAGCACAGGAGGGCAAGCTTGGCAGGAGCAGCTTGACCACGGGCAGGGGAAGGAGACCGATGCTGCTGCCCGGCTCCCTTGTCCCCACAGCCTGGCTTTAGCCCCAAAGCCACCAGCTCGGAGACCAGGAGAGCAGCAGGAGGCAAGAAGAGGGCATCTCCATCTCTACATCCCTACATCCATCTCCAACCGCTGGCAACAGTGCCAAGAGCCCTGATTTGGGTGCAGGGCACTGCCCCTGCCTCCTCCCCCCCCCACCGTGGCCTCGTGCCCAGCCCATGCTGGGGGGGTCCCCGTTTGCCAGCACCAGCCATCACGTGCAGACGCCCAAAAGCGGAGCCAGGACATGGGCAGATGCGCTTCTCCCAGCAGAACGGCTCCCATTTTACGGCAAAGTTTAACTTCACCATTTCCCAGAGGGAACATTTCCAGCTCCGGACCTCACCAGCGTCTGTCTCTAAGCAACCCCAGAGAATCACGCAGGAAACCACCCCAGGCCAGCACGGCAATTCCCCATCCATCAGGCACGGGTACGGCAGCGAGAGACCATCAGCCGCTGCCGGTCCCATTTCAAAAGCGGGGCCACGGGAGATCAGCAGGGCACTGGATCCCTGTCTGAGCCCAGGAACTGGAATTAGCATCCCGTGTTTATTATTTACCGCTCTCCTTTGCCAGCAGAGCCGCAACCAGAGAGAGATGGGAGGTCAGCGATTGAAAGCTTGACCTGGGCTGCAGAGTTTGGGATTTGCCTGCTGGGATCGCCGCCCAGCTCCGACAGCACATCCCAGTCCCCAGAAATCCCCATCCCTGGAAGCTTCCCAAAAATCCCCCACCAAGGATCGGCCATTGCCACCCCTGCGCACGGCCCTGTGGTGGAGGTCCCCTCAGGGCGGGCACCTGCTCCCCCCTCAATTCATCCTCTCGGCGGTCCCGCCTGTCCTCCTCCTATCCCACATCATTCTGGTTTATCCCCCCAAATTTGGCTGGTACCACTTTATTTATATTTTTATTAAACATTATCATTTTATCAGCCATGCACCGCCGCTTCTCCCCCTTCCCGAGGGATCTCAATCCCGGGCAGCAGCCAGGGGAGCCCCCTCCCCAGCTCGGCCCCCCAAAGCAGACACCGACCCCCAGCAGCACCGAAAGCTGAGCGGCTTACGGGGGATTGACACCTGAGGAGCCGGCGCCGACACGCGTCAGCCGCCGCCGCCATGCACCCGCCAAGGAAAAAAAATGAATTACCAGGAGGGCACCAAAACAGGCCCCCCTACCCCCATCCCCAGCAAAGCAAAAAGCACACACACACACCCCAAAACTGGTGAGATGCAGCATGGGGTGCTGCAGCCCTGGGCCCTGCTTTTGGGGGGCTGCAGGGCCACAGATACTCAGGTGGGGCAGCCTGGCTGGGGTGACCCCCCCGAGCCCCTTGGGAGGATCCCCCCGAGCCCCTGCTCCCCCCAGGGCCTTGGGGAGGGAGGGGTCGTTTGGGAAGGATTATTTGGAAGTTTATTTCTTGGGGGAAAGGGGGGTGTTTGGGGAGTTTCCTTTTTATTTGGGGAGGGGATTTTGCTTTGGGAGGTTGTTCTGGGGATGTGGGTTCTTCTCTTAATCTGGGGGTTTTTTCTTTGTTTGGGGTGGGTTCGATGGATTATTTTTGTTTCGGAGCACTGATCAGGTTTGGGTTTGTTTTGGTTGGTTGTTTTTTTATATACAATTCTGGCAATTTGAGGGGCTTCTTCCAGAATATGGGGGGGGGCTCCTTTATATTTTTTCCTTCAGGCTGCAGCTTTGTTATTGCTTTCCCCATTTGCGATGCTGATCGGGCGGGG
>NW_009260669.1:4333920-4357966 GCF_000687185.1 Egretta garzetta
CCTTCCCCTTCCCCTTCCCTTTCCCTCTCCTTCCCTCTCCTTCCCTTCCCCTTCCCCTTCCCCTTCCCCTTCTCCTTCCTTTCCCCTTCACTTTCGCCTTCCCCTTCCCCTTCACTTTCACCTTCCCCTTCCCCTTTCCTTCTTTTATTCTGTTTTCCTGTCCTGTATTTGTATTCATTAAATACGTTATTAATTTTAAATTTTCATTAATCTTCATTTTGCTAACTCACAAAATACCTTTTCCTCCTGGACATCCCCAGGTGCTCACGGTGACCTCGTTTCTCCAGGTGCATTTCAGGACGAGGATAAACCCATTCGGGCACACCGAATGCCACCTCTCCCTGGACGCATTTCACTTTGTCGTTCCAGCTGGCTCTGTCGCCTCCTCCCGCTCCCGCCCTGCCCCACCACCCGCCTCTCCACGACTTCCCAGGAGGTTTCTTGCCCTGAAAGACAAATTCCACTAAATATCAGTGAAATTTAGTGGAAGTAGCATGGGCATTTCCTTCCCGCGAGGATTTAGAGGCCAGATCTCTAGGTAAAAAGACCAGAAAGAAGAAAAGCAGCTGCCCGTATTAATTGTCCGTGCGGTTGTTCGGTTGGGGGTTGGTTCCTGCTCACCCCCCATCATCCAAGACCCCCCTTTAGGCCGCTGGTCATGGCCCATAGGAGCTCCCCAGCTCTTGACCAAGAGTTCAGCGAAACCAAGCACTTCTCTTGCGAAACATTTCAGTCCTTTTTCAGCGAAAAGCGGTGCTGGGGCGGCCTGGCCTCGGGGCCCGTGCTGTGTACACAGGGCTCCGGTGCACTCGATCTCCACTCAGCCTCCTGTGGTCAACGCGCCTGAAGACCAAAGCACCGCGACTTCAAAGGTGAAACGTATTAAATTCAAGCAAGGCCGGAAAATTATTATCAAGCTATCGACGGCTTGCCTACGTCCTGAGCTGAAGTATGGGGTGGAAAGTCAGAAACACCTCCTGGAACCCTCCAGCCCCTGCTCCCACGCTCGCTGTTGGGTGAAGAGGGGTCTTCAGAACTCAGTGGAGAGACTCTTCATGTCATTTTGAGCCACTCAGGGGGAAAAAAAAAGTCCCATGGGGTGAAGGATGTGGCTTCCTGACACAGAAGTGCTCTTGACCTGCAGAAACCCTACGGCTGGTTTTACGCCCGTTTGTCAGCACTTTCATTCCTGAGCAGCCTCTGGCCCTGCCCGGATTAAATGCTGAGGGGTTGCGTAGGGTCTGGTGGGGGCCAGGGAAGCACCAGGTTGCTGGAGGGGGGCGACCGCGGGAGTCCCCTGCGTTGCGTACCACGTTTATGCTTGGGTTTATGGCTCAAAGGGACAAATGGACACGACCTTCTCCAACAGCTATCAACTAATGACCAATAATTAAGAACAGATGCAAAGCGCAGGCAAAACCAAATGAAAACCACAAACCGTTGCTTGAACACAAATAGCGTCAATAAATGTTTAATAGATGAGATGAAGATGCCAACCAATGGTGGGTGGGTTTCTTAAGATGAACACAACCATTTACCTGTGGTTTCACCCAGGGGTTTCACTTGAGTAGCTCATTGCAAGAGTCCTTTCACATTTCTGGCCAAGGGGGGGGCTGAGGGTGGGTTGTGCTCATCTCAGCCTCTTTAGGACCTAAACTAACAAAAACTCCTTTTCCATTGCTTCCTTCCTTACCTGTCCCCAGTGCCTCCAACACTCGAAGCTCTTCAGATCGTGGTATGAAAGGTATCTCTTGGTCCGGTCAGGAGTAAGAAGACCGGACGTCCTTAGATTTCTAGAACAATATTTTCCATTATCGAATGCCATTAGGATAGCAGCCATTAGGCTGACCTCCGGGATGGAGCAGTCTGTGGTCTTCAGAGGTGGGTCGCCAGTGAGCTGGTGCCATGGCAGCACCAAAATCACAGCTGGGCCTCAGTGGTGGCGTGGGACAACCCCGGCCCCTGCAGGCTGCCTCGTGGCCCTGGGACCAGCCAAACACACCTTGAAGGGGACAAAGCGCTCAGGTGTCCACGCAGAGATGGGAACAGGGGAGTTATTCAGCCCGTGCTTTGCTGTAGCGTCTCGGTTTTTAAATGCTGCACATTTTCTCCACTTAACCCATCTGCATCTCCTGCCCGGAGTGCTTGCTTGTGCATCCAAATGCTTCTCTGGGTGACACGTTCGGTGAGTAAGCAGCAACTTGAATTTGATGAGTGAGAATCTGATGGAGGTGTTGATGTAACAGACCCCATAGATAACACAGCGGAATTTGCAGCCGACTCGGCCGGGCGTCTGCTTTCGAGATACAAATGGGTTGATAACTGGTGTCTCCCCCAGCGGATGACAACGGTTGTTCAGCACACAGTGTGTCTCGTGGAGCTGGGTCCTCTGTCTCAACAGGAGACGTGCTTGGATCATTAGGTGAGAAATGTCCCGTGGGAGCTGGTCTCCTTCATCTGAGTGTCGTGGTTTAACCCGGCTGGCAACTCAGTAAGAGAATATACAGAATATATATAAAACAAGTGAGGCACAATGCAATTGCTCACCACCCGCTGACCGATGCCCAGCCCGTCCCGAGCAGCGATCACTCCCCCCGAGCCGCGATCACACAGCCCGAGCTGCGACAACTCTGCCCACGACCGAACGAACGAACGAACAACCCCCCCCGAGCATGACGTTCTATGGTATGGAATAGCCCTTTGGTCAGTTTTGGGTCAGCTGTCCTAGCTGTGCTGGACTCCCAGCTTGTTATGCACCTGGCCGAGCAGGAGACGCTCAAAAAGTCCTTGAGTAGTCTGAGCACTACTTGGCAACAACTAAAAACATCAGGGTGTTATCAGCATTCTTCTGGTACTAAATCCAAAACACAGCACTGTGCTGGCTACTATGAAGAAAATTAACTCTATCCCAGCTGAAACCAGGACACTGAGAGATGATGCTGCCCGGCAGCGAGTACCTCAGCGAGATCGCGGCCTGTGCACGCGCTCCCGTCCATGATTTTCATTCTCTCCGTCAGTGCACGATGCAGCTGAATTCCTTCGGCAGCTGGGAATGAATAACTCTTTGTAGCGGTAGTCCTCAGGGAGGGGAAGGAACAAGATAAGACTGAAAAGTTGCTCTGAGAGATCATTCATTGGAGGCTGTGCAGGGCTAACAGCAGCAAGAGCCATGCAGGTGTATCAAGACTCGTGGGTCGCTTAGGGACAAACAGGAATTTTTGCCCTAAGCTGGGATTCCCTCCGTCAGAAATGGAAAAGGAGGAGAAAGCTTTTGGTGTCGGTCATCTGATATCCATGAACCAATGTGGTAGAACTGCTGCATGGGCTGATGTGATCCCAGGCAAGGAATGTCCATGGGAAGGAGTACTTTCTGCCATGGTACCAGATACCAGTGAGATTCCCTCTGGAGTCTTCATCGTTTTGACCACTCAAGCTCAGGAGAGACTGTTTTATTCTGAAACAGGTACTGGGAGGAGCTCAGCAGCAGGATGATCAGCACGAGGGCCTGCCTTCCAAGAGAAGACCAAAACGCTTGGCTTGGTTAGCCCTGCGAAAGCGGGGCCAAGAAGGGATGCTGTGGTTTTTATGCACAGCATGGGCAGGAGTAAATGTTAAGGAGGGAGATAAAATGTTTAAGCTAATGGGTTATGTTGGCACAAGAGCAAATGGCTATGAAGGATGCAGCGGTAGTATCGTGTTCAGACGAGGGGGGTTCAGTCAATCGAAGGAGAGCAGCTCTAGCACAACCTTTCAGGCAGAGCTGCAGGGAGCAGAAAACCAAATTGCTTTAAGGATGGAGTTTGATAGACTTGTGAAAAATAGTATAAGGTGGGGAAAGGGGGTTGGCATGGGAAATCAGGCATCCTTTTCAACCTGAAGTCCTTCTCCCACTTTTTTCCATTTCTTTTTCAATTTGGCAGCAGATCCTACTCCATCCATGGACTAGGATGCATTTGGTGTGGTCCCTCTCCTGCAGCCAGAGCCATCAGGAGGCTGATAACACGTGGCTCAGGGCGCAGGATCCACTGAGCTCACGTTCCAGAGCTCAACAAACTTCTGAAACCTTCCTTGGAAAATGAGGCCAAGCCTCTAGTCCTGGCACACGCCGTTAAAGACCTCTCTACCTTAACATTTTTGTTCAAAACACACGTCTCATCCTCGGTGAAAATGCTGTCAGTCCTTCCTGGATATTCCCTATCTTCCTTGGCTGGGCGGTGACGTGGCGTGGGTGTGCAGGGTGTCCACACCACCCTTCTGCAGATGCTCACGCACAGGACAGATCGCACGACAGGGCTGTGGCGTTTCTGCCACATTCCAAAGCTTAGGGGTCCTCTGTTCCCTCTTTGCTACCCGGTGGAATTGAACAAATGATAAAATGATTTGCCCCATTTACTTGGCGATGTGTTCTCTTTCCCGTACAGGTTATTTTTTTGGAAAAAACCTGAATCAGGCTGTACTGTCTGAGAGTGAAGACAAGCTGCTGACACTGAGTTCGTAACGAGAGCAGCCATGTCTGCCACAATTCCGATGCCCCATAACGCTGGCTCACTTCCTTCTACAGTTTAAAGTAAATCTATCAATCTTCAGTGAAAAGTGCTTACGCTTTTCAGGTCTGAAATAAAAAACAACCTGTTTTTTAATGGAGGACATAGCATACAGGGAAATCTCAGCTGGTTTAATGTTGCAAAGGTTTGTTCTGCTCAGGTTGGACACAATTTGCCCTCCCTTGTTCTTGTTGCGTGCGCTTTACATTTACCATGGCTGGCTGCATCTAAGTGTTAGAGCAGTTCCAAGGTTTACATGCTGAGCTTTAGCTCCCCTTTCTCAAAAATAGTCCTGGCATTGCTTCCAAGAAATAGATGTTGCCCATAAATTGCAGAGAGCTGTGGAGTCTCTTCAGACCATCAACACCGTAGACTCGTAAAAAAATATATGCTCTCTCCTGTCTAATATTTTATTTATTCTAAAGGCCATCACGCGGTTTTTCCTGTACTCTGGGCAAAGATTTAATTCAGCACATAGACGAAGATTTTAATGTATCCCAAGGCTAATTATATGTCAATGTCCTTGATGCTGCTGCCTCCGTAGCTCATCAGCTGGCCGTTCGAGTCCCAGGGTGGAGACCGGTCACTCCTCTCTGCAGGCCACCATGCGGTCTTCAGCTCCTCACCCACCCGGCTCTCTGATGCTCTGCCTGTCCTTCCAAGTGATCTAATGCGCTGGGGTTTCTAAGGCATCAATTTATTCCCTAGCTCCTTGTTAACGCTGGCTTTCCGCTGCAATTTATCTTAGTCGCAGCTCCAGCAACAGCCGCCACCGCTCTCCCGTCTCCTTCCCCGTAGCGACTCCAGCTTCCCGACACAGCCGTTAGTGATTACAGCCAGGGAATTGGGTTTCGCGCCATTAAATCAGCCCTCAGCTCCCAGCATGATGGCCCTTTGGCTATTTTATTTGGCACACTTTATTTTGAAAGGATACAATTTTCTTTGGAGCTTTCTAACAAAGCTTCCGCAACCCCAGATTCCCGGAGGACCCAGGAGCTGTTTCCATGTGTTTTTAAGACCAAAGGGAACCTGATCAACAAACTTGCTTCATTACCGTGGACTTTAAACTCATCTCTGTCCTAACACATCATCCAGCAGCTCCTAACCTGGGGAAATGCTCTGGAAGAAGAAAAAATGGGGAAGATGTTTACAACGCTGAGATCCTTCCCTGCCGTCCCAGGAGAGTTGTGTTTGTCTCCCTCTATGGAAAGAGTCACCCAACCCCAGGAGATCGTCCTCGGGAAAATCAGCCCAAGAACTTCTAGCATTGCTCCTCCACCCCAGAGCAAGGGGCATGATTTTTTTCCAATTAATCCCACAATGCTGAGATTGTACAGTTCTTGCCTTTGCATGCTCCGGGGCAACATTTCTGCTGCGAGGATGTGGGATTTCTGAAGGTTGTGTGTGAAAAAGGAAGAGAAACCAAAACCTTTATGTTTTGCAGTTGTCATGGTCAGTTTTACTTAGTGGCTTCCAGTAAGGACGGAGAGGTTTTTAAACTGATACCAAGCGGTGCTAAAGATAGAGTCAAACTGAAAAAAAACCAACCCAAAATTCAGGAAAATATTTCTAGCGTACTCTACTGTAATCTAGTGATCTAGCCAAAGCTGCTTGCTCGCTCCTCTCGACTTACAGCGACTTTCTTTGAGTGCCTGCCTTACAGCTTTTGGAGATTTTCCCTTAAACAAGGATTCAGGCATTATTTTAGCATTAATGGAGACTCCCAAAGGGCAGATGCCACGCGGGGGAACACGGCACTGCTGGAGTGACCAGCACCAGCACCACGGGGCTGGGGCTGACGCAAGCTGCCCTTGTCCACCAGCTCCCTGGACGTTCTGGTCATTGCCTGGGACGTGGGGAGGAGGAACACGAGCCCAACAGGAGGGGGGAAAAACAGTCACAGCCTTTTGTCGTGTGCAGCGAAGGAGAGGTTTGGGGGAGGCAGTCAGCAGAGGGAGGCACGAGCTCGCAGATCCAGCGCCAGCCCCCGGCCTCCCTCCGAGCTGGGAGGTGCAGGCAGCAGGCTCTAAATGGTACTGCGAAACCATTTCATTTTGCTTTTCCCACATCCATGTTTGCCTCTCAGATGCGAGGCTGAACAAATGAAGAAGCTGAAACATTCAGAATCGGGGATGTGTTGTCCAAATTCTTCATTATAATCTTCGCTCTCCTCCAGCAGTTTGAGTTCCATGAGGATTGTGGATGCTCCCTCTTTTACGTTATCTTATTTCATGTATCACAGGAGCCTTCCCATCTGCTCCTTCATGCCCCAAAATCTCAACCGAAAAAGTCACAGCGTTTGATAGAATAAGATTTAGAGAAGAAATATCTTCAAAATTTGCTATTTTTGAGAAAAATTATCTTCAAAAAGAGGAATGTTTCATTAAAATATATATCCACATGCAGATACTGTGAAAATTTCCCTTCTGAGCCTCTGATAACGTGTATAAGCGATTTACCAGCACCCAGCTCTTCTCTCAGGCTGGTGGCAGACTTCAAGTGGGGCAGCACCCATGGGCCCGCTTCACAACGTCCCTTTGAGGAGCAGGGGAAAGGCGCCGGAGCCGTCACCGGCCGCTGCCCTGCTTGGAGGCCATGCCCCAGCTGCACGGCGAAGCCGTCCCTCTCATCTGCTGCGCTTGCCAATGGGACATCGCTTGTCAGCCCAGGGAGGGTGGCAGCAACACCGCAGGGAAATCTGGATTGCTACTGTACTTTCAAGAGGGGAAAAAAGTGCTACTTGTAATAAATCACAAAAGGGCATAGAACAACGGTACCACCTCCTGATTTTGCGGGTTTTCTATCTTGTCGTTTAAGCTTTCAGCAGCAGGATGAACAGAAAAGAAAAATCTCCCCCTCCTTGTCCTTCCTCGTTATGTGCATGTGGTTCCCTTGGCACCGCCACGTCCTTGAGATGTGGAATTTTGTGATGTTCTCCGTGGAGAGGTGCGATGAAAGACCTTCCTCGCCCACAGCAAGCACGCTTCACCCTGCCAGGAGGGATCACAAGTTGCTCTTGGGGAGATTCTGATTGGACACGAGAGGGAAATTTTTCACCATGAGAACAGTCACCTATTGGAATAATCTCCCCAGAGGAGTGGTTGACTCCACCACGTCGGACACTTTTAAGACTCAGCTGGACAGGGTGCTGGGCCATCTTGTCTAGACTGTGCTCTTGCCTAGAAAGGTTGGACCAGATGATCCTTGAGGTCCCTTCCAACCTGGTATTCTATGAGTCTATGATCCCACCAGCAGTGAGGGTCTGCATGACTCCTGCATCTTCTCAAGCCACCTCAAGGCTACCTGGCAGCTAAGCACATCCAGGAGAAGGGTTTCCTTCCCCAAACTCCGTGTCCCCAAGGCACACGCTCCATTAAATGGTGGTTAGCCATGGGATGACTAAAACACCAGCCTGAAATCCAGACTGCACAATCCTGCGCTGAAATATTTCTAGCTGGCACTGCCAGCAGCCATGACCTTTTTCTTCTCCATGGGCTGTGCAATTCAAAACCGGCAGCAGCTACAGCCTCTGAATTGAAGAGCGAGTCATTTAAATCCTATTTGCACAGGGGAGCTGTTCTCTTACTGAAAGTTTATGGTTTCCAGGGAGTTTGAAGGTGGAGGGGAGCTGTTCTCTTACTGAAAGTTTATGGTTTCCAGGGAGTTTGAGGGTGGAGGGCTCCATCCCCCGTGAAAGGTGTGAACCTCTCGTCTCGCAGTCTTGCAGGGCACCAGTCACTGCTTTTCTTTAGGTAATTCTGGGCTGAGGTTGATGATGATGGTTAGAAACTGTGGTAGTCCTCAGGCGGTAAAATAAGATGTTCCAGAAGCAAAACCTCTGAAGCGCCTATTTCTTCATCTTCCCTGCAGCTCGTCGCTGATGCCTCAAATCAGACAAGGTGCATCTGATCAGATGGGCACAGAGGAAAATACTTTCTAACCCCTTTTTTCTTTATTGACAAGTGTAACAACTTCATTAATTTGTCCCTGATTAGACCCTTTTTTCTTTATTGACAGAGTCCTAGTGTAACAACTTCATTAATTTGTCCCTGATTAGAGTCTGTTTACCCAGCCTGGCATCATTCCTTTTCCTTTTAAGTAGCGGATCATGTTGAGCCTCCATGAGTCTTCTGGCATCGATCCAATTTTCCAAATACCTAAAAATTGGTAAATTAGAGAGTCCTGAACTATTGGTCTTAAGACCGGGAGTGTACACGGCCCCGTACTTCTCAGCTATAGGTGTTTATATTTAGCAGATGATGCTTCACATCCTCCTCAGTTACAGATGGTAAATTATTTCATCTGCTGTGGATGGATCCTCCTACTTTGCTCCACTATAGTAAAGCATTATGAATATTTGGTGAGGGTTTTTTCAATCTGATGGATGTAAATGGTAAAATTGTAAATAACAGAGAAGCTATTCCGAACTAAGATTCCCAATGGCATTTTAATGTCCTCCTACTGCCTGTAGCATGCTTAAGCTTTTATATTTCTTCTGTTTCTTTTGCGTTGCATCCTCAATAATCTCCATGCAGTATACCTACTGTCAAAGAGTATCTCTTCTAAACACCTCTTCTGAACTCATCCTTCAGGCACATAAATCTTTTCTGTTGAAATATTGCTCTGGTCTGATGAAATATTAATCCAATGACATTTTCAATAAATCTGTGTGTTTGTAGTTGCAAGGGTGGTGACCTTTCTCACTTGTTGGCACCACAGTTGTAAGTAATAGGCTATCAAAGAGATATTTTGTGTTTTTAATGAGCATCTCCTCAAAACAGTGATCTTTCAGCCCTTGGTGCATAGACCTCCTCCTTTCTGAAGAGTCGATGGAGAGAAGTGGGGTCCCTCTGGGCTGCGACTCTAATTCCTTCTGAAGAAGGTGAAGATGGATCTGCTGGGGAGGTGAGGATAGGAGTCAGCAGGCTCTGCCCACTGCAGGCGCAGAACAGGGCTACAGAGCAAGAGCTCTGCTGTCTGCAGCTTCAGGAGACCAAAGCCATGCAAAGAGGCAGATCTGCTGGGCCACCCTCCCTGTACTGGGCGTGCCTGGCTCCAGCCCATCTCTCCATCCACAGCATCCTAGCACCTACCTCCTAGCGCCCACGCCCCACCCCCTGGCTCTTCCCTGCTTGCATCCCAGAGTTGGCTGTTCCTCAAAAACCATCGTGTATTTGGCACAAGCACGTTCCCCAGGGCAGTGCAGCGCAGCTGACCTCCTCTAGACACCTGGGGCAAAAACAAAGAACCTGCCACAGGTCCAGTCTGCTTGCTTTTTGCTCCATCCCCCTTCCAAAATGAAGCAGCTGCCAGCAGCTTACCCACCCAGGCAGGACACCTTCCCCTTGGCTGAGACCTTCGGGCGCTCCAGCCAAAGCAGGACGAACATCTGCAGCGAGATGCTGGGACTGCATCCTGCTTCCCCAGCCAACAAGAACTGAGCTGCTGCCAGCAAGGGAGGAGGTTTCTGTGGGTACAAGATCGCTGGCAAAATGCTGGTGCATCTGCCTGCTTGGCTCCCTAACCAGGCTCGTCCTTCCCTGAACTCATGTGCCCTTTTCTCCTCCCTCCCCCATGCTCCTCCTGGCTTTCAGCCTTCCCTTCCCTTTGTCTCCATGTCCCTGGAGCCCGGACATCTGCAGCAGCAGGACAGAGATCCTGCGGAGTAGGTGCCTTTACACGGCACCATCCTTGGCACGGCCGCCAAGCCGCCTGCTTCGGGGAGGGTGGCGTGAGGACATGTGAAATGTGAGAGCATCTGGTTCAGAAAGTTATTTGGTTAAGGATTATTCAGTACCATAGAAATAACAAATAACGAGGAAAATGCTAAATTAAACAGACAGACAGCAAACATTAATGAGCAGGTGATAAGAGAGAGAACAACGGAGGCCAGAGCCTGTCAGGCACCAACTGATGGGACATTAAAAGATTTACTCCAGCCCTGGGGAGGGTCAGCCTCGATTTGTAACTGATAAGAAGGAGGAGATGTGGTTAGCATGAATATTAGGGGATACTTGAGGGGGTTTGAGGTGAGGGACAGCAGGAAACTTACTCTGGGATGCTATGGGAAAGGAGCACAGGCACAGAAAGGGGAGGATCAGGGTGGAACGGGTATGGGAAGATAGAATCATAGAATCATAGAATCACTTTGGTTGGAAAAGACCTTTGAGATCATCGAGTCCAACCTTTAACCTAACCCTGCCATCCCACCACTAAACCACGTCCCTAAGCACCTCATCTATCCTTCTTTTAAATCCCCCCAGGGATGGGGACTCACCCACCTCCCTGGGCAGCCCATTCCAGAGCCTGACAACCCTTTCGGTGAAGAAGTTTTTCCTAATGTCTAGCCTAAACCTGCCCTGGCACAGCTTCAAACCATTCCCCCAGGAATGTTGAACATACGCAAGCTCGTTGGGCAGGATGGGATGCTGGCTGGTGTCATGGAGAGGGTGCTGTCATCCTGGAGAGGCTGGGAGGACTGGGGGAGATTGCTGATGGCTGGAGAAAGGCAAATACCACACCTGTGTTTAATAAGGGCCATCAAGGTGATCAGGGAGGTGCAGCCTGCTCAGCCTGGCCTCAGTCTTTGGAAAGACTGCAGAACAAATCTGTTTGATGGTGAGGAGGGAGGCTGGCAGGCGCCTGACGGAGCCCTGCCCCTCATCCCTGCAGTCTGGCCTGTCTTCTCATTAAATCCCACTCTTAATTACCTTTTCTGTGTCATCTTCCCCTCTATCCCGTGTGCCAGCCCCTGGCACATAGTCACCAGTCACCCTCCGAGGTGCTGTATGAGAGCATGCTGGGCTTCAGACTCGAAGCAAATGCAAAGTCTCAACAGCAGCAAGAAAGAAAATGTGTTTAAGTAATTACAACCTGCCAGCAGGTGCTCAGCACAGGCAAGCTGCTAAGAAAGCTGCTCCTGCAAATAAATATCAGTCCAGTGGAACTAGGGTAGTAGGAGGGAACCTGCAAAGACCGTAGGGCAACTCCACACGAGCTGCTTTCAGACAGACTTCACTCGTATCGGACAACGTGAGGAACAGCGGCATCAACAGCTGTTGAGATACAAACTCGTCTTTGAACAGCTTGAAGCCGGTCAATCATTTTCAACACCTTGAAACAAGGGAACCATATCTGAAAAGCAAAAGGTTGAGGTTCACGTGTCTTCAGAGCTGGAAAGGCAACTGTCCCCTGGGGCACCAAACTGGAAATGCAAATGCCTATGCCATTTCTTTGTGCGGTGCTTTGAGCTGCTCTGACTGCAAAGCAATCAAATAACCACAGTACGGCTTTCAGACAACACCGTCCCAGAACGAACCCAAGTAAAGGCTGAAAACACGGAAAACCATCCGAGAACACACAAATGCAGCCTTTATTTTCCCAGCGTAACTGGATGAACTCAGAGAGGTTGCACCCTTGCCATTTCACTTGTAGCTGTCAAACACAATGCCTGAAAAGTAGGTCTTGGAAAAGTTTGGGTTACCTCCTTTTACGAGCCTGAACAGGCACAGGAAGCATTTATCCTTGTCTTGTACAAAGCCATGAAGTGAATTGGTATCAGGCTTGAGCAGCTGGGAAGCACTGGCTAAGAGGTAGCCTTGCCATCATCCGTTTGTGGAGCTGCTGCAAACGGGGCCTGAAGGTATTACAGGATTCCCTGATAAGAGGAATACCAGCAGATAAGAAAAGGACCTTGGAAAGTATTTTCAGGGAATTACTTTTTATTAAGTCTCAAATCAGCAAAATAGCACGTGTTTTCACCTCTAGGCGATAAAATGGAGAGCTGTGATTTTATCTCTCTTTTAAGTCGCTAAAGTTCAGTAAAAAAAAGTTTTCGTAATGGCATTGAGAAATAAGTTTTTTATCTTGATATGAACTGTTGTGTCACCTCTAAAATGAAGCACAGCTTCCCCAGATTGCTTGCTTCCCGTACTTTTTCACAACTTGGCGACCTTAAATTAAGACACCAGTAAGCTAACAGTTCTCAGCATGCTTAAAACTGAGTTGACAGACAGAACATTTCAGTTACAGATTTATCAAACCAGAGAGAATACTGACACATTAAATTATGTTGACAGCTTCTTTGACTGAAGGAGCTACATCCAGCGTAACGGTAGCAGAGGAGAACTTGTTCGTAGTGGAGCATCAGCTTCATCCTCAACAAGCACAGCTGAATACCAAAGCCACGGCGGGAAGAGCTTTGACCGGCTGGAGGAGCAGGTCTGTGAGAACCTCGCGAGGTTCAGCCAGGCCAAGTGCAGGGTCCAGAACCTGGGGTCAGCGCAACCCCCAGCATCAGGGCAAGCTGGGGGATGAAGGGGCTGAGAGCAGCCCCCCCAGAGAAGGACTTGGGGGTACTGGGGGGCAAATAGTTGGATGTAATCCAGCAATTATGTGCTTGCAGCCCAGAAGACCAACTGTACCCTGGGCTGCATTCCCAGCAGCGTGGCCAGCAGGGCGAGGGAGGGGATTCTGCCCCTCTGCTCTGGTGAGACCCCACCTGGAGCCCTGCGACCAGCTCTGGGGCCCTCAGCACAAGAAGGACATGGACCTGTTGGAGCGGGGCCAGAGGAGGGCCAGGAAAATGATCCGAGGGCTGGAGCACCTCTGCTATGAGGCCAAGCTGAGAGAGCTGGGGCTGTCCAGCCTGGGGAAGAGAAGGCTGCGGGGAGACCTGACTGCGGCCGTTCAGTACCTAAAGGGGGCCTATAGGAAAGACAGGGTCTTTTTAGCAGGGCCTGCTGCATTCTCACAAGGGGCAATGGTTTTAAACTGAAAGAGGGTAGGTTTAGACTAGGCATAGGGAAGAAATTCTTCACTGTGAGGGTGGTGGGACACTGGCACGTGTTGCCCAGAGCAGCTGTGGCTGCCCTGTCCCTGGGCAGGTTGGACAGGGCTCTGAGCATGTCCCGTCCCATGTGGTGGGTTGCGAGATGGGTGATTTTTTTTGATCCCCTGAGGGTTTGTGTACGAATGAAATGCTGATCTGTGCTTGGCAGAGCCACGTGGCTGGTAGAGTCACGACAGTCACTCATAGGAACAATCTAACTGGTAACTTTATTAACTGGCAAACTTAACGAGCAAACAAAGGCAATTTGGAACTATTTTCTGCACAACCCAGTGCACATTGTCCAAAACTTATCTACATGAATATATGGTAGAGAAGTGGAGAAAGAGGAGCAAGAAGAGAAAAAGAGGAGCAATAAAACAAAAAGAGAGAAGAGGCGGATAGGGAATGGAGAGATGTCACCACCATTGGATCCCGCGTTGTCGTCTTGTGGCGGAGTCTGGATCCGTAGGTGATGGGTCGACAAGGCAAAACGTGTGTGCTCATCCCGATCCAGTCTCGTTAGTCCAAGACCACCCCTGGGGCTGCGACTGTCTCGCTTCTGCACAGCCAAGTGTTCCAGAGAGCTCTCGAATTGTCTCGGGGGGTGTCAGTGGGGCGGGGAAGGGTCTTTGGCGATGACGTGCTCCCCACATGAACACCTGTTGACCGGCGCGTGCTCGGTTGTTGCCCGATGGAGGAGCCACAGGGCTCCCCCCGCCCCTCTCTGTTCCCCCTCTGCCCACACAAGTTTTTTGAGACAGGGAAATATCCGACTGCCCGGTCGGCCTTGGACAGAGCAACCTGGCTTGGTGCAAGGTGTCCCCGCCCGTGGCAGGGGGGTTGGACCAGGTGATCTTCAAAGGTCCCTTCCAACCCAAACCTTTTTACGATTCTAAGGATTAACTCAAGCAGGCATCCTTATACTAGATTAATGTTATTTTGTGATCACAGACAAACTTGAACTCAGGCAAGAAGCCCTATACCTGCTACTTTTTACAGAGAGGAACCCCTTTGGCTTCATAGCTAAGGCCGTTACACAGCTAGGGTCTTTAAAAAAGAGAGTGGTTTTAAGTAGCCTGAAGTTTAGCATGAACTGGAGTTAAATACGGAAACAAACTGAGGACAATTATAAGTGAAACAGTCAGTGCCAATGGAGAACCTGCTATTTTGCCAGTGAAGTGAGTGAACTCCCAAATACAGCATTAGGGCTGACAGAGGCTGTGCCTGTAAACTGGTCTCCAGCACGAATTACAAAGCTTTTCTTTCCTTTCCATCCCATTAATCTTCTAAATATGACAGTGAGATTCAACCTTTTAGCACACTGACAATGCTGCAGAAAGTAAGCAATAAAATCCAGGTACTTCACTGTCTCAGAGGGAGAAGGATCTGCCAACTCATACAAAATCAGCATCTCAGAAGTGGAACATGAATTCCCGTGCTACTTGTCTGAAATGAAATCTCCATGGGCTGTATGAAATGCACAGTCATTGTTTTAAAGAGTAAAACGAGAGAGGAAGCAACCAGCAGTATTGCAAAAATATTGAGGTGCAGTTAGGTAAAACGAGGGAAGTCCAGAATAATCTTTTACATTTGTTTCAATTTTTAAAATTTCTTTTTCAAACAGTCAAGCTCTAAAAAGTTACCTGCAGTTTTAACTTCTGTTCTTGAATACCCAGCTTTGCCTTTTTAATAGACTGAGAAAATGGCTGTACCAAACATTCTCACTTACTCTGTGTGTGCCGACAGCAATCATTTCTCCCAATAAATTTGAGTTGGCCATACAACACATCTATTGTCGTGAATTTTTTAAAGGCTCTTTTCATGTCCACTGGAAATTTTTTTTTAGGAATCTATGACATTAACAAAGTGAGATCCATCATCTTAAAGTGACAAAAAAGATGGACTATCCTGAGAATTGTTCTGTCCCCAGTATTTGATTGCAAAGTGTGCAAAAAGTCCTCTCTTAAAAAGTACATCCAGAGCAATCCAAATGAAAAAGAAATCATAATGAAAATCTGAAGTGAAATTGACTGTAGCAATGCTTTATTTCTGTCATTGCAGTAACTATTTATATGCCATTAAACCCTTCCTGGAATAAAAAAGCTTCACAGCTGCTTCTGGGTACCTTTCAGTCATTTCTCTAACAGAGCTCATAAGAATTTAAGCTAAAAATTTCCACCAAGTCTAAATAAGGTGACCAGATCATCGTCACCTATTGTCAATGAGATCTTTTGAACACAGCATCTATACTAGGTATTTTGACTTGGGCTCCTAAGTCCTCTATTTCGCATCTTGAGTTGCCCACCAGCTTAGGTTCAAATGAAGGAAGAATATCTGTAAGACAGATGGTCAAATGCACACTGCTAATCCATGCCTAAAACTTAGTTTAGCTCCGCCTTGGTTTACAGTTTAGAGACAGGAGATACTAATAACATTTTTTCTGTAGCTACCACGAACACACCTACTGGTTTACATAACAATAATCTGTTTTACTGGTCAATTATCTAGCGTTTTGGCATCTTAAAGTATTTTACTTACATTCCCTGATGAGTGAAGGTAAGTATGGTGCCTGGCATTTACCGTGTGTCTCAGAGTAGCATACGTACAGACAGCTTCTGCAGAGCTGACGTCACAGCAACGTGTTTAAAGCAAACATTACATATCTACATATAGAAGAAATGAATTGTGCCCGGAAGAGCCAACTTCTCTCCATTCAGAACAAAAGGTGTCCAAATAACAAGGTCAGGTGTAGCTGTTGACAATGTGACATTTGGAGTTAGATGAGATGAATTCTGCCCAGAAATCCCACATACCATCTGTGTAAGTTACCACGCCTTAAATATTACATGGTATGGATTTCACGTTCTCCCTGCAGTTTCGTACTCCCTGACCCCACCATATGTAAATCCACAATCTTCCCCCCCATAAAAAGGCATATGCTACCAAGTCAATTAATACTTCCTCCTCAAGTAATTAATACTTCCACCTCCCCAAAATACTTTGGGGATACCTTGCCTATTGCTCAGAAAGACATTTTTGTTGTGACTGTTTCTATCACAATAACCAGTTTTTAAATCTGCAGCTTAGCACCGGTTCGTGCTACTTGATACAGTGTCCTTCACTGAAGATGACTGATGCTCCACTTGTTGTTCTTGCTATTCTCCAAGGCAACTTTACTCTTTTGGCCTTACTTTGGCCCTCTGCAGCCTCATAACCTTTAGCTACACCAAGACACTGTGGTTGACATTAGCCAGTGTCAACAAGATTGTATTGTTTTGAATAAAGATTGATGCCTCTACTTACAATGGCTTTTGCACATAGTTAACCCAAATATATGTTGCCCATTTGCAGCTTTTTATCTTTTTGATGTCAAAACATTTCTAACTAGGAAAATGAGGGATAATAAGGTTTTGGATTATAGCAGGAAAAAATCGAAATTCCTATGTCTGTAGTTCCAGGCTTCTCCACATTTCCTATACTCCCCCTTCTATCCAAGAATGACATCAATACTTAAGGTAAGTCTGATTACACAAATCTCATTTACTTACAGATTCTAACAAACAAACAGATTTATAAAAAGCACAAGCAAATTAGAATAACAAAACTAATACACATAAACTTTCACTTTAGGGACTTCTTTGTCTTCGCATTCTCTTTGTTTATTGTAGTAATAGAATGTATTATCCCTTCTCTGAAGTTTCTTAACAAATCCAGTTTCTGGCCAACACTCTACCTATAAATAGAATAAAAAGGGTATACATTCACCTGAACATGCTCTCATTGAATGGCATTTGTGCATTTGATTGGAAAGAATATAGGGCATACTTCCATGGGAAAACCTCATTTGCATTTGAACACTACTTTGCTATTAATTTGCTTAGCTTTTAAAAAAAAATTAAGAGCAAGATGTCAGAAACCAGTTTGTTTTCTGGTCTAGTATAAAGAATTTTGTGATTGGAAAAGTCTAGAAATAACGATTGAAGAATTTTCAATAGACTAGAGTCATTTAAAATGTAGACAACCCAAAGCTTTCAAAATACACTGTTTAGGAAAAAAACATTGATGCTATTCAGTACTCTGAGAGGCTGAAAGATTCCACTTCTGTAAGAGTGACACGCACTTTCTTCGGGATCCTTCTGACCGTGAAAAATCTGTATGTTGTGCCTTTCATTAACAATTCCATAAAAACAGAGCGAGCTGTATGTGTCATAGTCTCAAATACAGCAGGATCAGTCCTGCAGGAAACCAGCACCACCCTGGTACTCTTCAGTGTTCCACAACGTGAAGCTTTAAATGAAAGGCTCGAGCACTTGTACGTTCAGCAGCTTTATGGCTTTAGTAGCTATCTGCAGCTTGAACACCTATGACTACTTGCGGTCAAACTGAACCTTAAAAATCAGGTAAAAAGGATCTTATTTCTCTTCCAGGCAGGGTTGACAATAGGATGTCAAACTACAGCATTCTCTAATTGGGAGAGCCCCAGAAGTGGTAGTTTCATCACTTACCTTATTACTTTAGGCACACAGCTGAGTTATTTGCATTCTCTGTCTAAACATAAGAGCCTTAATATTCATTCCACCTATATTATAATTGCATCATTAATAACAACTGCATTGTGGAAACATAATATGGAGTAAACAAGACATTTCAAAATGTGGAAATTGAAAGAGAACCACTGCCAGATCCTGGCGAGTTTGAACAGAATGCATGCTCATTTTATGTTGTGTTCTTTAACTTTTATCAGGGTTGGTTATGCCCTGCCATAAATCTTAAACAAATTGATTCTACCACACTAATTAGAGGATTTCCTTTTGCACAGTTAAAGGAATTTACAACACAGCCTTTACAGTGTTATCTGAGCCCATGACAAAGGAATAAACTGCATCTTATTATGCACATGCAACATTTTGCTATATTTTGAGTTGACTGGATGAGGAGTGACTTTCTTAGGAACATTCTGCACTTACGTGCGCAGGAGGTTAAAATCTTTTAAAAGACGATTTTTCATACTACATATGCTGCTTTGGAAGATACATTACAGAGCTCTAATAAAGTTAATATGTTGTTTGCTGTATTAACCTCTTGCTTGCTATTTTGATTCAAAAGTAGCCACTGAATCTCTGGCCATTCTTCGTTATCCCATTTGATGTGCTAGGGAGCATTGCCATCAGCTGCAGAGAGCAGAGGACCAAGTCCTTGATGTTCTACTCAGCTGATAAATGCCTGTGTCACAACTCCCCTTACCACAGTCAGCATCAGATATTTCCATTGTGGAGAGTTTCAACAGAAGCCAACTTTTGGGTGTGCACGAAGTCTGATGATGCTACCACGGAATTCAACAGTGAAACTGAAGTCGGTAGCAATGACACAGGCCTGGCTCCCTGGACAATGCATGAGTTTCTTGTCAGGTCTATTAGCAGAGTATTGGGAAAACTTCACAGAGGACTAACTTTGATAAATTCCTTTCCTCAAAACTAAATTATTCTTCTAGATAGCACCTACATCTATTTAAAGAAATTTATAATGCTTCTAAATGCATAAGAGGGAACAACAGCACAGGCTGGGTAGTGTTTCTGTTTAATTTCTGCGAAATAAGTTATTCTGCACAGTTGTTAATAGCCCAAGAATTCAAGTCAGACCTAGGAGAAAAAACTGTATCAGAAATTAGCCTAAATGAAAGGAAATAAGTGGCACCTCCAATTTTATTTAATCTTTTAACATGAGACAGAAGTTTAAAGTAATAACACTTGCAGAGTTCTAGAACTTACCGTATCAACTTGTTTTACTTGTTTATATTCAACCTCATCTCTGTATCCAGCTTGCTGAAATCTGTATAAGTTCTCTACATCATCTGACCATGTTTTGGCATGGTGTATAGATTTGGGTTTGATGTCAGCTTTAGCCATGACTCCAGAAACTTCAGACTTTTTCCTGAAATTAGATTTTTCAAAATTAAATACAGAAGATGGAAGCAAGCAATTTTTTTAGGGACATAGAGAAATAGGTAGACTATAATTTAAAATAAAGGAAAAACAGACAATATAATATTATCTTCCCCTCAAAGTCTGAGGTTAAAAAAGAAAAATGTTATAAGCAGTTGGAATCAAATTAAATGTACTACTTGGTCTCAAACAAACCCAACTCATCTATACTTTTATATACACCTCTATACCTCAACTTAGCCTACCTAAAATTTATTTGTGCATATTGATGCATTAAAAATATAAAAAATACAGTATTTTTCTTTTAATTTCACAACTTTGCAGTTGCTATTCCTTTGGGACAGGCAGTTTTTCAGGTTTTTCTTTCTTCCTACTGAAGGGACACCAAACTGGGAACCACAAAATAAAGAGCTGGGCTGTTAAAAAAGAACAGGAAACACAGGATGGGAGAGGACGGGAAAGAAATGCACTGCCAGTCACATGGCCACGGTGGAGCTGACACAGAAGAGGTCTTAAGAAATAAACTGAATACAGAGGCAAGGCACACAGCCTACCAAAATTCATCCTATTCCACCCTTGCCCTATCAAAATCTGCACTGACTGCCATCGACATCCTCCTCACACAAAACCCATTTGCTCAATCAGCTGAGAAACAGCAAATAGGCTAAGCAACTGCTAAATCTGAACAGAGCAGAACTGGGACAAGATGAAACTCAAACTGGGGGGGAAAAATAAAATAAGCAAGCAAAAAAAAAATTGTGGAGTCAGTAAAAATTCACTAGGATGGGTTTGAACTATGTTTCAAAAAAATACGAATCATTTGACCTCTACCTTATATCTGAACTTCACTGCATTTGCTTTCTTGAGTGTATCTTATTCTGCTACTAAAATAGAACTTTATGCTGCTTCTGCAAGCAAAACACACAGAACACTATCATGCCTAGCGGATATGATCAGAAATGAGTCCTTTCCTAGTTTCGTAATGTCACCAAGCTTCAGCTTCATAATTAGGAAGGTATCTTCAAAGAAGGAGAAAAAGCTTCTGGATTTTGTAGTGAGAGGATGAACACAGTCTCACTCCCTGTGGGTAGTACGCTGCCTTCAAATCCTGCGCACAGAGTAAAATTTCCTTACTTAGCAAGTTCCTGTATCAACCGAGAGCTTGAAAAGTTGAATGCTGATGTCTTATCAAATGTACAAATGCCCTTAAGTCTGTTAGAAAGGCAGAAAAGTAGAAAAAAAAAAATAAAATTGCACCACAGCATACAAATCTTTGGGAAAGTGATATCAAGAATTATTCATACCATAACGTGGAAATAGCAGAAGTCTGCATTTCAGTCACCTAACTGTATGAGAGCCATCAGCACACAAAGAAAGGGCCTTTCATCTCTCACTGCACACACTTTAATAAAGATCAATAAAAATATGCAGAAGGGCTCTCTTCTGGCACAGTTCAGCACTCCAAACATCCTTTTACCAGGCTCTGCAGCATTTTGTAATTGAAGGCAGACATTTGCTAAAAAAGCAAAAAGGTGATTTTCCCACCCAGTTATGAGGTGTCACATACAAATTCACATGCTGAGCAGATATCCTTATTATAAATCTTTGGTGAACTCTTTGAGATACCTATCTCAACATAATTTTTTTTCTCCTTTGCCATGAAGGGCAGTTTGTAGCCATTGCAGAATTTTTCATACACTGTATGCTCATCTATGTTTGATGAGAACTGTTCTCAGTCTGGGACTCTAGACAGTCAATATTTCTAGCAATAACATTAGATCTTAATAAATGCTAAAGTATAATGAATTTAAGTGTCTTATGACAACTTGCATGTTACTAGTGTTAAGTACTTCTTTACAGGATGTACTGAATTCATCTAATGAATGTGCTTCTTCAAGGCATCTAGATATGCATGGCACTTCCTGCGTCACCATTAATTCAGATAGCCTGTCTACAGGGGTTCCTGCTCAAAAAATATATGTGAAGGTCACACACTTAAAGCGCCAGCTTGGTGACTTCAAATAACAAAAGTGCCATCGTGCTATTTTCAGGCTGCTATTTAAGCCCTTTAAAAATTGTACTCTTTGTTTATTGCAGTGCTTCCGAGTTCCAGGCACAGAGCTGGTTTCATTGTACAAGAGCATGAGATGAGCTGCACTCCAGACAGCCTACGGTTCAGGGAAAAGACAAAAGACAGCAGACAGATATGGGCAAAGAGAAAGAATGCGAGAGAATGGTAAGAAAATATTCATCATAATACTAACATTTTTTATTTAAAGGGCATTGTTGAACAGTGAAGTGGACTTTGCTAAGATGACGATGTTTGCCTACTCCTAATTTAGGGGAAACAGTGAGATTTCATATACCTCTGTTTTGGCTTTGGGAAAACGGGTTTTAATGTCAATCACAGCACAATTTCTATGGAATCCTAACTAGCCTGGGCTTGCATATGGTCATTTCCTTAATGCTTAGACAAGCTGTAAAGGTATGTGGAGAGTGTCTGCTCCTTAAAGGGCATTCGGTCAAGGACCTTTTTCAGTGCAACAAGCTGTAATAAAAAAGGGAGGAAGCCATAAAACAAGAGCATATGGAGACACAAACCTGACCAGCAAATGATAAGGGAGGCAGTGATGAGAACCAAAGCTGGTCAGTCACAATTAATGAGCGCATGTGGGAGTGTGAGAATGTTTATTCCAGCAAGGTTATCTGATCTGGGACCTTGTCAGTTGGGAAACTAAGCAAAAAAGGGGAAACAAGAAACAAAATATACAGAGACACAGACCTGACAAAATCCATGGAGACCATGATAAGAAACAAACCTCACCACTCACACTATGGGCTATCAAGAAACTACAGGTGCTACTTCCAGAAAGACCAACTTGCACTTTTCAACTGATAAGACTGCAAACCAGGGGGACCCCAGACGGGGAAGGGGGTGGGAATCCATAGAGCTGTGGAACAAAGACAGGAATAGACAGAAAGCGGTATAAATGAGGCCAGCTGCATGTAAAACAGGGCTAGTCAGTACGCTTGCCTGTCTGAGCCCTGATAATCACCGTCTGTCCCACCTTCTTGTATCTACTTACTAAATTATAACTCTAAATCATCTCTCTGTGTAATCTCACTTTCTAACCTGTGTCTATGCATGCTGCAAGGGCTATGTGCCAGCTACTGGTGAGACCCGTGTGTAAGAGAAAACTGGTGCCAGCTCCTGGCATCAGACTGGGGATATGGGCACCCTGCAGCCTGTGGTGTTGGCTGATGGAGCGAGTGGGGGTCCCAGCATCGGTAGTTGGAGGGGTTGTAGCTCTCTGGATCTAGGGAGGGCCCTACAGACTTTGTGCCCAGAGTGCCAACTACTGGGACGACCAGCGTGAGTGGATTTGGTGCCAGCTGCTGGAGTCAGATCAGGGTCACGGGCACCCCTGGCCTGTGGTGTCAGCTACAGGACCAGCTGGCAAGTGGAGGGAACCTTGGGTCCAGGGCAGGCAGGCAGGGGGGTCCATGCCGGTATGCCCAAGGGGAGTTGTGAATGTGGAGCGCAGGAGGGACAAGCGTGTGAATGCACGTTTGCTAACAAGCATCAAGCTGGACTAGGGGGCAAGTAGGGGACCCATGAAGCAGGTAAGGGGGCCTGGGATCTGTGCAGGGGTACTGGGCAGACAGGGGGGCCATGCTGGTACTCGAGGCATCTGCAAACGTATGTGTGCTTGTAAACCTAAAGAGTGGTGCGTGTGTGCCTGCACTAGAGAACTTTTATCACTACTGGCCAAAGAGGAAGAAAGGGACTTCTTCTGGCTCTGGAGCCCTCAGCACAAGAAGGACATGGAAGTATCGGAGCGAGTCCAGAGGAGGGCTACAAAAATGATCCAAGGGCTGGAGCACCCCTCCTATGAGGCCAGGCTGAGAGAGTTGGGCTTGTTCAGCCTGGAGAAGAGAAGGCTGAGGGAAGACCTGATTGCGGCCGTTCAGTACCTAAAGGGGGCCTATAGGAAAGATGGAGAAAGTCTTTTTAGTAGGGCCAGCTGTGACAGGACAAAGGGTAATGACTTTAAACTAAAACAGGGTAGGTTTAGACTGTATATAAGGAAGAAATTCTTTACAATGAGGGTAGTGAAACACTGGCACGGGTTTTCCAGAGAGGTGGTGGAGGCCCCATCCCTGGAAACATTCAAGGCCAGGTTGGACGGGGCTCTGAGCAACCTGATCTGGTTAGCGGTGTCCCTGCTCCCTGCAGGGGGGTTGGACTAGATGACCTCTAGGGGTCCCTTCCAACCCAAAACATTCTATGATTCTATGACTTGTCTGTGTTTATGCAAGTCCAGTATGTAGGTGCCATTGAGGGCAACGCCTCATCTGCAGCAGCCTGTGTGACCAGCTGTGGCTGCAAGAGGTGCTCAGCTTTG
Source organism: Egretta garzetta (assembly GCF_000687185.1). NCBI lineage: Eukaryota > Metazoa > Chordata > Aves > Pelecaniformes > Ardeidae > Egretta > Egretta garzetta. The sequence goes on from NW_009260669.1 coordinate 4,357,643, forward strand.
TCACTGGTCGAGCCTGCAGATAGGAAAGCAGCAGCTGCATCCCTCAGCCCAGGCCTAAGGCCGCAGGTCCCCGGGCAGGAGAGGTTCTGGGCCTGAACAGCTGGAGGAGATGGCTGCGCTTCTTGGATCACTTCACACAAGTCGGCATTCACAGAACCGATTTGGGGTCCTACAGGAGTCAGTAAGAGACTTCCAACGCCTTCAGCAGACTCGAGGCGAGAGCTTCTGGTATTTGCCAAGGTGCTCGGGCAGACGCCTCGGCCCTGGCCTGAGTCACCGCTGTAACCCCACCCTCCCGCCGCCCCGCCACAGCCCGGCCGCCCA
>NW_009260669.1:4358533-4383395 GCF_000687185.1 Egretta garzetta
GGGTGGGTTGGGTTGGAAGGGACCTTCGGAGATCATAGAATCGCTTTGGTTGGAAAAGACCTTTGAGATCATCGAGTCCAACCGTTACCCTAACCCAGCCATCCCACCACTAAACCCTGTCCCTAAGCACCTCATCTATCCTTCTTTTAAATACCTCCAGGGATGGGGACTCGACCACCTCCCTGGGCAGCCCATTCCAGAGCCTGACAACCCTTTCGGTGAAGATCACCCGGTCCAACCCCCCTGCAGGAGCAGGGACACCGCTAACCAGATCAGGCTGCTCACAGCCCCGTCCAACCTGGCCTGGAATGTTCCCAGGGATGGGGCCTCCACCCCCTCTCTGGGCAACCCATGCCAGTGTTTCACCACCCTCGTTGGAAAGGATTTCTTCCTTATATCCAGTCTGAATCTATTTCTTCCTTTTATCTAGTCCGAGTCTACCCTGTTTTAGTATAAAACCATTATCACTTGTGCTATTGCAACAGGCCCTGCTAAAAAGTTTGTCCCCATCTTTCTTACAAGCCCCCTTTAAGTACTGAAAGGCCGCAATAAGATCTCCCCAGAGCCTTCTCCAGGCTGAACAGCCCCAGCTCTCTCAGCCTGGCCTCACAGGAGAGGTGTTCCATTCTTCTGTCTTCACGGTCTTCTTCTGGACCCGCTCCAACAGGTCCATGTCTTTCCTGTGCTGAGGGCCCCAGAGCTGGATGCAACACTTCAGGTGAGGTCTCACCAGAGTGGAGTAGAGGTGCAGAATCCCCTCCTTCGCCCTGCTGGCCATGCTTCTGGGGATGCAGCCCAGGGTACAGTTGGTCTTCTGGGCTGCAAGCACATAATTGCTGGATTATGTCCAATTATTTGTCTGCCAGTACTTCCAAGTTCTTCTCTGGGGGGCTGCTCTCGATCCACTCATCCCACAGTCTGTATTGATAGTGGGGGTTGCCCCAGCTCAGGTGGACTTGGCCTTGTTGAATTTCATGAGGCTTATGAACTTCACAAGGATCCTTGCTGCTGGTATTCCCAGGGCGTGTTGTTGGTGTGTGGAGACAAAGCTGTGCCTGTGCTGTGAAGGAGACCAGCTACACTCAGAGGTGTATGAACAAGCAGGTAGCCAGCAGTTTGAGGGAGACGGTTTTTGGTCAGCACTTGTAAGACTTTGTCTGGAGTACTGAGTCCAGTCCTGGGCTCCCCTGGACAAAACACAGCATTGGTGTTTTGGAGCAGGACTGCCAAGCTGGTGTGGGGCTGGAGCATGTGATGTGTGAGGAGAGGCTGAGAGCTGGCTGTCATCAGCCGTAAGAGTAGGAGACAACCACGTGTCACTGCAGAGAAGATGGAGCCAGACTCTTCTTGGAGGTGCATAACAGAAGGACACCTTTTTCACCGTGAGAGCGGTCAAACATGGGAATGGGCCCAGGGAGGTTGTGGGCCAGTCCCTAGGCACTGTTTAATTTATTAAAGTAGGTGTTGAATTTCGTCAAATGTGAGCAGAGAATCTCTCTTTGCTAACCAGGTCTCTGCGCGCTGTGCAAAAACTAGAGCTGTATAGGAAGTATTCTGTGTTCTGCTAAGTGTCCCCAATGCCTGTTCCAGGGAAAGCACGCACCTCTGAAACAGATCTTGGTGGGTATAGAAACAAGCAAAGACACGCGTGACTATGTACCACACACTTCATTTATGTCTGCATAAAAATAGACAGGCATGGGCATACATAGGTAAGTCTTTGGGTCTGCTGTGTGGAAGAAAAGCCCACTCAGCAAGGACAGGTAATTACACCTTGATCCCACTTCAGGTTGGGTTAAAACTGCTCCTGCAGGCTTACTGTTCTGCAGGTCTCTTCAGATGAGAGAGGAGTCTGAGTGCGTGTTTTGATGTACTAGGTGCCAGGTGCTGATGCATCGTTAGATTGTTCTCTGCCTCTGCTTTAAAAAAACCACTCATCTGTGTGTTTTGTCTCCTCACAGCTTGAAAGTTAAATTATACTGCTCACCAGTAACTAAGGAATTGCTGCTGACTAGCTGGAAATACAAGTTTTGGGAGAATCACATTGTGAGTTTTTATTTATTTTTAAATTAACACTTTCTAAGCAGTGATCCTAGGGAAGGGGAAGCTTCCCCTCCTCAGAAATGCCTAAATATTGGTATTGGTGCTGATACACTGTTTCAGGGCTTCAGTACCTATATCGGTACACCTTTCCTTGCTGCTTGCTATGTCGGATTGATTTATTGTTGGTCACTGTTTAATCTTATTTTTCCTTCCCCAAAATTTATCCTTTTCTCTCAACTTCAGCTTTAAATGTCCTCCATCTGTATATTGATCATTTCTATCCCTCCGTCATTTCCTTACCTTGCTCATGTCTCTTTGCTCCTGCCCTTATTTCATTTCCCTTTTGCTTTCTTTAGAGTCTCGTATTGCTTGGAGTATGTATAATATTTTAGTTATATTATTTTTGGTTTGCTTTTTGGAAAATGGACTGTCTAACATGAAAAAGCTTTAGTGATGTAAAATGACAGAACAACTTAATTATTTTACTTGATTTCCACTGTTTGGAGCCAAAATTCAAGTGATCAGTGGTCATGTACGGGTATGACTTGTAGTTGTTTATTTCCTTCCCTTTGCAGATGCAGGCTTTGAACTTGAACATGTTTCTTTTCACATCTTACTGTATGTACATACATCATCACATAGTGTAAGGATTTTGCTTTACCCCCCAAGCAAGGACAGGAGAGTTTTCTAGTCAAGTGGAAAGTCAAGAAGGACTTCAGGCAAGCTGAAACTTGTTTCTTTAGGGGAGTTATGGCTCAGTTTCCTTAAATAGGTTGTAAGTGTGGGTCTTAAGCTCCATAGCCAAAGAAACTCATACGAGTGAGTCCAAGGAGGTAAGTCTGGGTAAGAGATAAAAAAGAAATAGGGGACTTTTCTGTTCAAGGTCCTAGTTTAATCATGAAGCTGAGGGAGAAGATAACTAGCTGTGTATGAAGCCTTGAGAAACAGAAAGATTTAATGATTTGGAGCACGAACCTGATGCTGGGCTCTGTAAAAAATACTCTGAACATCCCTTAGGCATGTTTGATGTGTGAAGGAGCACAGTGTGCGTAGGTGGCAATTTTCTAAGCCTGTAATCTTCTTGGACTAGCAAAAGTAAAATGGGGTGGGTTTATGGTGGCTTTTTTGTTGGTGTTGGTTGGGTTTTATTTTTGTTTTTAAGCCTGTGTCTGTTTGCTTCCGGCATCTCTTGAGTTTAACCCAGAAGAGATCTCTTGCAGGGAGAGATCTCTAAGTTATTAGGAGTTTGTTTGAGCCGTAAAAGGAAAGTAGGCAGTGCTGGTCCTGACATCCCTGTTTGAGGAAATGTTAATCTGGGAAGAGATGCTAGAGGTACTTGTGGTACTGTCTAAGATGAAGCACAGTTAGTGCAAATCAACACAGTTAAAAAACCACACAGATGTTTGCAGTTGCTGCTCCCAGGAGTGACTGCTGGTAATGGCATGAGCTGCACAGGCCCTAAATCAGATAGTAGCTGTTGGTTGTCTTGTTCACAAGCTTGTCTTGTGATAAATAAGCTTTCTACTTGTAGCATGAGTGGGAAATGAATTAACAGCTGATTTGATATTCATCAGACTGAAAGAAGCAATCATGACATCAGCTTCCAGACAAATGTTTTCATGATTTCCAGTCTGACCTTTATTTGTACGTAGGGCATGAGAGGCTCTTTGAGTCTGCTGCTGGCTTTAACATTTAAACTATCAGAGATGAAGGGTGAACTCTGTGGGAGATATTATATATTATATTTAGTTTATGAAGCTAAACTGTGGCTGTCAGTGAAGAATTCTTCAGTAAGTTTAGGTCTAAAACTTGACAGTTGTTTCACTGCAGTAGGGAATTTGAGAACTACTGAGAAATACGGAGCATGCAGAATTTCAGTCAGCCTCTTAAGTTTATTCAGCTTCAGAAACTGTAGATGATAAAATTAGTATTGAAGTTTAAAAAATAATTTGTCTTGCTAGTGGCTTGAATTCTTAGTACAAAATACTTTTTGACACATGTATCTGTGTTTTGGAGCAAGCTCTGAGTTTGATTGGTGGTGTGATTTCTGGTGGAGAAGCCAAATGTTAGCATCTTTGTGTGAGTACTAGCTGAATGGATCTCATGGAGCTGCCCAGAAATTTGCGGTGCGGTGTCTTGAGACTCCATCTGGTGCAGTGAAACCCAGTGTACTGAGGATCAGCTGAAAAGCTGGAGGTTCTATCTAAGGAGGGTAATGACAGCAGAGTTTCCTTTCATTTTGGCTTTTTGGGGCAGGAGAATTGTATACAAATATTGTCTGACACAAAGGAATAAAAACCCAGGAGGATGGGAGAGGAGCCTGCATAGCAGCGGTAACCTTGCAGACAGCCACAGAGCATGTAACGTTGCAGGACTGTGTTAATACAGGATATGGCAAAATAGGGGATTAATTGCAGTCTATGGATTAATCACCCCTACACAGCCGTACTGCTGCATGCGATTTGTGGGCTCTGCTTCTGGTAATAGGGAATGATGAGGAGAAGTTGTGCTGCAGCACAGAGACCTGTCTGAGCAAGACCCACTGGTGTGCTCTGGGACTGGGTTGTCTTGGGCTTTGCAGTCACCCAAAAATAAGGCATGCAATCCAGCTAGAGAAACGTGAGCTGTTACTGTTAGAAGTCCAATGTGTTCTAACTGTTTGAGGCATGTGTACCTTGATTGGGGTGTCTCCATTTCATTTTTCAACAACTTTTAGAAAACTTTTTTTTTCCACTGGAAATGGAAATTCATGACTTACTGGGGGAAAGTGGGCTTAATTTTACAGGCTTAGCATTAGCTGCAGTCGGTGCTAAAGATGTCTGCGTAATGAATGCTTAGCCATAAGCGTGGAACAAAATGTTCAGTGAATCCTGTAATGCATTTATTCATTTTGTTGCAGGTTGCACTGGAAGTTGAAACTCCAACTCAGATTTCTTTAGTGGATGAAACATCTGGTGAGGTAAGTCACAAAAAAAGATTCCTGTATTTGTAATGGGCAGTCATACTGTTCAAATGAGCATGTAACATCCAAAGTGGACAAGCAATTCTAAATTGTATGTTCCCCTTCCTCTCTCCAAGATGTGTAAACACTTGAGTTCTTCTTACTATCATAGCATTTCTTTTTTTGTAATGTTCTTCTACTGTATTAGATCTCCAAGTTACCTTTTTCTCTTGTGATTTTTTTTTCATGTCCTATTTCCTGGCTTATTTTAACAAGTTTTAAGTGCAGGACTTAAAGGTCAGGTACAGGCCTGGTAGAGCATCTCCAGGCAAAGTGTGTTCTGCTTTTTCTGTGGTGCTTGTTCACCAGGAACCAAGGAAGTAGGACTGTCTTCTGGCTGAGTGGCTTTCATGAGCACCATCCAATATTCAGTTGTCCCTTCTGGCATGACAAGGGTAGTCGTTGCTCTTCAGGGCTTGTTGGAATGATAAGAGACTTGCTCTTTGTCCAAAAGCAATGCTAAATGCTGCAAGAGGCTGTGGGGAGTAATGCGTTGCTTTCACTGTGTCGATGAAAGTACTGGTAGTACTTACTACAGTGTGAAAATAACACTAACCATCTCTTCCAGAAAGAAGATATAGAGGTGACGCTTCTACCAGCTGGTCACTGTCCAGGATCTGTCATGTACGTCCTTTCAATATTCTAAATGCCTCTGCTGAGAAGTTTGTCCTATAGAGTTCTCACTAAGTACTGTTGTTTGTTTTTTTTTTTCTAATGAGAAAAAGCTAGTGCATTTTAAATTCTTCCTTGGAGATAATAGATACTGTTGTGGCAGGGCCCACCAGCTTTGGTCAAGGTTGGAAATCCACTGTACTGTCTGGGACCTGTCCAGACAGAAGTTGTTACCTTGGTGGGGCAGATTACTTTCCCCATGCCTATGAAGAACAACTTTCTTGATTTCAAACTGTACTTAAAAATGACATACAAAACTGTGATTAAAAATAAATCCTCAATTTCTTAAGTATGACATTAAAAAGAAGGTGCCCAGCTTCCTGGTACAGATCCTGAATAGATTCCTTTGGCTGCAAAAGACAGCTGGCCTAGCCTCACAGAATCTGTGAGGCTTTTGTCTCCAACTCTGACCAGCCTAGGCACATTTTGCAGACATACTGAGTCTGAATTACTGGGTTTTTCTGGAATTACTCTAGGACCAAATTGAGCCCAGTATTTCCATTGCATCATACATGTAGTCACGTAGACTGCTCTAAGCAAGGTAACAAATCAACACCTGGCATTTAATGCTTTATATTGTCGAGCTTGACCAAAGTGTTTCTGTTTGTAGGTTTTTGTTTGAAGGTGAAAATGGCACTGTGCTGTATACAGGGGATTTCAGGCTTGCGAAAGGAGAAGCAGCCAGAATGGAGCTTTTGCATTCAGGGACCAGGTGAGGCTTCAGCTATTCATGGGATTTAGAAAGAATGAAAGATCCCACAGGCATGGGCAATTCAGGAATAATGTACTCTTTTCCCCCCTCATTTTTTATTCTGGATTAAATATATTTGCAGTCAGGCAATACTGCAGTTACAAGCCCCTTTTGACTTTCTCTTTGCAATAAAGAGGAAGAATTGCCTCCTTTTGAGGAGAGAGGAAGTGGTATATCTCAGTACTGCAATGCACTGCTCACTCGAATATCGCGTTTCTCTTTCAGAGTAAAAGACATCCAGAGTGTGTATCTGGACACCACTTTTTGTGATCCCAAATTTTATCATATACCAAGCCGGGTAAGTAAATAAGCTGTGAGAGGAAAGGTCCTTACAGCTGCCAGTTAATTAACCACCGCTTTGTTAGGTGAGTCTTGCAAGGCAATGCCATTTTGCCTTACGAAATCACAGCACTTTGGAAGTATCTTCGATGACGATTCACAACACTTTCTAAACTTTTCAGGAGGAGTGTTTAAATGGGATCCTAGAGTTAGTGCGAAGCTGGACCTCGCTGACTCGCTATCATGTTGTGTGGCTGAATTGCAAAGCTGCCTACGGATATGAATATTTATTCATAAACCTCAGTGAGGAACTTGGCATCAAGGTAATGTTTTGGTAGCTGTTGCTTTAGAATAGATCCTCAGGAATGAGTGTAGCCAGTCACCGAGCTGGAAGTGGCTGTTCAGAGAGCTGCTGTATGGGCATTAACTATGCTTGAGAAGCTACAGTTGTGCCCCAAATGAGTTAACTAGTTGATTTCAGTCTGGAACATCTGGGCTCTCCAGGGAGAAGTTACCCCCCAGTTTTCAAGCTCAGTGTTTACCTCTTTTCCTTTTATCTTGTGAATGATAAAAGCCTTCTCATTTCCATATGACATTAATAGTTAGCAGATATATTCTGACTTTCTTTGATGAATACTCATCCCTCTTCAGCATAGGAGGTATGTTCTAGATGTCCCGGTTACTTTTGGCTAACACTTTTCCACTTGGACATTATTATTAGTGGGTAGTAATTGTTTAAATGCCTACCAGCATTTGTTGTGAAACACTTTGAGCTAATTAAGAGTAAACTCTGCCTTTCTCTAGGTACACGTGAACAAACTTGATATGTTCAGAAACATGCCAGAAATCCTGTACCATATTACTACAGATCGCTGCACTCAGATTCACGCCTGTCGACATCCTCGGGTGTGTATCATTTCGCAAAGCTTCTGCTGACGTTGCCGTGGGAGACTGGTTATAGGAGCTAATGTTTTGGTTCTGTTGTGCTACCGAAGACCTGGGCCAAACGGTACCTCAATGCAAAGGAAAGTGAGAAAAGGAAAAGATAGATTAGCTGGTACTAGAAATAGTTTAGTTGTATTTAAAACTTGAAAACTGTATTTTTAAACAAAGTAAGACAAGCAAGGAAGACAAGGGGAAAAGGTGGGGATTACACTTCATTTTACATCGCATTTGACAGGATGATGACTGCTTTCGAGGGAACAGGCTGCCCTGTGGGTTAACTTGCCAAAATGGAACTCCCTTGCACATAATCAGCATCAAACCCTCCACTATGTGGTTTGGAGAAAGGATGAAGAAAACCAATGTAATAGTGAGGTGAGCATTTGGGCCATGCAGAAAAACTCTTGCTTTGGGTGCACATCTTGCCTGATGCTTGTATAACTGAATCTCAGAATGGACTTTTTTAAGAGTAGGTTATGCTTGCCTGTTGATTGAGGGTGAGGAGCAGTTACCTAATTTTTGTGCCTCCTCTTCTTTTCTTTTTTTTTTCTTTTTTAGGACTGGGGAGAGTACGTACAGAGCTTGTTTCTCTTTCCACTCTTCATACAGCGAGGTTTGTATACTTGTAGTACTAAGTATACATTGATTAAAAAAAAGTAGGGGTTTGGCTTATTTTGAGGTGGATGACATGACTTGTCACAATAAAAAAAAAATCTTTTCAGTAGTATGACATAAGGGGATAGGAAGTTCTGGATGCTGAAGACAGAGAATTATGTTTTAATATAGCTGCAGAAGAACATGTCAAGGTAGGGCAGGATTACAAGCTTTTCTTTTTTTTTTGTTCTCTCTTCTGGAAGTATTGGTCACTGCTACAATTGTGTTGACTGCCTTTCCGTTTTAGATTACTATGTAACTATACAGTGCTTTAAAGCTTGGCATTTTGGTTTTCAATGCATTTTTTATCTCCTGTGACTCAGTTTTGGGTGGGTTTGCCTTTTTTCCCTGCCCACACATTTAAACAGAACTTTCTCACATTGTAGCTGCCGCTGTTACACTTTCTGTGTTAAAAAACAAAAGGAAATTGGTCACGGCAGCATCTTCCCCCAAATCACACACTTTCCTTTCATGTGACTGGATCCAGTTCTTAAAATACTTCTTTCTCCTAAGAAACTGAACTGAAACTGGATCACTGCTAACAATTAGTGTTGCCCATACAAAGTGGAGATTGTTCAGAGCCCTAGGAAGACAGTCCTGTTTTGAAGATCCTGGTTAAGTTTTAATTTGCTCTGCCAGGCAGAATTTTAACTGGGGGTACTAATGCTGCCCAAACAACACAGCAGCTCTGCTGGCAGAATACGGGGGTAGCGTATTGTAACAGACTCGTACCTCCACGTGCAGAAATAGATGGGTGCTACCGGTCTGTGTAGACAGGAGTGTAATCTGCAAACTTGCAACTGTTTTCAGTGCTCAGCACTGATAAAGCCTCAGCTGGCATGGAGTGCCCCAGGCCGGGCACAATTCTTCCAGAAATGTACTGTCTGGAGAGTATTTATAAGGCAACAGAGTAAGGCTTGGGGACAGTGATGTGTTTTGTCATATGAGCTTTTATAGCGGACTGAAGAGGGGCTTTAGTCTTTGAAGAGGGGAATGCTCTGATCTGTGCAACTAAGGGACTTGAAGTCCAGTAAGAAAAATGCAGGTCTGAACAGATCGATGGCAGGAAGAGGCCTCTTCTTTCAGAGATGGCGGTGGTCTGCGTAGCAGTTGGTGAGGCTGTGAGGCGGCTGGGTGAGGCCGAGTTCTCAGCATCCCTTCAGACACTTTTTCCTGTTAGGAGCTGCCCCTCTGGTGGAGTTTGGCTCATGGGTCGTGCCCGTCTCTACATGAGACAACTGGTAGTACTTACCATGCCTGTGCTTTCATCAGTACTGCCATTAAATGAAATCATTAACTGTCAGTGTAACTTCTTAAACTGCTGCTGCTTTTCTTCAATTTAGATTAAGGACTTCCTAAGCTATATCTGCCCTGTGAACGTGTACCCCAACGTACTGCCAGTGGGTGGGACAGAAGACAAAGTTATGGAAATGTGAGTGACAAGTGGGTGCTGAATGGAGGTGATCTGATCCCTGTTCTCCTAAGGACGGCTCCCCTCATGAACCCCAGCCTCTCAGTGGGCCACTGCCTTTTGCTTCGCTCAACTGATAATTCAGGTTTTTCTTTCTATACCCACTCCTGCAGACTTCAGCTTTCTGAAGAACACTTGTATGCTGTGCTGAGAGTCTGTATTCCACACACTACTCATATCTACGTACAGAGGCTTTGCTGCTGATCAGCTCTGGGTGGAGTCTGAGTACACATTCATCTCGCTTTATTCTGTGACCTATTTCTATTTGTCATTGCTACTTCTTGGAAGTTTCTTTTAAAGAGGATTTCTCTGGGGACTTGAACTCCTTAGCCTCTGTACAGCATCACAGAGGCCTGTACTCTTGTGCTGTTACAGATGTTGGCAGCTTAGAAAGCTTATGGAGCAGAAGAGTGGTGTCACTCAGAACAAAATGAGGACTCATTTCTCTGTTCCTTTTTCTTTTGCTCCTCAAAAGAGACAGTTATTGAATAAAACAGATTTTGAACCCTGTCATCTTGTCTTCTCTAAGCAAGGGACTAAAAGATAGTTTCCAAACAGCACACGTTTTAAGGTAAATATATAGAAATGACAGATTTCTGCCTGTAAGCTGCCTAAACTCACCAATGAATTACAAACTTTTCCCTAGCGATTGCTGCCTTTGCTGTAACTCTTGCTGCAGTGCCTGTGAAAGGCACAAAGCAGTGTACTTACTTTCAGGAACTTTTAACTCAATTTATCTGCTGAGTTCTAAATATTGATCTTCTTTCTTATTCACCTCAGATTAAAGCCATTATGCAGGTCGTACAGGAGAAACATGGAACCCAGGTACAAGCCCTTAGGAAAGCTGAAGAGAGTCCTCAAGAGAGACTTACCTGATACAGGTAAAGGTTCTGCTGGTGCTACTGTGCCTTGAACAAAAGCCTGAAGCTAAGCAGAGGTGCCAAAAGCCATGGTGTTCAGCACAGCATGTCTGTTCAAAGCAAGAGTTAGAAAGGAGAAATACAAATTAAAGTCAATTTAGGTTTTAGGACGCCGAGAGAGCACTAATTGTGTAAAAGTGAACTCGTTTGCAATCTTAAACTTACTTAATGCTTAACAGTTCTTTTAAGTTTCTGGAAGAGTTCCTTTCCGCAGTCCTAGACCATCCCTAGTAAAGCTGTTTCTAACAGAACTTTACTTGTATCACCTCCTGTGTCGTGGAGGACAGAGGGGTCTATCAGCAGAATAGCTCCTCTTCATTAGAGGCTTTTTAGCCCCTCACAGCTTTTTTTTTTTAAATTTATGATGGCAGATGGATGCTGTACATAGCCTCTGGAAAGCCCCTTAGGACCTAGAAAACAGTTTTGGGCCTGCTGCATTCTCTCTGGCTGTTTCTGAAGTGCCAAGTGTGCACGGGCGATGATAGTCCTGGCAAAACAGGTCTGAGTGTCTGCCAGGGCTACATCTGACCTGCTGTAGCTGTGATGGAGGATGACAGATAGCGGCTTTCCTTGTATGGTGCTGCGCTGGGCAAGGCAAGGCAAACGCTGTCAAGAACGTCCTGCTAAGTCTCCACCCGGGTTAAAGAAATTTTTCCTCTCTTCATACTAAATGGATTTTTATTTGAACTTTGCTCTCAACAGGATTTTATCAGGGAGCTGAACTTTTCTTAGTGTTTTCTTTTCTGTTCTTTTCATGGCAGATGAAGAGGATCTTTTTGACTCTGAATTAACTCCTGCAAGGCCTAAGATTCCAAAACAGCAGAGAGAAGGGAGCAGGCCCTCCAGCCCAGGACAATCTGAAAGTGCTGAAGCGAACATTCACGAGAGCACAGAAAGTTACAAAGCGACCACAACTTATGCCTCCCCCAAGGTAGACTTCATGGACTGTGAGGAATCCAATGACGATGGAGATGACGATGATGACGATGAATCTGAAATAAATATAGTTCAAGTTCTTTCCCCTGAGCCAGATGCCACTTCCGCATCAAGTCTCAATGGAAGGGCTAGTGACCAACAGGGGTCCAATGCCGATGTCCCTTGCTGGGATGCATTTTTCAAGCGTAACAAACTGGAAGAAAGCTCTGAAAACGAGGACGCCTTCCCATCTTCGGCAGACGCTGGCGGGTCCCAGTCGCTCTTCAGCGATTCGGATGGAGTAAGCGACTCAACACACATCTCCTCACAAAATTCTTCTCAGTCAACACACATATCTGAGCAGGGGAGCCAGGGCTGGGACAGCCAAACGGACACAGTGCTCATTACCTCCCAGGAAAGAAATGCCTTCGACTTCAGCTGCTTTGGCAAAGGTGGGAGCAGAACGGTTGTTTCTGTATCACAGGAGGCTGTCAAAAACAGTCAGCCTGACACCAGGAGGTGGAAGCCAGTGGCTCAAAATAGATCTTGTGCCAAAGAGATTGACTGTGACTTGAAAAGCAAAGACTGTGAGAAAGATGCAGAAGCCAGCACTGCTGATGTTCCTGATGTGCTGGTGGAAATCAGTGACAGCTCCATGACGCCCGATCTGGAACTGAGGAGGGACTCCCAGGGCTCCTCTGACTTGGAAAATCCCCCCGACTCCTGATGCTGAAGTGCCTCGGCCAGATGAACTGCACTGTTTGTACAAGCAGCTAGTGGCAGGTGAAAGCGTACTCGATGAGGGGAAAAAAAAAAGTCTCCTGGAGACAGGTGTAACTGATGCCATCATGAAAACAAATACCAGAATTTGTTTCTTAAACCCTGGATGCTTTTTCTCTTCAGTGCCGATTACTAGCTGCAGCTCTGCCAGTTTGTGCATTTTTTTTTTCTTTTTTCAGAAATACCTTACTGTCAGAAGTAGGAATTTGCAGCCTCTGTAACTTCATTGTTCCTTCTGTGAAACACTGAAAATAAAGCGTGCCTAGGAGGGACCGTAGTGCCTTCTACCTCCTGAGGTTCGGTGCTCCAGGACTGCAAGACAAAAAATGGACCAGGCAAAACTAAGGGTACAACACTAAATGAAATTTAGTGTTTCTCTTTATCGTGAGCTCTAAGAGGTTGCTTTTGAGATGTGTGATCTCAGGTTTTAATAAAATACCACAGTTGTAACTGTGGGGAGGAGTAAGACATCCTTCAGGAATGACCACGCAAACAATGCAATAGTTGCACTTTGCCTTTAATCCTGAGTTTTCACTGCAGTTATTTTTAAACGCAACTGCAGAACAGACTAGAGAATTAATGACAAAAGGTTTTTTTACAAAAAGAAAATAAAATTGTTCTTTTCAAGCAGCCTTTCTTCATGCTGAGTAAGTGTTCTCATCCGAATTTAACTCCCAACACACCATTGTCTGTGGCTGAAATCTAACTCATTGCAAACGACTTGTCATCAGTTCCTCCATGTTTTGCTTTGTTCTGAGTTGTTTTTCAGAACCACTTAAAATCCTGAGGCATCTGGTTCCAAAGCCAGCAGTGGCTAACTCACAGCGACACCCTGGACAGGTGCTTACGCTACTCAAGGCTCTTCTGTTGCCAAACTTCACCTCCCTGGCGCCATTCTGTTGACTTGACAGAGTTCAGACACGTTCAGAGTTCTTTTTTAAATCAAGACAATAGATCCTCCATGCATGTGTGCCATCATAACTGACTCCTTGCCAAAATTCTTAGCTTCCAAAATGGAAATGTAATGCAGGTTTTTGTTAGACTGCAGTGCCTATGGAAGTGTCTGAACAGCAGAAGTCATCTAAAAATCCATAAGGTTTCCAATCAGTGTGGCGTTATGTCCCAAAGAATTAAACAGACTTTTAGTTTGACAGCTCTCCCTTCCAAGTATGTCTTCAGCCTCTCTGCCGTCATTAGCCATGTGTGGACGTTAAACCAGCCAGCCTTCTGCTACGGGGAACAGTGGCAGGAGAGGGAGTGGAAAAAAAAGAAGAAAGAAAAACTTCTTGTCATCTATGTACAGTTTTAGGGCTGTTGAAGTCCACGTATTTCTCCTGTCACCTTGCCCACTCCATTCCTGGGATGTGTGAACATAATTTCCAAACATGGCCTATCAACTTTTTTCATTCCAGCCAGCTTGAGTGAGTAAAACTGCTGCTGTAACTACCTCTGTGAATAAAGTCATACAGCACAGAACAACTCCTCTGGGCTGGTTTCCTAAACTGTACTACACATACACTGCGCTTACAGCGTACTTAAATATGCAGGAACCCAGTCTGCAGTAGAGAAGGCAACAGTGAAAATTTATACCAGTTCTTATCAGCCATAAACTGACAAGGAAACGCATGACTTCCTTGTGATCGCTCTACTACAGCCCTTACAGCGCTAGAAAATGTGGACAGGAATTAAGAGGTTGCAGTCTTAAAGCAAATTCTACTGCTACAGCTAATGTTGAAGACTAAGGTTTATACGTGGTTTTTTTTTTTTGGTTTGGTTTTTTTTTTTTTTTTTAAGAATGACAACAACAAGAGAAAAACTAAATTTAATTTATTTTATCAAAAACTATAGGAAGATAGCAATACTAGAGATCACACATTATGAAAAGAAAATGTTCCTGAGCTTACAAACTGCATATTCTAATGTACACAGTCCTAAAACATACATTAGAAATAACCAAAAGATGGACTCAACTTTGAGATTAAATAACTAGACAACAGCTTTTCTTAGAGGTGATCTTGCAGCTTTAGTTTTGCTACCAAAAAAAAAAAGAAGAAAAAAAAAATAAAAGAAAAAACCCAACAAAATAGAGCAGCTAGAGGATAGATCACAGGATCACAGGTTACCAGTCTCTTAAGTGCATACACACAACGGAGCTGGTGGCCATGATGATGCTAACAGACCACAAAGCAAAAACAAAGGCAGAAGCAAGGCTGGTTTAGGCTGCTTACGAAATTGAAAAATAGCTTTTTCTTCTTTTCCAATTTGGCAGTTTTCCCCCAAACTCATAAAAACAGCAAAAGGAGTTTTAAAAGTGACAGAGTGTCCCATTAAGCTAACGCACAGACTGCAATCGAAATGCACTGTGAATACGTAAATATAAAATACTGTTCAAGGCTCTAAATTGGCAACTGGATCCATGGGTTTACTTCAAATAAATACAAAATACTGTTACCTCCCAGAACATAAGTTAACGGTCCTTTATTTGTCGCGCAAGAGGTAACGCACATATCCTTAAAAGAACAGCAGTGTTATTCCAATGCTGGTGGTAACAGACACTGCCTTGGGAAAGAGGCAGACACTGAGCTCGAGTACAACTTCTCCTAAGACTTTTATCTTTTAAAATGCATTTACTTGCAATTTTTAAGCCAAACTGAGCACGGACATAGGTAAGACAAAAAGAGCGTGGAACCAGCTCTGTGTCGTCTTGTACAGGAGAGGCCAGAGAAACCAATTTGGTAAGGAATCCATTTCTTGCCACAGCCACTCTCGCCATCCTGTACCGAGGGGGAAGGCTGCAGAGTGCAGCGGGTTAAGGAGCTGGAGACTGCAGATTCCATCCACGTGGAATGCATCGCTGAACCGGGCTACATGCAAGAGAAAGCACTAATGACTCCAAATGATGTAAGATCATCTAGAGTTTGCCAACATTAAAGCTCCACGTTCCACTTCAACTTTATATATTAAAAAAAAAAAAAAAAAAAATCATTAAAGATGTTGCATGATAAAAATTGACTAGATTCACCATTTATCCAAGCCTGGGGATACAGGTGAGCCTGGTAATGTCAAATACTTGTAAATCTAAGCAAACCTTCTCCTATTCATTAAACAATATAAAGTATCTATTTCAACGTGCATCTCTCTGTATTGCAGATTACAAAACTTATGCAGCACTTTCAGCGGCCCACACTCATCACCCCAACTGTGAAACTGATTCTGGCTAGTAGCATACAGAATGTCGCTGTCTGCCAAAGAGCTGGGTCTTCAGTGCACATGCAACCGTGCTTCTTAATGAACAACCAACCTGCGTTATCCTTGGAAACACTCTTTTTGGAGTGCTAGGAATTAACATGAAATTTAAGGCATTTTCTAACAAATGAAGGAAACTGTTATATGCTGGGTACTCGACTTCATTCACCTGAGCCAACAGCCGTGCACCTTATAAAGGTCACCGGCTGACCTATGATACATAGCTAGCATCCATTTATGGAGCAACATTATTCTGCCTGACCCTGTCAACATTTACATGATTTGTAAGCAATATGCAAGTTTTACAAGCTTTTAATCCATGAGAATAAAGCACTTAAGTCATCCCTGGAGCACGAACCTGGGCTGTAACTCCACTCATAGCCTACCTCAACTGCTCTTCCGTGGTTTTGAAGCCAAGCAAACTTAGCATACATTACGAACAGATTGAGACAACTTTAAGATGATCAGGAAAAAGACTCAAGCAGCTGACAAACAGTACATTTCTCAGCCTTTACATTCAAGAACATCTTACAAACGTCTACAGCAAATGGGTAAACTCACCCTTAGTCTAACTTCAGTGAAGTTAACATTTTTGCAACAAGAAAAAAAACAACAGGCCTAGTGTCTTAAAAGTCTGTCACTAGGTAAAAAAAAAAAAAAAAAAGGAAGTCACAGTATGTAAAAACTTAGTCAAAACCCGTTGCAAATACAAATCACTTCCCAGGGTATTTTTGCACCTAACAGATAACTGAGCGCATCTCCGTAAATGCATCAGCTTTGTCAGGCAATGGGCTGCTCTCCCTATTCTTTTGTTATCTACTTCCAAACTGTAGCCAGTAATTTGTTTCAGCAAGGACTGCCAAGTTTCTGCAATGAAAACAAACAGCGCATGTTACTACGGATAATCTGGTATTTACAAATTCTCTGTAGGCCTGCAGACCTCCTATAGCATCCTAACTAACAATCAGAACGGAACAATCGAAGAAAAAAAAAATAAATCTATTTGTAAAACTTCTAAATGACAAAACATCAGCTAAAAATATTCGAGACCTTGATCTTACACCTGGAACCTGCTAAAACCAATTGCTTTGCTTGCACGGAGTTCAACGGGGACGTTACAGTTTGTGTTCCTGTGAACCTTCATTCAGATGGCGTCTGATGGCTGCCCTTAATCCTTCACCCCCGTGCCATCAGTGTTATTGCTAATCTCTTGAGAGTTTTCTTTATACAACAAAAAAAGCAAAAGAAATGTCACCTATGATTTAGGATTCAAATCAAATGCCTCCAGACTTTTCAAGGTATGGAACGTATGTAACATCACTTCACCCCACTGAAATCAGTCCCTAAAAGGCCTACGGCTGTAAGCTCACGCTCGAATGTTCAAATCAAGGTACATTTTTTTTTAAAGAGTTTTCTTAGCATACATTGTACTGCTTCCTAAATAACAGATCTAGAAAAATCAGTTTTTAATCCCCGTTATCAGTTTTGTATTTGCCTGAAACACTACGCCTCTTTCTTTGGGCAACGCCATTTCAGTTACAAACGTAATGCCTTGTTTTCACTGTACTTATTTACATTAGATGTAAGAATGCTTGAATATATGTGTGAAAGAAGACTCTTCTTAAAACACGTTTAGAAGAGAACAAAGTAATTGTGACTTTGGATACCCGAACTCAGTTGAGATAACCTCTGCAACACACAGCTCCGCATTTACAGACAGTTCTGATCCTCTTTCTGGATGGGCTAAGACCATCAGCAGAGTCTGAAGTCAGATCTATTGAACCTGTGACACAAACACAAATAAGGAAGTTTTAAAAGACAGACTGAAACTGTGCTAGGTATTCAAACGGCTCCAAAAAGCCTCCTACAACCCCAGTTCTTAAGAGAATCGTGTGTGAAGCCATACCCAAATTCTACCAACACACAGGTGACAGCTACTTGTGCGCGACCTAGCGCGCGTATCGGAACCCAAAGCTCAACAAACCCCAGCCTTGCGCCCTCAGGTCTGCATCCACACCGCTCGGGCGAGACCGCAGCCTGCCTTGAGCGTTAGTGTCACAGACACCACGAGAAAGAGGAGTTTTAAGGATTTAAATAAGATCAGTTTGTCAGCACGTGAAGAGGGCTTGCACGAGAACAAGGTACAGCTCTGGTGTATAGAATTGCTTTGCTGAAAGCTAAATAGCAGGGCCAACAATGCCTCGCTGTTGTGGATAAACGGTTTGCACATCAAGTTTGACACACACCACGCCGTATTTAGCCTGCAAACCTCAAGAATTTATCATCTTACTAGAAAAAACAAAGTCACAGAATGGTTTGGGTTGGAAGGGACCTTTAAAGGCCATCTCCTCCATCTCCCAGCTGTGGGCAGGGACATCTTGCACTAGATCAGGTTGCTCAAAGCCCTGTCCAGCCTGCCCGTGAAGACTGAATGGAAGATCAATTGTCAAAGAATCATCGAACGGCCCAGGCTGGAAGGGACCTCGAAGGATCTTCTGGTAACACCTTTTGTGGGAAAGGGAGCCTAGATGAGGTTATCTAGCACCCTGTCCAATTGCACCTCAGAAACCTCCACTGGTCCACTCCACCACATCCCTGGAGAGGTTGTTCCAGTGAATGATGATTCTCGCTGTGAAGTATTTCTTTCCTAATTATCAAAGAGCCAATAGTATTCCACCAAAAACTTTGTTTCCTGAAGTCTCTGCATGACCATCAATGCATCCAACCCAGCAAAACAACAGTGAACTTTGGACTGTCCTTCTTCTGTCCTAAACATCTGTACCACAGGACCTACATCCACAGCTGAGGCCTACAGACACCAGAACCCAGAGACGAACCTACGGTGCCCCAGACCACTCAGCAATTCCAACTGGCTTTGTAACTACCGCCGGCAGATTACTTAGAAAGCAGTATATGTGAAATGCCACGTAAATGCCTTTCAATAAAGGAAAGCTTTTTTTAATGGTAGCCTGACCATTCCTTTGAGCATTCCTGTAACAAATCTTCAAAATAATTTGCCTGGTCAGACATTCCGACCCCAACCCCTTGCTGTGAGCTAGGGGCACTTAAGGGGGTAGCGTACTAGAGGTGCCCACAAAAGCTTCTTGGGTGCGCTCTGTCTGCGCTATGCATCAACGAGCACCGGCTGCTCTAGAATCCACAGAGCTGTGTTGGGGAGATGCAGCACCTGACCCAAAACGCTGGAACCCGCCAGAGCCCCAAACCTGTGTTAAAATCCACAGACCTTTCATTTGATAGTCAAAGGTTAGCTCTTCTCCAGCCTTGATGGTCCGTGTAGAAAACAGCGCTATTCGAGGAAGACGCAAGTCGAGGTTATCAATAAACACGTTGAAGACTTGAAGATTTGGATCACACTGTAAGGCAAAAATTAACATAGTTTCTGTTCAGAAAACTGCACAATAAGTTTCACCGAAGTGTTTAAGTAAACCAAGGTCACAGGAAAGGAAGAACTGGTTCTTCTGTCAGTGACAGAAGTCTGAAATTGATTTCAGAAGATAACTTAACAAATTACATTCTTGGAATAGCATTAAAGGAGAACATTCATAGCTTAGAGTCCAGTCTTTTCAAGAAGGCAACCTTTACACAGTACATAGACTACTCTAATATGCTAAAGCCTATTAAAAAACCCATTATGGCACCTTCAAAAGATGACAAGCAAAGCAATTAAAGCTACATCCCCAGGATAGTATTTACCTACAAAACCCACAAAAAGCAGAAAGAAAAGCAACAATAACCTAGTGTTTCAAGCCACACATACACTATTCTGTATTTAGGTTTAAGCATTGCTTCCAGGCCAGGAATAATATTTTCATACTATGAATAAAATTTTATTTTCAGTTGCTAAGCTGCTTGGCTTCTGAATTATCTGCTATGGGCTGGGTGGCAGGGGGAGGGTCAAGGACACTAAGCAGGAACTAGAAACCACTTTATCATTTTTTCTGGATTGTCAGAAGTCAGTAGCGACTCAGTTAAACTCTGCACGCCTTTCTGCTCTTTAACAGTAAAATATATCTCATGGTAAAGAATCAGAAGTGAAGTTAAGACATTTAACTTTACACTGAAGAGTGAGAATACTTCACTCCCATTTCCGAACGTGAAGAGCAACTGGCTGTAACTAGAACTCTTCTTCGTCCTTCTCCCTGGCAAGCCCGCATGAAATGCAAACGCCATCAGCTCACAGATCTGAAGACAGGAATTTACCGTACTTGCAAACACTGACTGCATACCTCACAAACATTACATCAGTAAGAAATAATTTTTAGTTCAGGAATGATACATAATTCCTTTGCAGATGCAGTTCAGCCTTCTTGCTTTAGGTACTTCAGTTGAACAGGAAATAAAACACTACAAAAATTTCCTGTTTAAAATTTGTTTGAGTTCTCTGGCAAGTTTAGATTTGACACGAGAAGGGAAAAAGGTATTTACAGGGGAGAAACACCAAAGAAAGCATATGAATTTGCAATGTTTTCCTCTACCAACGTTTGAAGGATGACATTCGGCATAAGCCCCCATCATGCCCCGCTACAAAACAATGCATCAATTCCTACAGTCTCTGACTCTTCGCTGATTTTATTAAGTATTTCTCAAGCATTAGGTTGTTTAGTTACTTGGAAAAAAAAAAACCCCACACTCAAACCAACCCTGCCATGGTTGTCTAGAATGACCTGATCCAGCGACAACCCCAGTCCTACCAGATGCCCACTTCAGGCAGCATCTCATTCCCAAATTTTTGCAGGCCGTCCTACTCCGAGTAAGGCAAAGCATTCTGTTCTATGTATTATGTCATCTAACTGACTGGGCTGTGCTGGCGTGAAACAAACTGCTGCAGAAAAACTGTCAATAGGGTAAAAAAATATTTACAGTAGGAGAAGATATTTCTGGCACAATTAGGATAATTCTCCAAATTGTTAGTATACAAAACAAGGTCTTACGCTGTGATTCACAAAGTGGGACACATTTCCATATCGAGCAGCATCTACTGTAAATTCATCTGAGTCATAGTCCAAATCAAACAAGTATGTATTTCCCTGGTTGTCATAGAGCTGGCCTCGTCGCTCTGCTTCCTCACTTGTAATCACCTAAAAAAAGAGAAAAAAGAAACCTGCATCATATTATTAACTATCACTAAATTAAAACAAAAATCTCAAGTTAGAAAAAAAACACATAGTAAAAAATACCACATTTGCTTTTCGATGTTGAAATAACATTCCATCTCTAACAGATAAAGAATACACACATACAGCTAAACTAATTCGTTAGTGACTGAGGCTTTGTTGGATGCAATTTGCCTACAGCTGATGCACAGCACTACCTTGTCCCAGGAAAAAAAAAAAACAAACCAAAACCCACAACCAAAACATCAACACCTTCTATTAAGAGTTTTGATGATGACAGATACAATCAACTGCTTCTACTTGAAGTTTCTATCCACGCAATTTTTTCAACTTTCTCCCTTTGCACAAAGATCCACAACCCCGTCATGTTTATAGTCCAGTGTTCATCTCCTCTGCCCCCGCCTGAAGCATCTCCTCCTGCTATTTTTGACTGCAATGGAAGATCCCCATCATGACAACTTTGACAGATAAATCACTTCAGAAAGCTGAATCTATGCAATTAGGCTAGAACGTGTCAGCACACGGTAGAAATCCAGAAACTCCTCAAAGGAAGAGAGGAACTACAGTCACTTTTGACAGAAAGCAGCAACAGCTGAAACAACTTCACCTGAACCCCGTGACTGGATTCTGTTGTGCTGACTCAGCAATCACAATGTGGCAGCAAGACAGGCATGAAATGTGGTGGAATTGGACAAAAAAAAATCCTCTAAAACATTTCTGACATCCAACTTGAGAACTTATCCAGCAGTAGGGAATAAGTAGATTCAGGTGAAAGGAAATCTTTCCTTTAAGCAACAAAATTACGTAGGCATGTCTGTGCATTAACCCCTCAATGGAGGTATCTCCACTGATCAATCTTATGTTTACAAGAAAGGTACGAACGTGAGAAGTTAGAAGATTTAGGGCAGGAAGGATGGAGGAAATACGATAAAGATGGTAAACATTTGTATAAAGGGACAGAAAGAATTATTTTGAGTCAACTCCGTAGCGAGGCAGATTTGTGGCAGAAATACAACAGACTGGATCAGAGAGGCTGCCAGGAGCTACTGATGTAAAGAGCCCCGCAGCAGAGCAGAGGTCGAACCAGATAAACACCAGGCAATAAAGACTCTCCAGAGTAACTCGGGGTCTGTATTTTACAACACAAACCTTCTGTTTGAAATAGTACGAGATCAAGTAAACAGATAATGCCCATATTGCAAGTCTTACTCTTGACGTTAATCAAAAGTAATAAATGCATTTGGAAATGCTACCTTAAAAGTTCAGACCAAAAAGAAAAGAGACTGACAGACTGGGTGGGGAGTTTGGTAGCAACTACGCCTGGGGAACAGCAAAAGCTACAACGATGAAGATGATCAGGGAAGAATGAAGAACATGACCACCATGAAAGAAAAGAAGGACTTGCCTTTAGAAATCGTATTAGGGCACATATCTAAAATAACTGTTTAGCGACACACAGGGTAAATATGCTCTTTACATTCAACCTTCCACAGTTGCTCTGGAACAGAGGACATTCCAGACAATATATTTTTTTCTGTCACCTAGAATGTCTATTTATCACATTCCTCTACTCAGAGGTAGACTTATCTATTTCATAGTAGAAGAAGTGTTAAAACTGAGAGAATGCTCATCAAGATTTTCTCCAACATTTCCTTTACTGTAAATAATTCATCTATATGAGATAGATACATACCTCTCCAACATACTCCATCACAAAACTGTTGGTTTTAATTTTCTGGAGGGTTTTTACTCCCCAGCCACGGCCATTGTTAGTTCTGAAGATGCAAAGCGAATACGGTGTACCTTTCTGTACTATCCTATTAGGGCAGTCAGGCCCACACCTACAAAATGAATTGCATTCATAGATGGGCAAGCCGGGCTGGATTTTCAACTTCTTTTTTTTATCGTAAGCCAAAATAAATCCAGCCTCCTTTGGACAGCACTTCTCAGCGGGGCAGTCAGCGCACTCACAGCCAGTCGTTATTCCATTTATTACATTTATTCCCGGAGCAGGTTTATACTCATTAATGTAGTAGAAGTCTAAAGGAGGGCCTTCAAGATCCACAGTGTTTTCTACCAGAATCATTGCTTTATGATTCTTTTTCCTGTTGAGTTCTTCTTTCCACCTCTGCAGAGCTATTCTTTGCTTAGCCTTCTTTACAATGTAATCTGCAACCGCAGGTTTCAAAGCTTTAACATGGTTTCTCACTTTCAGTGCTTTGCCTTCTCTCACCCGAGACAAGTATTCATTCTTGTCACTAAGAAAGTTTTGAAGAAGCAATGGGCATTTCAGATTTTTCTGAGGTTCCCAAGTATTTGAAGATTCTGGCCATCCTTTCCATTTCACAAGATAGTATTCTGTGCCCTTGAAATACAGAAACAGATACCAGATTTAGCCACATTTGATTTTGCTGAAACCCAGCACCAGAGAGTACACAGACAAACACAAAAGAGCTCTGGAGTTAAGAAACAGCACACAGTGCAGAAGGTCTTGACGTCCCCATAACAATGAGAACTGGGGAGAAAGAGAAAAATCAAGTCTTCTGTTTGCAAATTAATGTATAGCACAACTTTGGATACTTTACATATCATCTCTAGGGGCAAAGAAATAAACAGCTGGGATGAACTCTGCTTGCTAACGTTATACCTGGAGGAGGCTAGTTTGTTAAGGCCGTTAGGTAAGTTATACTAACTAGTTGCACGACTCGTATGTACAAGCAGAATGTAGTCGTATCACATCGGGAACACAAAAAATTATTCTAAACTTACTGAAAAAAAGATCGCTAAAAAACACTATTTGTCATATCGACCATCTTCCCAAAGGAGTAATCCATTCAAAACACGTAATATGGTATTTATAGTCAAGAATCATACATTTTGTACTTGTTTTAAAAAGGCCAAATAACTGTAACCAGGCCAAATCCTGAGACTGAATTTCACTGGCACAATCGAGCCGTAGGAATCCAGTTGCAGCACATGGCCCTAACTCTTCCCCAAGACTACAACAGTCAAGAGAGAAACATAGACTGTTACCTGCAAATAAAGGAGCAGCGTCATAATACATACCAAGCTACAACCTAAAAGCATCAGCATTTTGCTTAACTTCTAGATACGCAAAGGCAAAACATTTCATATTCTAACATCTCTGTAATTTCAGAAGAAGACCTTCCTGCAACATACCAGAAGCAGCACGCATACCGCTTTCTGTTTACAGTGCAAAGATTAAAAGATGTTTCATTCGACATCAAGCAAGAGCTTTGTCCTCACAGCCTGCTACTTTAAATCATGAGCAAAACTACCTTTGGCTCGCTTCCAAATTTCAGCTGAAAGAGTGATCAAATTCGTCTGTGTTTCTCTTACCTCTTCTACCTTGTAGTCACACAAATATTCCACCTCATAACTCTTTAGACTCCTGTTGGTGATTCCAATGGATTTACATCTGAGATTTTCCTTCCTACATAATTCTTGGAGGGTCTCAAGTGAAGCTAGACATGGCACATACCAAGCTACAATAAGAAAATTGGTAAAGAATCCTATTTAATGTCTCGCTAAAAGGAAATCGTTACGCCTTATCCCAGAGCCCCCACATCACCATTTGCCATAGCATTCCACGAGTCTCTTGTACAACTGCAGTGTCTCACAGAGTCAGACTCGACCCTTCTCTAACAAGTGAAGTGAAACACATCCACGATTCCCTCCCTGCACCTTTATTCTGTACAGTACGCGTGTTTATAAACAACAACGAGTATTTCGGAGGGCAGGGACTTCCAGAGGCGAAAGCTGCACTACGAACCGAGTAATCTGCCTACGATTCCAGCATCCCATAACTGAGCCATGGAGACAAGGAAACCTCCGTTCTTTTAACAAGACCGCCAAATATCTGCAGCTAGTCAAGTGGAATCGAGCACTTGCCATGCAACCATGGTGACTGGACGAGGAAAGAAAGATCCACAGCGCTCTTCCAGAAGGATCGCGGGTGCCTTGTCAGCCAGCCGGATTTAAAGGGACGCCACGCTCCGCCGAGCGGCACGGCAAGGCTGCCAGCCCCCTGCC
>NW_009260669.1:4384981-4396614 GCF_000687185.1 Egretta garzetta
CAGGCTTAGGGTTTCCCAAGACCCTTTTAGAAGTTTTCGCACAAGAAGCCGTGAACTGGAAACATTCCAGGCCAGGTTGGACGGGGCTCTGAGCAACCTGATGTGGCCGAAGATGTCCCTGCTCCCTGCAGGGGGGCTGGGCTAGATGCCCCCGAGGGGTCCCTTCCACCCCAAACCATTCTATGATTCTATGAACTCTTTACTTATTTTTCCAGAGACCCAGAACTCTCCCTGCGCTTCCTCACCCTCTTGGGAAGCCTCACCCCTTCAGACCCCCTCTCGCACCACAGACCTTTGTTTGGAATGCACTACGATTTGTATCCATGCTCTGCCCTCTCTATTGCTTCTGTGAGGTAGGAAGAATATCGAGATACATGTTTTGCAGACACAAGACAAGGTGGGAAGCCTGTAGAAAAACAGGGAATTGAACACAGGTACTCTCCAAATCCTGTAGCTCCACTTGCCTGCTCCGTCCCCTCCCCCATACTCCCCTACCTAAAGTGAGGAGAGCTGCCAGCTTATATCCAAACAAATATGTGATGACAACGATTAGGACAGTGCCACACAGAATGGAGGATGCCAGGATCTGCATTAAAAAAAATGTATTTTATTAATGACACATAAATAAGCATATACAACCCTTAGGCATTTTTCAGGGAACACCGTCTTACAGCAACTCCAGAAAAAAAAAAAAAAAGAAAAAAAAGAAAAATCCTCCTCAGGAGGCCAGTGCAAATGGGCATCACCTCCACGGTTTCAGGCAACATCAAGACCACGCAGGATTTCAGCACAATGTGGCAGAGTTATTAGAGAGTGGATTTTCACCAGCCGAGCTCTTGCTGGTTCAATGCCACGCTGCTGATGCCACAGGTATCCTGGCAGAAGGGGTGCACGACCTCATCAGCTCAAGGAAATGACTTTAGACTATACAATACGCGTGTTGCTGAACCACAGGCGTGAGGATTTGCCCTCGGCGGTTTTTAAATCCGGTGCTCACGATTCAACGCATTGCTGTCTGCACGTCTTGATGAACACTCTGCACCACGCTTTCCACTCCAAACAGACTTGGTGGCAAATTAATGTTTTACTTCGGTTTATTACAGTCCTTTAAGAATCGCTGAAGACATCTCAGAGTCACCGCTTTGGCAGAAAAGTCAACAAGAGACAAAAATCAACTTAGAAAAAAGTGTTGCTTTTCAAAGGAGACTATGACGCCACTTCAACAGTGATGATTTCACACTTTCCGGTATCTTGATCCGTGCAGGTAACATGCAAGGACCCATCCCTAGGCGACAGAGAAAGGCACATTTAGGACTATCTCAACACAACACTCGGTATGTTACCGCATGTGCCAGAGACAACCGCAGCCTTCACGCAGAAAGGAGGAAAGATGAGCATCGAAATATCCAGGGAAGAACATGCTTCAACACAGACAAAACAGATTTATGAAATGTTCAGTTTACGGAGTACTGAGATAGGCACTTCTTCCTCTCTGTTAAAGCAGGTATCTTCTCTACATACGGTGGAACAGATTGAGGAACATGTTTCAATATTGTAACTCAAGTTTATTTAGTACAGGTTTGTAAATAGAATATGAAAATAATATTATTAAAATATTCATCTTGAGAGCCCCGAGTAACAGCACCCAACAGGTAAGCACATCTTCTCAGAAGTAGAAGTAAGCATGAGAGCCCGACTCGAGAAGTAGAAGTCATCTTTAAATACCAAGGATCTCCTTCAAGGAAGAAAACCTTGATTTTCAAAATCCAAGAATTAGAGGCAATATTGAATCCTACTTCATCCGGTCACACGTAATACTTAGATAGAAGTAGATGTGTTCTAAGGAGCTTCCACTAATCTTTTTCATCTAAATATTACTAAACCCCCCTTTAAAATAATGCAGGTTTTCTGCACTAGTCACACGTACAACCCCCCAAGACGTTTCTCTTATCAGTGCTAAGTGCCAATCTCTGTATGACTAACGAGGTATTTTCGGTGAAGCCTATTAATAGAGCATTAATACACCCGATAGTTAACATAAGAAAATGAAGTATTGTGAACTCAAATAGCATGTAGGGATTCAGTTTTTCAGCAACATCTAGACAACTTTCCTATTATTTAGAAAAGCACTTTGAACCTCAGCACAGTCCTCAGAGGACATACTTTGACTACTTAGAATTCCACCTTCTGATCTCTTTATAAACTATTACAACTATTTCAAACTAGCCCAAGCACTCCTATTAAGACCCAAGAAATAAATTTCTTCAGTATCACATCAGCCCCATTCCCCACCCCACCATAAGACACTTTGTTTCCCTGTAATAAAGGGGTAATTCTGTGAAAAGTAGATTTATGAAGCCTGATTTCCTGTGGCACTGTTTCTCATGCTTAACAACCCTGTCTCAAAGGAGAGAGCCACGGTGTTTTCGTCACAAGTGCTGCATGTGAGAAGTCTTTCCTGGATTCCTTAGCAACTAATAAAGACAGATGCTACTTGAGTCCTTTCCTAAGAGCGTGGGCATTCAACAGAACTCCCTTAGCCCTTCCACAC
The DNA here is from genome assembly GCF_000687185.1 of Egretta garzetta. Taxonomy (NCBI): domain Eukaryota; kingdom Metazoa; phylum Chordata; class Aves; order Pelecaniformes; family Ardeidae; genus Egretta; species Egretta garzetta. Next base: position 4,387,533 of record NW_009260669.1, read on the forward strand.
GAAATTTTACTTCTCTCAAGCATGGTTAAACTGATTGGCAGTTCAAAAGTTGCTAAATATCATCTATACAACTGTGTTAAGTTTTATTTTTTCAGGAATCATACAACGAAAGGACAGAAGGTACTGCACAAACCCTGCATTCCTACAGAATTTACCCCTGCTAGGACACAGCCCTGTAAGCAATGAAACGCTGGAATTTCTCAACACAAAATTAAAGATTCTGTAAGGGAAGGCTGCTTGTCAGAAGTGTGACGTAGCAAGTTAAAGAGCAGAACAGCAAGTATTTTGGGTACCTTTTCATAGTGAGTACAGTCAGTATATCATGTAGGCCATCCTCCTTTTTATCTAAATCCTGGAGTACAATCTATTCAAAAAAAGAAAGATGTTAAATTATAAAGTTCTCTAATTCCTTGCACAGCAGTTTAGTGGAGTGGCACAGCAGCTAAGGTGTGAATTCATTCTGTTTAGCATCTCACACCAATTATTGCACACCGAAGCATGCCCTAGTGGACCTCATTCATCTGTAGTGCAAATCAATGTATTTTTAGCTCTTTGTGGGACCATTTCAGTGGTTTTGTTTCAGGTCTCTCACCAAGATAGCTGGAGTACCTACAGCTCCCACAGACTACAGTAAGAGCTGAGCATGTTCCCTTACTTAGGATCAGTTCTGTAATTATTAGGTAACATCCTTTCCCTATCCCCTTACAGATCTTTGGGCAGGACCAAGGTGGTGTAGCAATTTTCTCAAGGATTCCATCCGTTTCAGCCACATCTGCCTCTGCTTTAAGCACACCAAAGCCAACATAAGCAAACTGTTTCAAACAAGCCGTCTTCTCTCAACAGGTTCATTATCATGTGATGATTTAATCGCGTCATCTTACCACTGTGAAAAATCTAATGCAGTATTTAACACCAAGATCCTGTCCAATCTAGGAAAATCAAAAAGTAATCAACAGTACATATACCAGCTACATCATTACCTCCAGCGGCTTCATTTCTAAAGCACTGGGAGTTCTGTGTACTACTGGAATAACTGGTTATCATCTCTCATCCCAGGTGAGCTTAGTGCAGTAGTGCCAAACATCAAACCCAGCCAGCCCATTTCCAAAGGGAAACTTCAATTTCTTTGAGAAGTGCTTCAATACTTCATAACACATTTACAGAAGAACGCTTAAAGACCATTTCCAAAGAGAAGCATGTCATTCTAATTTTGTAACAAGAAGTTTTTTGGTAGGGGTGGGATTGGTTTTAAATTTTTTTTCTTTCCCAGGTCCACTTCATTTCCAAGTGATCAATATCAAAAGTGTATATGAACGTGTATATACTCACCTGTGCAAATTTGCCTCCTTCATTCATGGGACTTTTCCCCAGTGACTCATATAGTTCAAGGCATACAGAAGAAGTGTTTCCAGGAGCATGCAGGGTGTGCTGCCTTCGAGCTGGTAATGGTGTCCCTGATGGAAACAGCACTGTGAATTTGTCAGCCCCTGACTCGTCTACTCCCTTTAAAAAGAAAAAAAAAAAAAAAAAAAAGTTCATGCCTTTCTCCAAGTACTTTAGTGAGCTGGAAGTGTTACAACAGTGCTGCATGAGAAAGAAGTCCAAGATTCATTCTCTCTGCCACATTTACCATCACAGCAAGTAAAAACCCATTCCTATAAATAAATTCCTATAAATATAAGTCCAGCTACTACAACATAGCAAAGACACAATCTATCTCCCCTTAAAATCAAGCAGTTTTTCCTGTCGCCTTTTTTTGTCAATAAACCTAAGTTGCCACTTACTGCTGATCTACAGTCAACCTAGAGAACAAATAAAACAATACTGTTTCTCTAACATCAGTCATGCATAAGTAGTGCTGTATATTCACTTATATGCAGCAGTAAAGTTTTCTAGGTTAAATAATTTTAGCCTTACCTTAAGAAGAATATCTTTAGCAGAACACTCAATAAAGAGTGCTTCTTCTTCTAACAAAACATTCTCTTTGGAAAATTCCTGCCTCTATGGCTGCACCAATGGGAATAACTTCATCTGGAGGAATTGAATTCAGTAATTCCACAGTTGGGAAAATGTCTTTGATCAGCTGCTGTAGCTTTGGGATTCGAGCAGACCCACCACACAGAACTACCTGGAAAACACGCCTTAATGATTTCAAACCTTTCTTCTGACACATAAAACAGAAAGATCACAACCTGCAATACAGAAATTCTATCTATTACCTTATTGATATCATCTGCTGTAAATCCAACTTGCTGCAAGAGCTTTTTAATTGCTTCTACACATTTACTGAAAAGTGAAGAACAGATAAGCTCAAACCTGGCCCTAGAAGAAAAAGAAAAAATTCAAGAAGTGTCATCTCATCCATTAGAGACAAGTACCTGAAATGAAAGAACAATCATTTTTAGAATATACTTTGGTTCTCTAGCTATACCTGGTACTAAGGGATTTAAAAAAAACCCAACAATTATTAATCGCAAATAAATTATTTTGTTGTGAAAATATCTGTGCTGTTGATCCCATCATTAACACCTACATGGAATGCACGTCCATTCTTCAGCGTACTCTGGAAAAAAAATAACAGTATTGTTCTCTTGACTCATATGCAGGGAAAAAAAGCAGCAAAAATCCTGGAACTGCTTCATCATCTTTAGAATGGAGACACAAAGACTCAAATATGTCTCTTGAGTTTTCAGAGGCAAATCAAGCTGTGCCCCGATTTGCACACAGGGAGTATGTACTCAAGCAAGCTGAAAAACAAACTCGTGCTTGCTTCAGGCTCTTTCAAGCCTGAAGAGGAGGTTTTATTCTGTACAAATACAGCAAGTCAAATACTGCAATGCAAGCCCACAGGATTTAGCATCCTTATCCAAAACTGAGCCACACAAGTTATACAGCATTGCTTTTCACACTTGCAAACATACTGTGCCTTATTTTACCAGATCCAGCTGCTGCAGCAGTGGATGCACAGTTCTGGTACTGAGAAGTCTACTTCGTTTTGCTAAAGCTGCTGCTGACTGGAATAGCAATCAAAATTAGCTAAACATCTCAATAAGAGATCATCCCAAGAAAGAAAAGACTTAGAGCAGGACACAGCAGTATGAACAAAAAGGCAGAAAACATTTTTCTACTCCAGCTGTCAAATAGAGGCAACTTCAAGACTTCCATGACTCCTGTCATTCTGGAGCTTATTTAGATGAAAGAGTCCAGAAGTCTTCTTTTCTTTAAGGGAAAAACAACAACAAAAACTGTAGTAGGGGAAAACCCCCTCCCACCGTCAGTAGTTACAGTACCTAGTCCCCTTTCATCAACAGCCAAACTTCAAAGATGGGGTCTCCCTGAGCCTTTTTGCACTTAATTTTCTAGCCATTAGTGCAACATTGTTAGCATCACTACCCTAACTACTACAGATCACATCGTAACAGAACCATCAATATGAAACAAAGCTGAAAGAAAGCAAGTTCATCTTCTATCTTACTTCCACTTCTAAAATCAATGCCACCAAAAAAAATAACAAAGCTTATTAAACATCCTAAACACCACCTAGAAATATTTCAAACATAGTCTTATATATAGAAGCAGTAGCTTCAAGATTTGTTTTACCTGGACACATTACAATCAAAATCCAATCCATCATACAATGAATCTACAAAACAGTTTGCACTTCCCAGTGTTGATAACGAGTGCTTCGCAACATCAGCACTGTTCATTAACTTCATCATGGCTCTGGGATTTCCTCTGATATCATGTTTACAAGACCTACATTTAGAAAAAAAAAAAAAAAAAAAAGGAGATATCAGTTTAGAAAGGCAGGCATTTGAGTGATAACACTAACTTTCTGAAAGGAAAAACAGCTGAAAGCTACTGAACTTTTTTCTGTAAGCATTTTAGCTATTATCTACAACACCACTACTGAAAGCTGGCAAAGAATAAAAGAGTATTTCAATTTCAGCTAAAGAACACTGTGTAGAGGCACACTGAACTTGGGCATTAGTGTTTATCATAGAGATTTAAGTCTTTCTGAACAGTTTCTCGGCTGAACAAATCCTGTAAGTGACTGCAAGGAACAGCAACGCCTGCAAGTTAACTGATTTTAACCACAGATTAAGAAGAAATAGAACACCGAACATGAGATATGTCAACAGAATAGCATGTTTCATCCATAGTATGCAGCTGACCACTTTGAGATCACCAGAGCTAATGGTAGGGCATTTACTCATTTTGTTGCTTCACGCCAACAAGAAAACCAAACAGAACCCACACAGGTGAATTCCCTGCCACCCCAAAAGCTCGTGACTGAAGGGATGTAAGCAACCTGTAGTCACATACATCACTCAAAACACAGAACAGTTCATAGCTGAGCCCTTATAGTTTAACACTGACTTCAGGCAACATCTACCCAAACCCAAGTATTTCCCAAGTCTTCTTCCTTGACCAACAACTGACTGTTCCTTTAATATCTTTATTTGAGCTATTTCACTCGCAAGACAGCCCACTAGACCTGACAAACTAATACGCTTTTTTTTTTTTGAAAGCAAGCATCAGATAACAAGATTCCTGTCCTAACAGCAACATAATTGGAATTCAAAACCTACCTCTGAAATTCAGAAGCTAAGTGTTGTGCTAGAGCTTCTGTGAAGCAAACTCCACCGATGCTATCATCTGTGTTTGTAGCAAGCACACGATATATTCCACTGTTTACTTCTATGACTGTGATAGAAAGCGATGTTCCACCAAGTTTATAAACCAGCACATTGCTGCCATGGTAAAAAAAGAGTAGTATTAATAAGCCACATAAAATTATGTTTACTCCGACACGCTTTCGGAAAAGATGACCACCACATGATGCATTGCAGGCTTTAATCAACTTTGTGAAGAGAATCTGCTTTGGGCTGAAGAACACACAATTAAAAACCAGCTGTGCCAAAATCTGTTTAAGAAGGGAAGCATTTTTCTTCAAGCCAATCAGCTTATTAAAGAGCAAGACAGAATCTGGGGACAAAACTTTAAAGACAATTATAAAAAAATAAAAACCAGAACAAAGGGATTTAAAACACTACAGATTTGCAACTTCTAAATTATTATTGGCTTTATTGAGAGAGAAAAGAACAAGCCTGAAATAATTAATTTTGTATTGACTGCTAAGGCAACACAGCATTCCCTCACCTAAGATTTCTCAGGATTTAAGTACAGCAGCTTAAATTTAAGAAGTAAAATACTAGGATTTTACCTTTTCCCAGTGGGTGAATCTTGGCCAATTCCATAAGCCAGGAGAGCCGCAGAAGGTTCATGAATTAATCTCATAACATTAAATCCAGCAGCTGCAGCTGCTTCCCTGTGATAAGGCATAACAGTATTTCATGTTAATGATTTCACTATAATCACACGCGCTATTAAGATTTCATCTGAACTATGTATGTCACCAACTCTGAACTAGTTTACAGCAAGGTAATAACAAAGCAAAGAGACTGGAAAAGAAAGGTACCAAGAAGTTCAGTTGCTACTGTGTTCTTCAGGTAGTTGGACCTGCCGTGTGCTTACTGTCAAAGGAAAAGCTACATCCCCCATAAAACCCAGCAAACCCCCCTTCAACTACAAGATGAAAAACCCCACACTCAATCAAAGTTGCTAACTTATCTTCAGGTGTAGGATTAAAAGTTCTTGGTACATTATTTCAACGGATATCATGCTAGGCAAATTGCTTTTACTTCCAAATCAAGTTATCACACCACAGTTCTAACATTTTCTTCATGTTTTCTTGAAACTTCAGTAACCCTGGGACTGCCCTACAAGTCATTTCCTTCACTTCAAAGTTATTTTGAAACTTGTATGCCAAAGCAATACTGCAAATGCCCAGCTCACTAATGTTTTATGACCAACTTTAAAGTGTGCTTTAAGTATTTCATGACAGTTCAACATAAGGGCTTCTACAGATCAGAAAACAGAAATAAATGCTGCCAGTTATGCACAACTTTAAGTCTACTTATGTTTTCATACGGAAGAACTTTTGCAGCCACACTTCCAAGCAGAACTTCCACGTAGAATACTCTGTGTGTATCCCCTATCTATTCTGTGATAAAACACTCCTCAGTGAAGTCACATAACACCGTTTGGGTCGGTGAGTATTACTGTATGAAGGGATGGGAAATGATGGAAGAGGGCTGAGAAACTATTTGCATTTCAAAGCGGACACTTAAGATCCACTAGAAATAACACATATGAAATGCTATTCTACCCTTCACGATACCAAAATTCCCCTTCTCGCTTCGGTTGACTCAGAATTTTGTTTTGGTTACAACAGTCAATTCCATGAAAAGTTTCTAAAGTCAGGATTTTTATCTCCTACCTTCACATTTTCCCAATTTACAGAGCATCCCAATGTCTCGACTGACAGTTGCGAGCTCAAGCCCAGCAGGAGAATCCCCATTGCTGATCTGCCAGCTGGCCTGGCTTTAGGCACGTTAAATAACAGAAAAATCTTAATCCTCTTACCCAAGGGCATTTTTCTGATTCTCTCCAAAATCAAATGGTACTGTGATAACAACGTCATTTACATCTGAACCCAATGCAGACTGAGCAGTTTCTGTTTATAAACATAGGCAGAACATGTTGATTAAAAGCAAAAAAGACCAATATACCACATCTTAAAAATATGAGGACAGCTTAAAAACCTAAAATGTTATGGTTTTACTTATTATCTACCTTTCATTTTACTGAAAATGAGTTTTGCCACATCTTCTGGGTTAATAAATTTATTGTCTATTTCATATTGAAGTTTTCCATTCTTCTCAATTATCTGTAAGCAAAACCAACCAACATACCTTTGTTAGATATGCAACTTGGTTATTAACAAAAAGTAATGTTTAGTTTAGTTTCTGTTCAAGTAAAAAACATTGGACTGCATAAATACTTTCTGGATTAGTTACAAGAAAATAAATGCTTCCACAAAAATCCCTTGTATTATCCAACAGACATGACAGCGACATTCATATGGACTTAAAAGACTCCAGACTTTCTTAAGACTTTTTCCTTAGTACAAAAGCAACATTTAGAACAAAAGTACTTGCTTGCTTACAGTCCATAAGAAAAAATAACTACATAACTAAAAATTATCTACATAAGCCTGTCAATAACTAACAGTCAAAAACCAGAGAAAAACTCATTCCTTCTTTAGGAATGTATTTTCCAGGACAATTTTTCTCTTGTTTTGCAAAAAGGTTTCTAGTAATAAGCACAGTATTATTTAAATTAAATGCTGAGATTAAAATCAAGCGGTTAAGCATTTTTATCACAAAATGCTGTGTTCTGAGCATCTTCTACCAGTGCTAAGCAACACCACAACGCTATTACCCAAGTATATTAAGAATCATCTGTTTTGAGAATGGCCAAGAGGTACATATAATTTTTCTGTTGGACTATGTTACAACAGCAGATCTCAGAACACAAAGTTCTCTACTTTTTATAAAAAGAAACATTCCATACAGCAGCAAATGGACATCACATAATGAGAGCTGATAGCTACAGAACAGAAACATGGTCTGGCACAAACAATGCCAAGAACAGTATAAAATGATACAAGTTATTCTGAGAACAATAAAAAAACTAGATCATACTCACTGAACATTTGCTTTCCGCAATATATTTCTCTGCCTGTGGGTCACCAGAGCTGTCCAGACAAATTCAAAATAACAAGATAAATCATACGCTCAAGGGTAATTGCACAAATTCATCTTCCTGATACTCCCTATAATGTCTACAACATATGAAGCTATACTTCAACCAAAATTTGTTTCCCCAAAAATACCCCCTAGTTAGTCCAAAGGGAAAAGAAAAACCAACACATCGTTTTAACCTGCTACCCCAAACAATCGTCATAAAAGGTTTTAGTGGCACCTTTGTTGCATTGACTGAAATAAGGTGGCAGCAATAAGATGACTGTCCTTAACCCTCTACTAACTACGAAAAGCTAGCACCTGAAAAGTGCTGAGAAATACATCAGAAGGGACATCATCTTGTCAACACCTTTCAGTGGAAGAGCTGCAACACACAGCTAGGTTACTGCTTAAAAGTTTTGTCACATCTCTGATGTTAGACCTAAACCAGCATATTTAGTTCTAGTGTCACTGTAACCGCCAGCGCAAATCGTCACAGCTCCACTAACTGAAGAATCTCAACAGGCATCACGTCAATGTGTTTCACAATTGTAATAAAAGGCAATACAGTTTCATGCAACCAAAGCCACAGTGGGTTTTAGCCACAGGAAAAAAAACAGATAACAACAAGACATTTTAGTTAAGAAACTTAAGTATGTATCAAAAGCATATACACAACTTGTTCATAAACTTCACAATTTGATTTCACAGGCACATGCAGATATAAAATACTATGCATCTCTTTACTTCTGGAATTAAATGTAGAGCAAGAAGTTCATAATATAATGAATTTTTAAGATCTGACATACTCCCCTGTCAATGCCAGGTTAACTGAACTACTATAACACTTAAAACGCCTTATTAAATTAACATCAGATTAAATTAAACTAGATTGAAACGCCTTCAGTATCAGCGCTGAGACTCCGTTTCACTGACTAGCTTTAATGGGGAAAACTCAACTTCTCACCTTCCCTCTCCCACCTGGTCCCTTACCTTCGCCCAAGGATCTGCTTCACTTTCACCACAGTGTTTGAAATATTCCTTATTCTGCTTTGCTTTGCAGCTAAGCCAACAACCTGAACGAAAAATACAGAAGGGAAAGAAGTGAGCAGCAGGCAGAGCTCCCCTCCGCTCCGCGCCACCATCTCAGAAAGGAAGCCTCACCTCCTCGCTCTCCGAGAAAGCGACGACTGCAGGAGTCACCCTGTCCCCGGCGTCGTTGGCGACCACGTCGGCGCGGCCATCCTGCGGAGAGAGGCGCCGCCCGTGAGGGGCACGGCCCGTGAGGGGCACGGCCCGTGAGGGGCGCCCCTCAGGACACCGCGCCCCGTCAGGGCTTTGCTCGCTGCAGGACCCCGCAGCGCCGGGAGGGAACAGAGACGACCGCGGCCCACCCCCTCCTCCCGGGACGCGCGCCCGATGGGGCCCTGGGC
>NW_009260669.1:4397437-4403397 GCF_000687185.1 Egretta garzetta
GGCTTCCCTCGTGGTTTCATTGCAGGCGGCGAAGCACATGGAGACGGTGTAAATTTTTTTTTTTTTTTTTTTATCCAAGTGCTGTAGTTATTAGTGAAGCAGCCAAGCTGAAAGGCTGAAAGGTTAGATTATGCATAATCTGACCAGGCATAACCTATGCCTGAAAGCAAAGCTCAGTGCCGCGTTGTGTTGCACTTCTATTGGGAGAAATCCATCTTGGCATTACCACGGGGGGAGAGGGGAGTGATTTTATAGAATCATAGAATCGTTTAGATTGGAAAAGACCTTTAAGATCACCAAGTCCAACTGCTACCCTAGCCCTGCCATCCCACCACTAAACCATGTCCCTGAGCACCTCGTCTGTCTGTCTCTTAAAATACCTCCAGGGATGGGGACTTGACCGCTTCCCTGGGCAGCCCCTTCCAGTGCTTGACAACCCTTTCAGTAAAAAAAATTTTCCTAATGTCCAACCTAAACCTCCCCTGGTACAATTTGAGACCATTTCCCCTCGTCCTATTGCCCGTTACCTGGGAGAAGAGACCGACCCCCACCTCACTACCCCCTCCTGTCAGGCAGCTGTGGAGGGCGATAAGGTCTCCCCTCAGCCTCCTCCAGACTAAACAACCCCAGCCGCTCCCCATCAGACTTGTGCTTCTAATTTCTAATCAATCCTGGGGGAATTTAACATCATTCACACAGAATTCACTTCATTGTGGCCAGAGACATTGCTGTGCTGAAGGCTCCTCAGATTTCACGTGGCCTGGTAAGGGGCACAGCAAGGTTCTGTGGGTGCCTGCGCGGGGAGCAGGTCACCTCCTACCTGTGGCCTCTCGCCGCAAAGGTGGCAGTGCTTCTGTAGGCTTGGGTGCTCATTTGCCTCTTATTTCCACAGGGAGTCTAAATGCCACGCAGCACGATGTCACTGCGTCATTCTGAAGTAAAGATTGTCCTTACCCTTGCTTTATATATGATGTGCTGAAGGGTTAAGGGAATGAACTGAGATCACATAGAGGAGAAAGAAATTATAAAGATACGCAAAGGGATTTTGTATCCCAAAACTGATCCTAGGCTTCCTAAGTCACTGGATTATCTCTCAGTAGCCAAGCTCGCTGAAGTCTGACCAGAGGCTGGAGCTCAGATTGCTGGCAGTCCATGCTCAGGAGATGATTGCAGTGTTGATGAAGGCGAAACTTGCACACAACTGAAAACAATACCTTTGAAGCCTGTCCAAACTGTAGCTCCTTTCTACCTCCTCTTGTGAATGGAGGAATGAAAAGAGAAGAAAAGTAGAGGTGAGCAGGAGAGACCTGTGGGGACTGGAGAAAGGTATTGTAGAAGAAAGCGATGATAGGCATGATGCTTTTGTTAAAGGTAAAGATGGAGGGAGTCTGAGAAGGGACACTGAAGGCAGGAGGGTAAAGGAGAACAGAAGCCCCTAGTACAAAAACCACCCAAGAATAATTTTCCTGTGCTTTCCCCCAAATCCTAGTATTAGTTGCACCGTTTATGACCATAGACCAGTATGTGTCATCTGTGCCTCAAAAAGTGCTTGTGGCCACACTACTAACATCTCCTACACGGTTATTTTCCAGTTGTTGCTGTGCCACGGCCGTACCAGGATGAACACGCAGAAGTTCCGCTTATCTTAGCTAAAGCAGTTAATGCTCTTTCCATCTGTAAGCAAACCTGCGCAGAAGCACGCAAGAAATGCCTTGGCAGGGGGTTGTGGTGGCCAGTAGCGTTTGCTGAGAAGTGAAAAGCCCTTGGCTGTCTGTGCCCTTCCTATTTTTTCAGCTGGCATCCCCAGCTAATAAGAAGCTCTGAGGCTGCACTGAGCTTGAGTGAGCGAGGAGATGGGGTGAACAACCCACTTCTAAATAAAAGTGGAAGAGGCTGCCCTGCTTGTTACAGCAGTTCTGTAAGTGAAAGCCTTAATATGCTTGTTGTTCGTTAAAGGTGGGGTTGAGGAGGCAAATGCTAGTCCGAGCAGCAGTCTGGTTTCAGGATGCAAGGGAATTTAATCTTTCACACCTCCCAGAGAGCTATCCATCTGAGTCAGAAGGAGGAGAAAAATCCAGCCCCAGTCTGACAGGAGTCCTGCACATCTCAAGAAGGACATGGAACTGTTGGAGCGGGTCCAGAGGAGGGCTACAAAAATGATCCGAGGGCTGGAGCACCTCTCCTATGAGGCCAGGCTGAGAGAGTTGGGCTTGTTCAGCCGGGAGAAGAGAAGGCTGCGGGGAGACCTGATTACGGCCTTTCAGTACCTAAACGGGGCCTATAGGAAAGATGGGGAAAACTTTTCAGTAGGGCCAGCTGTGACGGGACAAGGGATAATGGTTTTAAACTAAACCAGGGTAGGTTTAGACTGGATACAAGGAAGAAATTCTTTACAATGAGGGTGATGAAACACTGGAACAGGTTGCCCAGAGAGGTGGTGGAGGCCCCATCCCTGGAAACATTCAAGGCCAGGTTGGACGGGGCTCTGAGCAACCTGATCTGGTTAGCGGTGTCCCTGCTCCCTGCAGGGGGGTTGTACTGGGTGGCCTCTAGGGGTCCCTTCCAACCCAAAACATTCTATGATCTCCATGTACCTGCATCGAACAAACAAGCCCCCTGCAACAAACTCACCTCTGATTTAGCCAGGTACTCTGCTGAAACCTCCGAGTATTATTTCCTAGCTGACAAAGCAGTGGCACAAACCTTCACAGTGTCAGAGCTGCCCCTTCTCTCCCAGTCTGTGGCACATCTCTCAGCCATCCAAAAACCAGACCAGCCACCGTCAGGCCAGCTGTTAGCACAGTATGACATGAGCTTGCCCAAGCTTCTTCTGTACTGAGAGCTCGCGGGCAGCCTGAGAGGCTTGAACGCAAAAAAGGCATCCCCCTGGCTCTCTCCGTGGCAGGCTGACTGCAGAAGAATCACAGAGATCATGGCAAAAAGGCAGCAACATCTGCTGAATTATTTAAAGTGGAAGCAAGTGTCTCTATTGAACAACAGACTGTTTTGTGGCTGGTAAATAGTATATACTCTAAAATGTCCCTTGGGGTGAGGAAAGAAGGATGAGAGAACTTCTTTTAATTATCTTGTGCGTGTTCTGACTTAATTCTCAGGAAATTAAGCTCCAAGGAGGCTAGAGATGGCAGCTGCAAGACGGTGGCCTGCAATCGTCTGGCTTGGGGCTGTGAACAGAGCCAGTGGAGTTGATTCTCAGGAGAGCTGCGGGAGAGCCTGGCTGCGGGGGACCTGGGCAGTGGTCCTCCAGGTGGCACTTCCCCCCAGCTTCAAAAACGGCCTCTTCTCCCAGACAGCGGCATGAGACTGTACAGTCCTGCTGGAGATGCTGACCTCCTACCAATGGAAAACTTCTGTCCCCATCGCTTGCCTTCCTAAAAGCATCTGGGAATTTTTTCTTTTGGCATAAAAAGAGGCTCTTAAAACTCATTGCCTAAATCCCTTGAAGTAATGACACCATCATTATTTGTTGCATTGCTAATTTTGGGCACAGGAATACGTGCTGTTGGGAGGTCTGTGTATCATCCCTGAAGTTCGGTGGGGGCCCTAGGCTATTTCTGGGTTTACTGTAACCCTTGCCAACCATTAAAAAAAACACTTGATAAAGTTGATTTCAGTGTCCTCATTGCTTCACAGCCACAGTACCTAAGTGACAGGGAAGAGGCAAGCTCAGTTAGTGGATCAGATTAATTAAATACTTGTGTTAATTTTTAATAAGCTGAACAGAATGTTTTTATGGGCCGAAGGTCAGGGCTGACTGCTATGGAGTCTCCTCACAGCAGTCCAGAAAAGAAGTACACAGAAAGTTTGGCAGGCAAACCTGTTGAAAAGCGGGTTATTAATGCCTGTAGGTGGCATAAACGCAGCATGTAATTGCAATGCCACAGCTCATCTGCAACGTTCTGTCTGTTTGGCAGCTCAGTAGGTTTGCAGTACAGTTGAAGCCAGATTTTTTTTTTTTACTTATACCAGAGTGCTTATTAGAGAATATCCCCAGATTCTTTTATATTTTAGGTGACATAAAGCATATTAAACATCTATTTGTTTCTGCTCGTAAGTCAGGAATGTTAGTTTTCTTTCTCTCTCTTCTTGAAAAGAGCTTTCGAGTGCCTGCAAAATAAACCCTCCTGTATTGCATTCCACATCACAAACTGGAGTCACAGGGTAGAAAAAAACTGCTTTTCTTACAACCCAAAACAACACAACCTCCAACCTGTACCTGGGGCACTGATCAGCGTTCACTGGATGAGCTGCTGACCCACGCTGAAGTATCCCAAGGGATCATCCAATGACTCCAGCTGATGCCGTCTGCCTGAAAGCAACGTTGTCCTGAAGATACGAACCTCTTCCCAGGTTACTCCGGTGCGGACCTCTGCCACCATTCAGCCAATTGCAGGTTATTCTTGACAGGAGCAAGGAGGCACTAAAGGCTAATTAAATGCAGCAAACGTACTTAGCTAGAACTGAGGACTAGCACAAGTCACCTTTGACAAGGCTTTGTTGGCTGTTATGAAAATCAAATATGTATGATTTTCTTTAGGGTAAGAATAAGCATGTGCCACAGATAATTGCACGTGTAGTCTGTGTTAATAAAACAAGAAATACATAATATCCTCATTGCTGTTTTGAGAATTGCTGTAGACAGTGCTAGCCACTGTCATGTCTAGGCACATCGATGATGGTCATGGTTGGCTGAACAACTTTATTACTCTTGTCAAGTCTAAGAACTTTCAAACATGCATACAAAGGATTTTTTTCCAAGGAAAATAACAGAAAAATCTTCAAATAACTTCTTTTTAAATTTTTGGCCTTTTTCCTCTCCACGACCCAGTTTTTCCGTCGCCTAAATGATGTCAAATTCAGCTTGCAGGAACGTTGAAAGATTTTAATAATAGATAGGAAGTGTACTGAGATCCTTGGCTGGAGGATGCTCTGTAAATATAAACTGTTATGGGTAATAACACAGACCTCAGTTGTGACATGAATTACAAAGGGTGCCATGAGGCAATCCCAGAGCTTTCCAAGCAAGCTCCACGGTAAAATACGCCTGAAATCCACTTTAGTGCTCTGTGTTCACTGAGCCCTGGCACGAAGTTTGTACTCTGCAGGGCAAGCTCAATACAAAACGGAGCGGTGTTTAAACTAGCAGTGTAAGGAGAGCCGACTGCCAAAATAGTTGTGATCAGCATCAGGTTAGTGACAGGTGTGGTCATTTTAGGCAAAGAACTGATTTAGGGGTGAGGGTAACAGTGTGAAACAAGAAGTTCATTCTGTGCACCGTCAGAGATTTACTGTGTGACCTTGAGGAAGTAATTTAATTCTACTGTTATTTGAGTTCTTCATCTGGGGAGAAAAAAAAAAGAGTAGCACTTTCCCTTGCTCCCAAGGGTGTTATGAGGATAAACACATTAATTAGTTGCCTGCTTAGAGGTGAGTGTAATAGGATGGAGGAGCTAGAACATAGTTCTTCCTTATCTCCGCTGACCAGTCCTGGTCAGTATCATGTCAACTAAATTGATTTTTGCAGAAGGTGATTAAACACAATTAAATGTCCATGTTAAAACCAAAGCTAAGATTAGCTTTATTGAACTGAGATCAAAGTGGTGATAGATTCTGAGCTCCTTTTATTAAAAAAGTGTTAATGGGATCCATGCAGAGCTGACAGAACGATTTCCTTTCCCACAAACCCACTGTTATCTATAAAGCTAAAAGATGAAATTAGAGTTCTTTTTTTAAACTGCAGAGCAGTCTTTTTTTTTTTTTTTCAAGTGTCAATGATCCCTGTCTTTAGCTAAGTTGTTAACATTCCTTTGGCAGCTTTACCAGTTTCTGCTGTTCAGCTTAAGGTTTTTATTTTCTTGTTGCAGTATGTACAGAATTTTTGGACAGATTTTACAATTCTCTTAAAAGAAATTCAGATTTTCCTATGGACACCATAGCTGGTC
>NW_009260669.1:4403435-4437106 GCF_000687185.1 Egretta garzetta
GTAACCATTCTCCTTTGTTTTAAGTTCTGAGAAAGTCCTAGTTAAATGACAGAATTTCTGTTCGATAAAAATCTCTGTCCATCTGCACTCACGGGCACTAATTCAAACCCGGTAATGACAATAATAATGATAATTACGAGGAACAGAGGACGGTCCTGTGGCCTGCGTGAAGCGCCTTTGGAGGATCTGTGTTTAATTTTCGGCGTATGTGGCTGCATGCTGTTGGGCAGCCGCTGAAATCGCGCGGGACCCTTTCCAGCAGCTTCCCTGGCCGTTGGCTGGGGCCCTGGAGGGCCTGTTACAACAGGGGAACCTTAACGGAGCCGTTGGCAGCTCGTGGGCTGGTGACTGCGCAGATACACTGAAATCCCCTTCCACCTGCCCAGCCGAAACGGGGAGAGGCCAGGGGTGCAGAGGAGGGGGGCTGTGCCGCTGATGAACAGGCAGCCGCACTGTTCTCCCTCCGCGACAGCTTCAGGGCTTCAGAGGGGCTTCAGGAACCCGATGTTTTTTACTCTGTGGTGTTCTGGTTTTCATAACCTGGGTCCAGACGGCTGCGTCTAAAAGCGTGGCTATCGCTTCTGTGGAAAAGCCATGCGTGTTTATGGAGACAGACAGACTCCTCGTCCAGGGCAGACCTGGGGTCCAGGTGCTTGGGATGCATTACACCGACTGATCCTGCCGCTTTGTGCAATCAGGCTTTTTGTGGGGGAAAATCTCTCCACGCTCCGATGTTAAATCAGTCATGCTGCAGGGACGCCGTGCTTCTTTGGAAGCCCTGAGGTCTTCGTAGAAGAGCTGCTGAAGAAGACACACTGCTTTCTGGTAGCTCACACGGGACAAGTCCCGCTCTACCGAGAAGCAGTTTTAGGCCAGCTTCAGTGGGCACATCTGCACCTCCACTCTCTCCCATGGACCTACCCTTTGAAGAAAGGCGTACGCTGGATTTTCAGCTCTGGATTTTCTCAGGTTATCATTTGGGGATTTTCCTGGCCTGTTCTCACACCCAGAGGTTATTCCTCTGAGTGCTGTTCAGCCACAGAGCAAAAGGGCAAAATCTGCTCCAAGAACTTACAGGCATGATAAAAGTGAAAAGTGAAGAAATGAGCCAAGCCAACAGGAATTCCCTGGGGTGGGGAGAAACAGTGAGTCAGTCTGGCCAGAAGATGCGCAGTGGTTTCAGCAGATCAGCCTCCTCTTGCGCTGCTGGAGTGCTTATCTACGGGGGAGCCTGGTGGGGCGGATTAGGTGGGTAGAGATGGAAGACTCTTGTCCTTCATTTAAAACCACAGGTGGTCGGTTTACCTCCTCTACGCTGTAAAAGCTAGTAGGAAACCCCCGCTGCTTTCAATGGGATGCATTCTACCATGGAGAGGAGTGCTTCACTGGTGTATCACCTTACTCATTAATTCATTTAATTGCACATTCACTGTGTTTACTCATGTGGCAGATGGACACAATCGAAGGCTTACCTTCAGGATTTATTATAGGTACAAAATTAAACAACATGTTGCCAGAGTGGTAACATCATTCGATAGCACCTTGAAAACCCATAATCAACATCCTTTACGAGCAGGTCTGGCACTGCTGTGCCCTCCACTTTGCTGTGTGCTTTACCCCATGGAAGAGGGAGTCCCATGATCTGAGCAAGTGGCTTGCGGCAGTCAGCACCCCTGACTTGGGTGCCTTCTACTCCCACAGACTTTGGGGGTGTGAAAGCATTCCCCGCTTTGCAGCATCCCCTCTCTTTTCTCTGGGCGTTAACTCCCTGTCCTGTGTTTTTCAGCGCTGTTACCGCGGAGCCACCGGTAACGAACACACAGAAATCATGTTAAGATGGAAGATATTCATCTTACTGAGCTCAGGAAAGGTAGGTCGAGGTTTTAAAGCAAATTGCTGTGCTTTGGGGTCTCATTGTCTTGTTGCATTCATTTATCCCTCTGGGTCCCTGCCCGCAGACTCTTTCTGTTCTTTAGCCTTTCTGAACCTAAGTAGAAAGGGAAATAAATAGTTCTGTACTCCCCGCCTCCCTCTCCTCATCTACTTACAGCTTAGGCCAGGAAAAGTAAAGAGTTTGGGGCTTACGCTTTCATCCTAGCCAGAGCAGTCTTTGTTGGACGCCTGTCCGGGTGACTCACGCGTGCGGATGGGCACTTCCCCAGCTCTGCTGTGAAGCAGGAGCAGTGCCGACTCCTTCAGAGAGAGGTTGCTTGTTCAAGTTGAGCAGCTGTTAACAAAGACTGCAGAGTTTTAAATAACTCGAATAAATGAAATCTCTTCTCCCACTTCAGTTAATCAGGCCTTGCTTTCTTTGTACGTCAAAAACCTGCTTGCTCTCTTCTTACCCAGACAGTTTTTCATGGCAGATAAAAACTGAATGTAGGACATAAACAGCCAGTCCCACCAACTGCATGAAGCCTCAATTTCCCGTGGCTTCGTGTCTTGTGGATCTGCTGCTTTTGTCATAGTAAAGCACAAGGGTTGGCATAAGCTTTTCTCATGGCTGAGCACTTCTTGTGATTCATTCTCCTGTGTGATTTCTCTAGTGTCTAGTAAGATGTTATTCTACAGACTTTCTCTTGGGAAGGGGAAGGCTGTGGAGATCCTGAATTGTGGGGAAGGATATGAGACAGAGGAGCTGGTGCCACCACCTCTAGAGGTGTCACGGGCTGGCAAAGCCCTGGTCCTTGGCTTTAAATACTTGGAGCTGGAGGCAGATTACTGGAGGGCATAGGACTGCAAGCCCTTGTCATTTGGGGTGCAGCAGCTGCTCTCCCCAACTCTGCCACCCCCTGCGTTACAGCAATCACTCTGCAAGACTAGCATGAACTGGGTGATTTTCTTCCTCTCCGGCAGCCCAGAGGAGTTAAGGACAACGCGAAAACTTACGTGCTCTCTAAAGCATCTCTCACATTCTTTCCTCTTGCAGAAAGGAAACTGGACTTAAAATCCGTGGAGCTTTCCAGGAGGATGAGAGAGTCTGAGCTCTGGAAGCACTGACAGGCTGGGGAGGAGCGAGCAGGGTCTGTATGGAGAAAACAGAACTTGTGAGCCTGATTAAGGAGCTGGTCCCAAAGCGTATGTGCGGAAACCCCAAATCAGACCTTTAGCTGACACCAGTATCAAGACCGTAGTGGCCACAGATACTGTCTAAAGGGATGTTTGGGGGGTTTATTAGGAATTGCTTTTGTAACACCTTAGCAGTGCAAGGCATTTTTCAAACAACTTCAGAATAGGATTCTAGCAGACATACAATCATTAATTATTTACCTTGCAATAGGTGAGCAGAGGTTGCAATATGCCAAGACCTGTATGTACACATGCATGGAGACACACACACACACACACACACACACACTGTTTTCCTACATTATTCTCAAAGGGCATGGTATAAATAAAGCCACAGAAGAAATCCATAAATAAATAAAATATAAGGGCTCTGCCCTATTACCAGTGAAGTCAAGGGTCTCTCGCTGATGATAGTGAGAGCAAGATTAGCCATGGGGTATTCCTGGAGCACATGGTACCCTGGGATGGAGATAGGGAAGGTGGGAAATGCCAAAACACAGTGGGGGTGAAACGTGTTGCCCTGGCTTAGCTACCTGAAGCACAAGGTCCAGGTCTGAGCTAGTTCCCACCTGGCAGAAATGGGCATCCCTAGAGGCGCTTTCAGCCCATCGTTCTTCAGGGCACTGGCAAGTCCCTCACACGCAGGCATCTCACTTTCAGACATGTCGTGTAGCACAGCTGGATCCTATCCTACATTCTCTGTGCCTTTTCTCTCTCTTTCAGCAAGAAAGCAGCAGTGCAGATAAAAATTGAGCAAGTGAGAAGAAGTACAGATAAAAATTGCAGCTATTAGTCAGAAAATGCTAACCAAACCTAACCAACCAGCCTGGAGCCTGTGTTGCTAGGAAACAATCTGCCTCTTACTATGCATTGCTACCATTTGTATGCATCCACTCTTCTGATTTCTTATTAATATTCTTTGCCTCAGACCCCGTAAGAAATTTCCATTACAGGCTGGCACAGAATCCAGTCCTCTCCAGGTCCCACAATGGTTTAATTTAACCTCGGACTGCTGGTGCAAGTGGCTTCAGTTACTTCGTTTTAGTCTGGCAGAAAAACTGGCAGAATTCACATGCCCATTTATGCATGTGGGCATACCAAAATAGGGACAGCTGAGCTTTGCAGGACACAGCGGCATGTACTGCCTTCTGGTTTTCCAGCCTCTCCTCGATGTTTCTTCCTTTCAGTGATGCTGTTGCCTCTTTTATGTCTTAAGGAACTAACCTGCCTGCTTGAGATTGCCCAACCATATCCAGAGGGAAACCCAGGCAAAAAAAAATTAATCCTGCTAAAATTATTTTTCCTACACTGATAGAAGTGCCTTTAACCTGCGTTTTTATGTCAATGCTCGGGAGCTCTATTGATTTACTATATCTGAATTTAAGTCAATGTAGTTAATTCAATACCCAACCAGAGTGGAGATTAGGTTCTCCATTGATTTTTAGTGTGCCTGACACCAGTAGAGTTTGTAATTTACAAGCACAAGATATATTGATGTGAGGCAGCTTTAAATCTCTCTGGCCACGTTGCACGAGCTGTATCCAAGCTGTGCTAAGATTTAGGCTGGGAGCTGGAGGGGGGTGTCCAATGATGCATTCCCAGTCTGCTGATGGTTGTCGATTTGTGAGGTCTCCTGACAAAATACGACATGTGACCACTTCCCAATGCAGTACTATCAGAAAATTGAAGTTTAGCAGAAATCATGGTTTGGGCTTTTTTCTTGGTGTGTTTTCAGGTGAGTTCATTTAAAGCATGTCATTCTGCTGTCAGGGTTAGGAGGGGGCTCTGCCTGCAGTGCCATCAGCAGTCTGGGAGAGCCATAATCTTGGTCCAGGCAGAGCAAGGAGAGCGCTGACCAGCAGAAGTCGCAGCCTAAGCACTAGCTGCTAACACTGATCAGCTGCAGCCAGAAATCACATCACCTTGTAATCTCATACGGAGGTATTTGGCACCGGCTGCAACTTCCACAGGCAGCTCCTTGGCCACAAATCCATCTTGGCTTTCCTGGAAGGTTCTTGCCTTTCATCTTAGCAGTGAAGGAAGGAGGCAGGGTCTCCGCGGATAACCCTGTCCATTACATGTTACTGAATAAGGCAGAATCCTGGAAAAAACAGTCTGAGAGAGTGTTTTTCAAAAATCCTAACGTAGGGCACAAAGGACAACATTAAAGAGTTTCATCTGGCACCTATAATCTTACAGTGGATGGGACAGTCAGCATGGCATAAATGTACATATTAATAATCCCTTGGGGGGATTATTCCATAATCCATAGATTTTTGCGGTTTGGGAATAAGTCTTGAACAAGCTTGCATTTTCCTTTGCTTGTTGTCTTTGTAGCAGTTTGCCATGAATATGCAACCTAGTGCACTTGAAGCTATTATAAATAAAAACTTAAGTTCTTTAGACCTATTCTAAATACATCTCTTCCCACCTTGGTGTATTATACTTTGCAAAAATCTATAGATATCCAAAGGCTTCGCCAGCTCATTTTACTCTGCTAAACTAAAGTTTTCAGAGGATTTCAATAGAATTTGAGCTCTCAACTCTCTTATTCTTGTTTTGGCGTTCTTCAAATCCCTTGTAGTCAGGGATTTATACAATGGATGGCAACACAGCCAGAAAATCCCACTACTCCAGGACATTCTGCGCGTTTAAAGGAATTACTTGACAAGTATACAAGAGGAGCCTGTGAGCTTAATTTTAAGTACAGAAAATGAAGGTACAGGAAGATCAGCAAAAGGCCACAGTACAACTCATAAAAGAAAAGCAGAGGGCTTGTTCATGGTGTTTCTACCTCAAAAAGCCCCTGTCTCCCTGTGGGAGTGAGCAGAATCCCTTCCAACCCCACCAGAAAGGAACGTCCCGTCTCTCAAGGGTTGCACTGTCCAGGCACCCTTGTAGCATGAAAGGTGTCAGTGACAGCAGGACAGGTTATGACACACTGAGTCCTGAGTGAATAGCTTCAGCCTTGACTGGCAGGATCTGAACTAGTCCCAAAGCCTGAGACTGGTGGCAGATCCCTTAATGGCAGGAAGAAACTTTCCTCTGGTAACCTGACCCATCCTGGAAAAAGTGAGACCTACTTTCTACTAGCTGGAGGAGCAAAATAAACCAAGATGCAGTACTTGGGAAAGAAGTTCATGCATTGGAAGCCCTTGAAATATGCTGTCATTTCTGTAGTGCCACATCAAATGCCAGCAGAAAAAGGATTCAGATAGCAGTTGGTTAAATGCAATGGTAAAAATTATAAAAATCAAACTTCTAAGATATTAAGAAATAATAAGTGCCTAAAAGTTCACATCTGAACCTTGGCAGCCTTGTCTTGTCTGGAAAACCTGGACTTGAGTCACTTGACTGAGCATATATCTCTAGTGACATTTGGGATGCCCTAGGGTGCCCGGTGTGACGTCCAGCTGGGCTGGAAGGATGTGCATCTCCTGGAGCTCCTGTGTCATATCTGCCCACACTGGTGTCTCAGCCGAGAGTTTGAAATTGCTGTAGATACATGTGTTGAGGTCACTGAATTGAGCCTGTCTTGTTCGGTTTTCCAGTGAATTTTCAGTATTTCCTGTCACAAACATAGGTAGACAGATAGATGGATGGAAAACTATCCATATATATATTTGTATGTTATTTGGGTACATCTGCTTTAAAAGAGGAAGTGGAGAATTACATGAAAATCTGTCAAATGCGGTTGAAATGCTGTGATGAGCAGGTAAAGACTCTCAATAGATTTTACACTAATACACTATATTTTTACTACAAACCAGTTGGCTTATCCTTAGCTCTTTGGAGGGCTTAAGTCCCTCTGCCCACTGGTGCAGCTCTTGTACGAGGGAGAGAAGTGTTGCCTTCTCAGGGACAACACTCTGGTCTTGCAGATGGGAGAGGAAGTTGATGGACGTCAGGAGTTACATTATTGGAGGCCATCAGAAGATCCAGACCCTTGAAACCATAGTCTCTGTTGGTATAATTCTGTTGACTTCAGCAGCAACTGATTTGTCTCTTGGTTTCATTGAATTCACTTGTAGCCCAGCAGTTGAAATCTCCTTAAGATTGTTCTTCCAGTTAGGGGTCTAGTCTTCTCATCTTTTCAGTTCTCCCTGAAAGCTGACCTGGGCCTAGAAAAGATCACAACTGTATTGAACTGAAAAGAACTTAAATATGCAGTTTGCTCCTCCCTGAGAAAGGGACTATGGAAGCAACCTTTCATGTAACACAAAACTTTCATTTCTAGGTAGTCTCAAGAAAACGGAAGTGAGAGCTAGGACCACCAAGAGGCACCAGGTTTCTTCCCTTTATTCACTAATTATCAGTTATTAATTCAGCCTTCCTCCTGACAGGATCTTCCTCCATCTTCAGATGAAGTGGCTGGATCTCAGAGCTGAGATCTCCATTTCACAGCAGGCCACATGCTGGTGGCCAGGCCAGCTCCAGAGGTGTTGTGCCAAAGAAGGCACTGAGATGGTGCTCAACCAGCTGCTGCGTGAGTGCTCTGCTCCTCACCTCCTCCATGAAAACAGCAGCACAACCCCATGACAATGCTTCTAACAGTCGTGTTTTGGAGTGGGGAGGAGGTTGTAGAAATTCATTATCAGCCAAAACGTGTAATTCAGTCTTCATGCTGGTAAAGATAACTTGGGAGAGGAATTGCTCCTCCCACCTCAGTAATGAACCAAGGACCTGCTTTAGTGTTAATGTTACTTGTCTTTCGAATGTGCTGTGTTGCAGAAGTTAAGTCCACGCTCCTCATCCCTTCCACCTTGTTAAGATTTTCTAGCACTTTGTAAAAGAGTAGAGTATTAACTCTGGGGATGTGGCCAAACACACCTTACTTGAAACCTTCCTGTCTACCTCCCATTTTCCTCCTAGGTACATCTGGATAAGAGATTCTGAATTTCCTATCCAAAACTACCATATCATTGTGCAGTGAGGTATAAAACTATGTACAAAATACACGAATTCGTATTTCACTGCCAAAGCATTTCAGTAATTGGGTGAAATTGCGTGCCTAAAGTTTGCAAAGTACCAGAGCTTTCCTTGTGGCCAAGAGCATATATTTATTTGGGAGTAAATATTTAGATCCTGGTTCAAGACCTCTTGTCTGCTCAGCTATGACTTCGTTTGCCCATGGGGTGACCATGGAGGCAGGTGTGCGCCTAAGGACAGCCTTGCAGTTGCCATGAATCAAATGAGCTCAGGAGAGCCCAAACCACTTTCATCGTCCCACGGCTTGGTAAGGGTTCCTATGTAAAATTATTTAGAGGGAAAGGCACTCAAGTCACGTATATGCTTAAGTAGCAGTTTTAAAATTAGGAAGGAAAGTATTTTGGACAAAACATGGGAGTGGAAATGTTTTGTGTAGCAGGTGGGACTCCCGCACACAATTAACTGATGCAGAAATAGCTGCCACCAGCCCGCAGCGTTCTGGAGCTCTCTCGTTCTCTAAGTCGACATTTGCTGATGCCAGCAAACTCAGCAGCCCGAAAAGCTATTTATTCCCTACTGCTGAGACCACCATTTCATAGACTCTGGCAAAAGAGGTGCCTTCTGTCTCCCAGCATCACATGCCAAGAGAAAGCCTTTTGTCCGCCTACAATAGAGCTAGCGGCAGAGAGGGAAGTTGTGAAACACTAGTTACTGTTGCTGGCAAGTGAGCCATAAAGGAGGGTTCTGCCAAAAGGACACAGGCTGAGCTCTGACCTCCCTTTCTATGCTCGTAGCTAGTGTATATAGGTGAAGCTGTCTCTCGTAGGGAGAGCTGGAGGCAGGCTGCGTGCTGAGCCGAGCCAAGAACTCCTTGGAAGTTAAACAGCATTGTTAGTGCCGGGGCAGAGATCCGGGTCCGTGTTGGAAACATGGATAGTGCTTCCCATCAGTCTTTCCACTGAGGGATTTCTGCAATTGCTGTGGATCTCCAAATGCAGCTATGAAATTGGTAGCTATCTGAAATTAAATAATATCCTGGAGGAGGGGGGTAAGAGCAGGAGGGTGGCACTGAGCAGCTTTCAGACTGGCCAAATCTGGCATCTTTTTTATTTGCTAAAATCTGCCTTCTTCTTAATAGTCCTTGCCTGTGCCTGCCCTCTCTCTGTGTGCAACATCAGCTCCAGAGCATCAAAGCAGCAGGACGAGGTGCCTTTGGGTGTAGATGTGCTGTAGTGGTCCCCTCCAGAGCCCAGCAGCCGCTGCTGCTCCTCTGCCCCGCAGTCACCCGTGCTCGATGGAGTGAGATCCGGCGGGATGCTGATGGGGTGATCCTCTGTGTCTGCTGTCTGCTGTGGGGGTACAGAGCAGAAGAGGGGTGCAGCATGGGACACTGTCCAGATAGGACAGTGCTGAGCAGTGATGAAGGATCTGTTCCCTCCCTGCTAAAGGGCACTCACTGTCTTGTCCCTTCTAGAAGCTGCACAGGGCCATAGGCACATGTCAGTGCAGTACTGATTGCTCCCAGGGTAAGTCTTCAGACTCTCTTTTAACAAGCCCAGGGGCTCAGAGACATATTTTTAAAGTGGAATCTGCAATTCTGGCATTTTCACGTGCCTCTGGGAACCAGGAGTTTTAACCACAGCAGTACCAACTCCTTCATCCAGCCTTAAACAATGCTACAACCGCTTGACTCGGCTCTTTCACACCTAAATCACGCTCTGGATTGCCGTTGCCTCCCATCTTCGGAAGACATCTTGCTGCAGTAAGTTTTTCAAAGTTGCTCCTTAAATTTGGCTGTTAATTTCACATTTGAGGCATGTGAATTAAATGGGCAGATTTTCCAAGCCTGAAGCACCTTGCATGTGCCTGCAACTTCTGTTCTTGCCAAATATTTGTTCTTGAACGTAGAGTGAAACACGCCCGTGCTGTGGTTTATCATGACCTGATTATATCGCTGTGAAGTTGAAGGGTGGGCGTGAGGGGAAAGCAGCTATTTAAAACCATTTTCATCGAAATCAGAGCAGTCTACGAGAGCAAGACAGCTGTTAGATGCATTGTGGGCATGGAGATGGGAATTCCTGCCTGTTTAATCAGGCAGCCAGCTGCAACCGGCAAAACCGACCCCGGCAAGTCAAGCGGTGGAAAGCTGCACCTGCGAGCTGTGTATGTGCCTGTTGTGGGGCTTGGGAATTAAAAAAAAAGAAGTTTAAAGACTCGATCAAACGCATGAAACTTGAAGGGTGGAAGCTGCATGGAGGTTAAATGGGAATAGCTCCATCATGGACCATCTTTGCAGGCTCAGCTGAGAGAGGACTCGGCATGTCATGGTGAGGAACCATCTGTGCTTAGGAAAATTTCCAAATGTCTGTAAAAACGACGACCCTCCGTTAAAACTTCTGTAACTGGGTTACCATTCCCACTGCCTGAAGTTCTGGATAATTAGCTCTGAGGATATTACAGTGATGCCTTTGGATCGTCGCCTGTGAGGGTTCAGCAAGGAGCTGAGGCAGGGAAATGCCTGCAGAGCCCCGGTGCAGAGGCAGTAGCACGCTCTACCATCTGTGTTTAGCTCAGGCACTGTAAGCAAACATTAAATGAGTGCACTGAATCATTACACGCACGTATTTCAGCCTGTCAGTTGGAAACTGCCTGTATTGCGTGTGCAGGCAGGCACAGGACGTCGAAGGGCGGCCCCCACCACCAGCTGCCCATGCTGATCCAGGTCAGGCAATCGGTACCCAATTTCTGCTGCCAGACCTGAGCCTGTTGATCTGACAGTTGATTGCTCTGGTTCCTGGACTCGATGCATGAAGTTTGTTAAGTCACCCGCTTCTACCTGAGATGGATTTTATGCAGTCATCAACTGGATGACACCAAACTGGGAGGAGTGGCTGATATGCCGAAGGATCATACTGCCATCCAGACCTAGACAGGCTGGAGAAATGGGACAACACGGACCTCATGAAGTTCAACAAGGAGAAGTGCGAAGTCTTGCACATAGGGAGGAACAACCCCAGGCACCAGTGTATGCTGGGGCTACCCAGCTGGAAAGCAGCTTGGCAGAAAAGGATCTTGGTGGACACCAAGTTGAACATGAGCCAGCAATGTGCCCTTGCAGCAAAGAAGGCAAATGGTATCCTGCACTGCGTTAGACAAAGTATTGCCAGCAGCTTGAGGGAGGTGATCCTTCCCCTCTACTCTGCTCTCGTGAGACCTCCACCTGGAGTACTGTGTCCAGTTCTGAGCTCTGCAGTACAAGAGACATGGACATACTGGAGAGAGTCCACCAAAAGACCGTGAAGATGAATAAGGGTCTGGAGCATCTCTCCCATGAGGAAAGGCTGAGAAAGCTGGGACTGTTCACCCTGGAGAAGAGAAGGCTCAGGGTGGATTTTACCAATGTATATAAATACCTAAAGGAAGTGTGCAAAGAGGACAGAGCCAGGCTCTTTTGAGTTGTACCCAGTGACAGGACCAGAGGCAATGGGCACAAACTGAAACACAGGAGGTTCCCTCTGAACACTTTTTAACTGTGAGGGTGACCGAGCACCGGCACAGGTTACCCAGGGAGCTTGTGGAGTCTCCATCCTTGGAGATACTCAAGAGCTGTCTGGGCAACTGGCTAGAGGTGGCCCTGCTTGAGCAGGAGGGTTGGCCCAGGTGACCGCCAGAGGTCCCTTTCCAACCTCAACCATTCTTCGATTATATAATTTTGTTTCTCGATTGAATACAGGATCTGGGCCGCAGGCACAACTATCCATTTTCCCAAGTGTCAAGCAAGAATGTTGCAAAGTAAACAAAGCCAAGTGGTGTGCAGACATAGCCAAAATTAAATTGAAAGTAGCAAAATGATTGAGGATCCTGTTTGGATTAATCACCTAGCTCTGGTCAAGGCCCTCATAAATGCAGGTTTTACTTAGAGTTTGTAAAAATAGGCTCCCAAAAAAGAAAGATCATTTATCAAAATCATCATTTTGTGGGATGATAATTTCTTTGGTAAGTTCTTTTTTTTTTTTCCATAAAAATGTTCTTAGCAAGAAAGATGGCTTCTTTATACAAAGAAAAAAAAGAGGAGTTTTTTCTCATGTAAATGAAATGTTAATGTTTTTGAAGTGTTTCTACAAAACACCCAAAGGTTTACAGGGAAATACAAACCAAAATGCAATTACACATTTTTAAAATATCTCACTGTGTTGCCCTTTTAAATTTATCTTAGTTTTATTACTTGCAAATCACTGCTGCGCTGAGATGAAGACCAGGTTTTGTTCCACAAGGACATAGAATGCAAAGAACAATATATGGCTGAAATCCTATATCATGATGTATTTTCAAGCCTTTGTGAGGGAAGAAGGAAATATGAGTACTTCTCCCTGCATCAGAAATTTCAGAGCGAGATTTTGTGGCCCCTGTGTGACACAGGGTACCTGGCACAGTTCCTCCTGGCTCTCAGATCTGCAGATCCTTCTGATGGCCATGGAGACTTTGTCAGTTAAGGACTCACAGAGTCAAAGGAGTTGGGTGAATTTATGCTGAGAGGTAATCGTCACGTTGTAATTAGCATAGTCAAGCAGCAAAAGGCAGTTTTAAGGGCAAGAAGTAATGACAGTGCCTTGAAGTTAAATAGCACTAATGATATTTTTTAGGTGGGTATGGGGAGGGTTCAAAGAAGAGATAACTGGGGTTGAAAAGAACCTGGAAGCCCACCTTTCCTGCTCCCAGATATCTCTCCCTTCTTTTGCATGCCTCATTTCTCTGCTTTATCCATGCCCAAAATCAGATTCCTGGTCCCTGAGGGCAGGACTGTGCTGTAGCTGCGGGTGCTGTGCTGTCCTCCAGCTGCAACCGTCTCCCTCCGATTGCCCGTGTTTGCATGCTGTAAAGGCAGAATTACGCAGCACTGGATCCCATCTGCATAACGAAGAGCCCGTTCCCAGCACAGAAGGCCACAGAGCAGATTTCCTCTCTCCACGATCCTAATTAGCCATCTGTGGTGTGCAACTGGAAGGGGGCTTTGCTCAGCCAGCGGAGCAGGAAAGGGGCAGCCAGAGAACAATTCCCCCAGTCCAGGCTCGGTCGGCATTTCTGTTTACACCAGAGCAGAGCCTGCCTGCTGCTGTGGACAGCAGTAACACAGCTGCAGACCAGTGAAAGGAAGGCTGAGACCCCCCCTTTCCCATGCCAGTTACGCGGAAGCTGGAAAAATTAGAGTTGTTTGAGAAAATCCCCACTGGGAAAGTGGCCCTTGGCTCAGCCATTTCCAAATGGGTATCTGGCAATCTGCTGCATCCCTATGCCAATCTGTGCAAGCAGAGCAGTCATCCCACAACCATCCGGGAGGATGGAGGATGGCTCCGGGGCACTGGATCAGGCCATGAGGGTCCAGAGATGCATCTGCTGCATCTAAGGTATGTTTCCAGTCTGAAGAAGCATGGCCAGCAGGTTGAGGGAGGGGATTCTTCCCCTCTACTCTGCTCTCATAAGACCCCACCTGGAGCACTGCATCCAGCTTGGGGGACCCCAGTACAGACAGACATGGACCTGTTGGAGTGGGTCCAAAGGAGGGCCATGAAGATGATCAGAGGGATGGAGCACCTCTCCTATGAGGAAAAGGTGAGAGAGTTGGGGTTGTTCGACTTGAAGAAGGGAAGGGTTTTCAATATATAAAAGGGGCTTATAAGAAAGATGATAGAATTATAGAATCGTTTAGGTTGGAAAAGCCCTTTAAGATCATCAAGTCCAACCGTTAACCTAACCCTGCCATCCCACCACTAAACCATGTCCCTAAGCACCTCATCTGCCCAGCTTTTAAATACCTCCAGGGATGGGGACTCGACCACCTCCCTGGGCAGCCCATTCCAGATGGGAACAGACTTTTTAGCAGGGTCTGTTGCAATAGGACAAGGGGTATTGGGTTTAAACTAAAAGAGGATAGATTCAGGCTAGATAGAAGGAAGAAATCTTTTACAACGAGGGTGGTGAAACACTGGAACAGGTTGCCCAGAGAGGTGGTGGAGGTCCCATCCCTGGAAACATTCAAGGCCAGGTTGGATGGGGCTCTGAGCAACCTGATCTGGTTGAAGATGTCGCTGCTCACTGCAGGGGGGTTGGACTAGATGCCTTTGAAGGTCCCTCCCAACCCAAACCATGCTATGATTCTGAGTTACAAACAAGATAATCCCCTCTTTTACTCCTTGAAGGTGAATTGCCTTTTGGGATGATTGCTGAAAATCAGCCATTGGGCAGGTCTGTGTTATTTTAAAAGGGCTGCATGCAGGCTAGAGTGTGTATTTGTACATTCAAGGGAAATCTGTCTGTGAAGTAAAATCATTGAAGCTAAGAAAGTATTTTGTCATTGCTCTTTTGTTTTACATAATGTTCCCAGTCACACCGTGCTAATATCAGTGGGTGAGAGTAAAAAATGGAAAATTGCTATAAATGTATAAAGTCGTGAGGGCTGGTTGTGTAATTGAGAAAAAAGCAGAAAGTAAATGAAGCTGATCAGTTAAAAAGTGTCAATTATATTAAAATGTTCTGGCTCAGAAGCTTTGAGTGTCATAAATGCAGGAAAGGACATTTTGGAACAATAATGTGGTTTTGAATCTCGGATCCTTTAAACTGCAAACAGAAGAGATTCTACTCCTGTCTCAAGGACATCTTGTGCTCAGACAGAAGTTTTATTTCAATTGCTGTTAAGCCAGCTATAAGAACAAAGCTCTAAATCCACCTCAGCAACTAGTAGCACTTGTTATAAATGAGCTCATTTATTAAGCAGGCTTCAGATTTTCCCCACTTTCACTGATGGAAGCAACCTGGCCAGCTGGAAGATAACTAAGTAAATGTCATCATCTCCGTTGTACCCATCTCAGCAGCAGAATCAAGACGTGGTTTACAAAAACATCTGGAACCCAGGCCCAGGACTTTGGTTAGGTATGAATATTATTTGCATGGCCAAAAATAGAAAACCTGAACAGAGACTTTCTTTGACATTAAGAGTGCATGAGTGCATCCATCTAACTCTGGGAATCATCCTGGTTTTAATTCTGCAGTAGGACCGCACAACTTGAAAAGGACTTTAGTTTAGCCCTTCATTTCCAGCCTTCCGTAATCTCACCAGCTGGGTTTACTTTTTACCTGTGTTTTTTCCCAGCTACTCAGTGGCCAGCATGAAGGGGACAAGCGTTTTCACAGCCCCCCCAAATGATAGCCCTTCCTGGGAAGAGAGAGGGGGGTGTACTCAGCGTCAAGCCGATCATTTAGTCCTGTTGGGTTTTAGGTGTTTCAAGGCAGGAGGTTTTCGTACCCTCCCAGGAGCAAGATTTTGGAGCTCACTGAACAGGCCTGCTCAAGACCTTCAGAATTCAGATTTCCAATGGAATGTTTTGATTTTTTTTTTTGACAAAAAGTGACATTTTTTGTTGAATGCTTGAGCTTTAGAGTTAGCTGGAATTCTTCGAGCATCAGGCATTGTGATTAAGTGTTAAAAGTGCCAAAACATTTAGAAATTTCAGAAAATTAATTTTAAAAAAAAAACCTCAAAAAGTTTCCAGTGCATTTTTAAAAACTGGTTTACTATTAAGTAAACTATTTTGCTAGTCAGTCTAATTTTTTCCTGTTTAGACTCACAGGCTCTGCTATAACTGGATGAGACTAAAGGTTCTTTGTCCTGGTTTCAGCTGGGATAGAGTTAATTTTCTTCATAGTAGCCAGCATAGTGCTGTGGTTTGGATTTAGTACCAGAAGAATGCTGATAACACACTGATGTTTTTAGTTGTTGCCAAGTAGTGCTCAGACTACTCAAGGACTTTTTGAGCTTCTCCTGCTCAGCCAGGTGCATAACAAGCTGGGAGGGAGCACAGCTAGCACAGCTAACCCAAACTGACCAAAGAGCTATTCCATACCATATAACGTCATGCTCGGGGGGGGGTTAGTTGGTTTGGTCGTTCGATCGGTCGGTCGTGGGCAGAGTGGTCGCAGCTCGGGCTGTGTGATCACGGCTCGGGGGGAGTGATCGCTGCTCGGGACGGGCTGGGCATCGGTCAGCGGGTGGTGAGCAATTGCATTGTGCATCACTTGTTTTATATATATTCTGTATATTCTCTTACTATTATTATTATTACTATTGTTATTCTTCTCTCTTATTAAACTGTCTCTATCTCAACCCACGGGTCTTACTTTTTTTTTTCTTTTCTCTGATTCTCTCCCCCATCCCACAGAGGGAGGGGGGGAGTGAGCGAGAGGCTGCGTGGTGCTGAGTTGCCAGCCGGGTTAAACCACGACATTCTTCTAACCCAGTCACCTACCCTCAGTGAAGCCTAATAGCAAGTACAACAGAAGATGAAAGAAACTCTGAAGTTATTAGGGACTGTTTTGCCTACCATATCAGCTGCTTTTTTAACTTTGATCCCTGTGGTTCTCAGATGAACACAGAGCATCTTATCTCATTGCTTAGCTCACTTGTTTCTTGCTGCATGTCCAGCTGAGCTCTTTAAACCTTCCCTTGTGAGCTGGTCCCTCTGCCATCCGCGTCGCTCTTCTCTGAACTCTCTTCCACTAAGCTCCATCTAAGTAGTGCTAAGTTGCTTCTGGCTGTATTCCATGGTTTAGGTACACTCTCTTCACATTCTGTTCATCTTTTTTTATAGAATGTATATACTGTGTGTATATAGAAAGTATACATGAAGTAGGGGAAATCCAGAAGCTCAGCTGGTTTTCAGCTAAAGTTTGGGCAGTCTGAAAGGAGGTGGAGGGGATAGCAGGAGACTGGATTTAATTCCTCTGATCACCCTTTCAGACACCCATAATCTGAAGGCAGTGGAGCTCTATCACCAGCTCAGATTTAACCTAAAACTGGCTTTGGTGCAATGGACATATTCCTTCTGCAGGCAGCACAGAGGCAGCAGATGCAGGCTGGGGTTTACGGCAGGATGGGGAAGGAGAGATGCTGGGAAACGCCGAGCTATGGCCAACCCCCACCAGACACATGGCTTTTGGAGATGTGTAGAGAATCAGTGCTGCTGTAGGGGCACGATGATGGGGAAAGAAGGGACAACATAGAAGCACAAAATTAGGATGACGTGGTAAAACTGACTCCTTCAAAGTAAGATAATCAGCTAGACTTAGTTCCTGCTGTAAGCGTGGGGCACCTGAGCTAAATCTGACCCCATGTCTCCTGCTGAGAAGAGAGTATAGCATCGTCCACGTGAAGGAAAAATTTCTCTCAAAGGAATAATACTGAAGACAGGTCAAGAGTTGGCTGAAATTCACCTTCTCCATTTACTCGACATGTCCAGCTTGCTGAGGCGTTAAGCCAGTACTTTTCAGCTCATCATTAAATTATGAGCAAATTCAGGAAGAATAAAACGAGTCTTCTTGTCACTTGTCCTAATAATATCTCATCACACATAAAAATGTCATTAGCATGCTTGGTTGATTGGTGCAGGGAGATCTGCTTGAAGGAAATGAACCTTGAATTGTGTCTTTAGTGCTAGCTAGAGTGATGGGTTTAAGCCAAAATCAAATAGCCCCAAGCTGTGAGGAGATTGGGCCCAGGTGTGACTGCTGGGGCTCATGGCTGTCACCTCTTGGATGTCACCAGCAGTTCATTTTGGACATCCTCAGCTTGTGAAGATTTCTCATGTTGTCTTTAATCTCAGGACAAGACTCATGGGTTAATTACCCTTGTCCTGATCACTTCTCTTACAGTCACAACGGACCATTTAGCCCTTTTTGTTGACTAAAAAAGTATCTCTGTGGCTCCCACAGCAAGCAGGCACTGAATGTCCTCCCTCCTCAGAGGTAATACAAGCAGACACCTGACTTTTAGAACAACCCCTTGTCACGCAGGCATGCATCTGTGCTGCATGGAGACTTTAAGTCATCATGACTTGCTCATGCAGCTGGTCTTTGCATAGACTAGCATCCCTATAAACTCACAAGGATCTCAGGAAGAGCTGAAGAAAGGCTGGCATGGCCAACTGGAGGCCTGGAAAGAACTGAATGGAGGTTGTTGGCTGACTGACTTGCTGAAATCGTTATTTTAATTCCAAGGACACCTTACTGTGTAATTAAAGATGTGTCAGATCGCCCGAAGTCTTAGTTGTGCATCACTTTGAAACTACGCTTCCCAACGAAACACCAAACACCATACCCACATAAAAGCAGTTATTTCTTTAATATGTTAGTCCTGCCTCTCGGTCTGACCTCTCACAGCCATGAAACCTGTCTGGTGTGTGCCTGGTGCCATCTATACCGCCCAGCTGGCCCCTGTGCATGGGTCTGTACCTGGTGTCCTTCCACAACCAAGGTCTCAGCCACCATGGCCTACAAAGCCTTTTTGCAACCAATAACCAGGACTTTCTGGACATGCTGAGAGCACTTGAGCTCCCTTGTTTAATACAGACATGGTGAAATGACTTTATCAATATTCTCATGTGCTAAGACATCAAGTACCCAAGCAGTACCATATCTAGCCCAATCATGGGATAACATATAAACATTCAGAAATGTAGAACTAAGTTTAGAGGATAAGACAGCAAAACCTCCTAGAGGGTTTTACTAGTTTCTGTCAGGCATTTCTTTGAAGCCTGAGGACTAGTAAGGGGAAATGTACTTAGAGGGGACTTGCTCTACAAGAAATAAGATAGTCTCTAAACTTTTGTTTGTGTCTAGACTCGAACCAATCTTCTTCCAAGGATCTGAATATTTCAGTAGTTTCTTGAAAACATTTTGCCTGTGCCTGTTGTCCAGGACTGAATGGGGGCACCAGAAATCCCATGGGAAAACTTGTTCTGTGACACAGATGCAGCCCCACATCCTCAATGGGTTTGTAAAATTCAAAGAGATGCCCAGGCTTGTGGGTACTGCCTCTGCTTCTGGAGTTCCCTGATCTGAGAGTTTGATCCTATCAGGCTTCCAGTGCCGTGATACTGGAGCAACTCTCAATGTTTAACATCCATGAGACAGAGAAGTACTATTATCTACCTTTGATAAATTAGAAACCAAGGGAAAGAAGCATCCAAGGTCAGATCCAGTAAAGAACTCAAGTGATTTAAAAGTTAAGAGGAAAATAAACCACCTGAACTTTTATCTACCTGCTGCCCAAAGCAGAACCTGAATCTTTCAGACAGGCACCCACAGTGCTGTGCAGAAGAGCAGGGCATCCAGGTGGGTGCAAACCAGATCCATCTGCAATGGATCCGCTTCCAGAGGGATCCATGTCCACCCCAATGGATACAAAGCAAGAGGAAGCTGCTGCATACCAGCACCCTCAGTCTGTTGTCTCCTGGCACTTGCTGAAGGGGAACACTGAGGTTGGTGCTGCTGCTTTCACCTCACAAGTGAAGCAAGATGGACCCCAAACCAAAATCATCCTCTTCCATGACTATAATACAGATACAGATAATACACTTCACTTAAAGAATTTACAGTTTTTCAGCACATTTTCTCCCTCTGAGTTTGCTTTCCCTGCTGTCAGATCCTCGTCTAACATTTTCCAAGATTTTTTTGGGTCACCAGGTACATCTTTCTCACTCCAGGAGCCGTATGGTCTTCACCCCACCCTAGTAGTATTTACAAGCCAGGCAACAATAGAGGACAGCAAGAGCCCCTGCAACTCAAAATGCATGGCTACTCAAGCTGGAGGCCACTTTGAGCCTTTCTAAAGCCCAACATCAGCCATTGAGACAAGCTGATGTGCAAGACCTGTCGGTTAGGAAGGGGTACAAACTGTGAGGTTAATGGGGGATGAGGGACCTGAGATAGTTTCACTTTGGGCACCGACAATTGACACAGCGGGAATTTAACCCCCAACCTTCTGCACTTTGGTTCCTGATGAGCTACTGGAAACACGAGTTTCTCTTAATATATCGCATTTTTGCTCAATGTCAAGCCTTACAGTAAGGTCAAAGGCACAGGGGGGTCTGATAAACATCTAACAACATCTAACAACAACCAGGCTAGAAAAGTAAAAGGAAGAGTATGGGTTTGTTGGGAAAGACTGAAACTGAAGATTCCTCTTTGGATGCTCTTAGCAGGTAGGCACCACGTTTGAATTTGGAGATCTTTTGTATCAGCAGCTTAAAAGCAAAACAGTGCAAGCCTCAAGAGTTTATAACCTTTTATAAAGAGACAGGATATGTATAATGAGTGGAAAAAAAGAAGTGATTACTCTCCTCCTTTTTGCAGATGGAGATAGAGATCAAATAACATCATTATCGCACAGGAAGCCTGTGGCAGCACAAAAAGGGAGGAACCGGGATTTTCTGAAGGCAGATGCTCTAACCACAAACTCTCCCTTCTTTCCTCACTTCCCACATATTTTTGTTTTAGCAGCCAGCATCAAGCCTGAAAAACCAAACATCCCCCTTTAGCCGGCCCGATGGCAGATGAGTGTTAGGAGGATTCTTCCCCGCTTTTCCCTGGGGAGCGGCAGGTGATGTGGGGTGCCCACACAGCATCTTCTCCTCCCTGACCAGAGCAGCCACTCATTTTTCCTTCTTAACGATGAACAGCCCAGCCACAGCCTGAAAGTACATTTTTGATCTAAGTCAGTGATAGATAAACGATTTGGGGTTTTACCACTAATAAATACCTGAGCGGCGTAACCGGAGCCAGTTATACTATTGTTATGATGACACCGATACACGCGTTGATGCCGTTATGGCTGGAGAGCTCAGGCTACATTATCTTTTTGCCTCTTTCACCGGGTAACTTGAGGCTGCGGCACTATTGATTGAGGACCGCCTGGTGCTGTAGCGTCCGCTCCTGTAACCGTAGCCTGCCGGGGTTATGGGGCTATTGTGAGGGCTTTGTTTAGCTGCTGACGGCTCCGAGGAAGAGCATGCGAGGGTTGCAAACGTTTTCATTGTGCTTGCGCTTCTTGGGCTTGCAGACAACAGGAGTGGGCGGCCGCGAGGAGGTAATGGGCTGACTTCGGCAGAGGACAGAGAGGGAGGTGTGGTACCCCACTTCTGGATGCTCCTGACAGCAGACAAGGGGGTGCTCTCTCTTAGGAAGGCTGGAATGACATTATGCCTGGGCTTTCATTTTGGGCACTCTTCTGGGTGTGAATGCAGCCTGTTGATTATGCGGATGTGGAAAGCAGGTTAAGCGGATCCGATAACCTGACATCCAAGATGCATCCTTTCCCTTGCTCAGCCCTGCTCACCTGCTTTGGAAACGCACACGAAAACAGTCCGTTTGACCAGCCCAACACAAGCCCTCTAGCCATGGAAGAGGAGAAGAGCGAGGGGACCTCAGCCGTGTGCCTGCAGCCGTCTGCAATAGCGGCCAGCGGCACCAAACGTGGGGGGGAGAAGGACGGCGAGGAGATGTTCAAAGCCAGCAGATGCTCTGAAAAACACAGGCATGCAAGCAGCAATTCCAGCAATCGTACTGCTGCTCGGTCAGCATCTGCTACCACAGAGCCATCGGTGTTTGCTGCTAACGAGCTAAGCCACGATGTTATTGCACTCTGTACTCACATCCCCAGACCATCCATCATCCACGTGCCAAAGGTGAGTGTTCTAGAAGTCGCTATGCAGCAAGGTAAGAGAATTGGCTCACTTTAACGAGGTATAAAAAGGGGGGAGGAAAAATCCATAGGAGCATTTATTTTGTATTGATCGGCACGCAGTCAAGAAAGGACTAATGGCCATTCTTGCTAAAATAATACAATATGGCAGCTATTGCTTTCCTGCGCTATTATCAGGAGCCTTAGGGGATGTTTGTAATAATACCGGGCACTTTTACAGTACGTTTCATTCAGTTGTCTTCCTATCTTTTGGTAATCCTCACTTATTTTGGACCCAATCCAAAATCCCTTGAAAGGAACAGGCATTTTTTTTCCTCCCACTGGCTTGAGCGTAGGCTGCATTTTTGCCGCCTCGGCCAGGTGCCTCAAGGCTGTGGCACCAGTGACTGCAGAATCCTTTTTCCGTCTTATTTTTAGCTTGTGTGTGCTTGGAGGCAACAGTAAGGTTTAAGTACAATTTTGGTGGATTTGATTTGTTCTTGCCTGAACAAGAAGATCACAAAGTTGGGTATTTTGCCGTTGGTGCTACTAAAATAATGAATAGTAATGGGCAAACAGCACCGTTCTCATTTTCTCTTGGTTAGGTAACTGGAGATCACATGCTTTCTTTTTCCCCTGATAAACACTGAGGAATAGAAGTCACATGTGTGACTCAACCTTTTTATACCACCACTTTTATTCTAATAGTCCATTCCTCTACCCATTTCCCTGCCAAATGGCACATATTCAGAGCGGCTCTCCTCGCTTCCCCTTCACAGTTGGGTAATATGGTGTTCGGCAAAGATTTCTGCCCTTGTAGAAGTGTTAGAAAAAGGTTTAATATGAGCTATAGCTGCTGGAATTAAGAAAATTATCAAAATCAGGGTTTCCAGGTGGGCTGTGCTGCTATTACCAGGTCGGGGGGCTCTGCAGGCGACTGTTTCAGTCCCGTTGCCATCAACCCCAGCCCGTGTGGAGAATATAAGGAAAAAGTGGAGCTGCCTGAGCGCCGTAATTTGCTTCGGTGTCAAAGGGAGGGCTGTCTGTGGAGGTGCTGGGATCTCTCTTTCATGGGAGATTTTGAAGATGAGCTAGCTGACCGTTAGCTGGGGATGAAGTAAGCATATGTAGTACGGCTGTCATTCAAGGAGCCAAACTAGATGCTATTAAGGTCTCCCTCACCAACATATTTCTGTGGTTTCCTTGCTTTTTTTTTTTTTTCTTGTGCTTGGGAGGTTCAGGTTGGATGTTAGGAAAGGATTTCTCACCTGGAGGGTAGAGCAGCATGGGAGGAGGTCACCCAGAAGTGATGGGGATGCTGTGCTTGGAGGATTTCAAGACTTGGCTGGACAAAGCCACGGCTGACCTGATGTAGTGTTGGCAGCCGTCCTGCTCTGAGAAGAAGGTTGGACAAGAGACCTCAAGAGGCTCCTTCCAGTCAATGTCTCTGTGTTTGTGTGATGTATGGATTTTGATGCGTGTATGCTGCTTACAAGCATGGGGCAATGGGATCAGGCCAAGGGGATCTCTTTGCTGTCACCGAGACAGCAATGCAGACGGTGGTGCTCTTGGCTTTACAATACTTTGTGACAATTTCTCCCCTCCTTCTGCTCCTACCTGCTCCCTTCCAACCACTTCACTCTGCCTTTGGTCATGTGCTGCTCTTCTCTGTGCTACCAAAGCCACTGCCAATACCTATCAATACCTACCTCATCCCGCGAGTGTCTGCTGACTGACCTGTGCCAGGGGTTTCTCTAGGAGTACATGTGGTCCAGCTGAAGAGTACAAATTTATAGCAATCTCCAATCAGAGGAGCAGTCAGGAATGGGCCTCACTGCTCTGGACAATCTGGGTGATTCAAATTACTCAATCACCCAAACCACCACATCAAATTGTCCATCACTGTTGTTTGGGTTTTTTTAAGAACAAGCTACAAAAACATCCATCAGGATGATGTGTAGTCCTGCCCTGAAGTCCCCACTGAGCAACTTCTCCTGTGTACCTTGATATTTTCCTGTCACTGAGGAGACCTGTGAGGAAACTTCTTGTCATGGTTAGGAATTGGGCTTTCTGCTGCCCCTCATCATTTGAGACCTTCCTGCTAAGGTCTGTGGGGTCTTGTTGGTGACACTCGTGATGTCCCACACACATGAGGAGCACTTCTCTCTCCATGGCACACACAGCCCAGGTATTGCATCTGATCAGTCCCAGGCTGTCAGGGCACTCTGCTGCCAATGGGCTGAGCTGAGCCAATTTTGGTGGCATGTCAGAGAGAAACAGGAGACCTACAGATGTCTCAGTGTCTGACTATCTACCTCCAGCTTTTCTATGAGGGTCTGCACATCGGAGACTTGCTTAGCGGCAGCTCTTGGTACCTTCCTGCATAACGGTGTCCTCCCTCTCAGCCCTGCCCATCACCACAACTGGTATTAAAATGGTAATACCCTCAAAGATTGCCTTTCCAGGCAAAAAGAAAATAAATAAGAAAGATAGGGGCATTCAGAGAGGCTCTGTGGTGCACTGCTTGGAAGTAGAAGGGCAGTGGGTGGAACAAATGCAGAGTGTGTACCGACTCTGATGGGATGAGAAGGAAAGCATGGCACATGGAGATACTGGGGGATTTGGGTTCTCTGCCACAGCAGGGGAAGAAACATGATAACTATGGAGAGGAAGAAGAGGGTCCCAGCAATGGGACTGCAGCAGAGAGTGGGGAAGAGCCCTGTAGTGAAGAGAGAGGGAG
Source organism: Egretta garzetta (assembly GCF_000687185.1). Lineage (NCBI taxonomy): Eukaryota > Metazoa > Chordata > Aves > Pelecaniformes > Ardeidae > Egretta > Egretta garzetta. Next base: position 4,427,684 of record NW_009260669.1, read on the forward strand.
GTTATGGTCATGGTATGTGATGGGCTGGGGACCACCCACACAGCTCCTGGCATGAGAGGGAGGAAGAGGATGGAGACAAAAGGTGGTGGGAGGCCCAGAGGACATCTGGTATGCATCTAAGGGAAGGGACTGGAACACAGGGCTGAGGGAAACTATGGGCCACGAGGAGAGAAAGAGGAGCACAGGGTCTGCCTGAGCAGGGTGTGGGTGGCCTTGGTGGGAGGGTGGAGAGGAAAGGAGAGGGCTGCCTGAGAACAGAGGCTGGAGGCATTTCAGTCCCTGAAGCAGAGCTCACGCCTGTCCTAAAATAATAATATCCAGACATCACTAAAGGAGCCAGTGAGGCCCAATGGAGACAACAGAAATTTCCACCCTCCTTGGCATATCTGAAATTCCCATTGTATCTCAGTTTTGCCAGCTATAAACCAGACAAAATTTGCCCTCTTTCTGATGCAATCACGCCGAAATCTATAAATTATTAATACCTGCTAATTGGCAAAAGGCAAACCTGCTATGTCAACATGGGAATCTCACAGTCCTATTCGGGAGACTTTTAATTCGTGTTCTTGCATCAAATTCTTTAGCAAAAGCTGAAGTAAAGCCAGGAAAAATGCTCACACTCTTTTGTCTCAGCAATGACATCAGCAAGGGGCTAACGACAAATATGCTGAGAACTTCCAGCACCAAGGGACCTGCTGCCTACCTATCAGCATAATCCTTTTCAAGCAGATGATCTGTCCATTTTTAACTAACAGCAGCATAAAATTCTAATTTGAGCACATAATATACTAATTAACGAGATCTTCCAGATGACCCTCCCCACTGGGACATGTAGTCCCAGATTTTGGATTACAATGGAGTTGCACGCATGTAACCAAATCCAGAATTTGATCACTTATTCCTTTTGTGAGAAGTCTGCATCTGCTCCAGATGGAGCCAACCTTAAACCCAATATAAACATGATCCCAACAAAAATTAGGCTTGAATATAATTACCAAAGAGATTGAGTTAGACTCTTTTGGTCACAAATTACTGTGGCAGCAATGTGCTTGTAAATAACTGACTGTCATTTTACTATTTAGAGATTTCCTCAGTAATAAAGCATGTTTAAATGTCAATGAAGTTCTTTATGTCTAGCATCTTTGTCCTGATCCTGACATGTAAAGAATTAATTCTTTTGTGTTTTGCATGCTGCCCGGAGGGTCTTTATCAGACTTTACAAGGCCATAAATCAAAGCTGCCAGAACTACACACTGAAATTTGCTTGCTTGGCCTTTTAACTTCAGCTACAGCATCAAAAACTTTCCCATCTTTTATTTCCAAGTCCAGTTTTAGCCACTGATAAACTCTGGGGTGGAAACTTAGGAGAAAGCTTTATTGTTCTGAACCAACAACTGTGCTATGACTCCAATAAATGTTTCATGTTGACAAAAGCATATTAGTGACCCTTTCTGACTAGCAATATCATTCACCTGCCTTGAACTCTGTTGACCTTTGAGTTCAGCTTGGGGTTTTTTTCCCAAAACAAAAGAAACCCAAACATCTTCCAGTGCATCATGGAACCATTTCTTCCCTTTCAAGCTGTTTGGGACACCACAAACTCAGGAGCTGAGACCTTAAATGAGAGATCTTGGGAATGATATGTCTGGTAAAATAAGCTGGGAGCCTCGCTGAAATCAGTCTCACCTATGATTTCCTATATAAAGCATCAGTCATACCTTTAGGGTACATAGACCATTTTAGAGGACTTCATAGCTACCTTCAAACCTTGAATGCTTATGTCTCTTTTTCACCTGCACCTTTTGGATACCTAGGTCAGTTGTTTGGCTAAAGAAGCTAGAGAGTAGATTTGATGCGATGAAGCTCATTTTCTGGACACCAAGAGACATTGGTTGCTACCATATTGACTTGCAATGACTTTACCAAGCTTTGGACCAGCACTGATCTGAGCAAAAAGATAATGATGACAGACTCCCAAATTCAATGATATAATTGCAGCTGTCTGGGAAATTGAAAAGAAACCTCATGAATACCCCACATAGAAGGAGATAAGTTTCTGTTATCATCCCCATTTTGTTCTATGGCTGTTCCTCTGGCCAATTTGTAGCTTAGTTTATATCTAAGGGGTTCAAGTAACACATTACATCAGGGACTTCATGGAGTCATAGAGTCATAGAATGTTTTGGGCTGGAAGGGACCCATAGAGGTCATCTAGTCCAACCCCCCTGCAGGGAGCAGGGACACTGCTAACTAGATCAGGTTGCTCAGAGCCCTGTCCAACCTGGCCTTGAATGTTTCCAGAGATGGGGCCTCCACTATCTCTCTGGGCAACCCGTTCCAGGTGTTTCACCACCCTCATTGTAAAGAATTTCTTCCTTATATCCAGTCTAAACCCACCCTGTTTGAGTTTAAAACCATCACCCCTTGTCCTGTCACAGCTGGCCCTACTAAAAAGATTTTCCCCATCTTTCCTGTAGGCCCCCTTTAGGTACTGAAAGGCCGCAATCAGGTCTCCCCACAGCCTTCTCTTCTCCAGACTTGAGAGCTCTATTCCTCCCTGCTTGACACTTTATACAATTTTTTATATCCATGCAGATCAACTGAACCTGTTCACAACTTGTCACACATTTACAGGAGGGGAAAGTGCTCATTGCATGGAGATACAGGACTGCAAGAGACAAGGACAGTTGAGATGGAGGAAACGTACCAGTAGCTGATAGGTGAAGCCCTACGCTGAAGTTATACCCCATAGGTAAACACCATAAATACGTGGAAAATATGAACAGGCCGTTGAAAATAATGGGACTTCTCACAGTCAAACTCGCACGTACTCGTGCTTTTGTAGTACCAGCTCCTAGGGACACAGTCCTCGGGAGGATTCCTGGCACCGCCTGTGCTCTCCTGGGGAAATGGCCAGGAGCGGTTGTGCTCAGCTCTCCCCAGGTGCTGGATGAACCCGCGGGCCTCAGTGTCCGTCTGCTGAAGGAAGCATTTCAAATACACTTTGGGAGTTGTTAAGTATTTTGATGACTAGTTAGCAGCTAAAAATCAGCAGGACATGAAGAACATTAGCTGGTGAACAGCAGCTAGTTGATACCAAACTGGTTCCTTTGCTTACCTTTGCAAAGGTTTCCCCCCACCCCTCAGCAGGATTGCGGTCATTTTATCAGGGCGACTGTGGAAATTGCACAGGGACAGTCTTTCCTCCAGCACAACAAGCCAAAGACACCTTTATTTTCTCCAAACTTACTCTGGTGCAAATTGGTTTTAATTTAAGCAAATTAAATCCGGAGGGTAAAACCCATCCCTTCAAAGTGCTCAAACTGGGCGCTCAACTATGTGTGGCGGTTGCCAGAGAAACATTAACAACCTTGCCTTCTCCAGCATTTGCAGGAGCTTAGCACCTCAAAAAACCCCCCTGTTGTCATTTATTTAAATGACATTTACATTTTAACACTTTGGCAAATTCAGATGGGAGATTATGGCCCTGGTGAATCGGCCAGAGCTCTCCAAGCAGCTTGAGAGAGTCCTTGGACAGGATTCATATTTTTTTGACTCCACTTCCTTGTGCTTTACCACCAAACCCTCTGCTAGCAGCGTACGCTACTGTAATGTTTTCCCTTCATCTCCTCCTCTTAATCTCGACTCTAGCTGGCAGCTGTCTGGAGAGAGTGTGTGTGGGCCAGGAGTTCTTGACTCTCAATGTAAACAGCACCTAAGTGAAACCAGACTTTCTCATGACATTTTTTCTTCGCTTTCCACTCCCACATAAACACAGAGGTAACAGCACTGCACGGCGCAGGGCCTTTCATCCTGGCCAATGCACAACTTGTTTGCTTCCGTGGCCTGCCCATAAGCAAAATAAAATCCATCCTACTAGCAGAAGCAGCAAGGAGTTTGCCCTGCGTCCTGTCCCGGGCTGGTGCAGAGCGGCGTTGCTGGTGCTGAGCTGGCACGTCTCCGCACAGACCAACGAGCACCACCACCCCTCTCCTGCCTGCAGGATCTCCCATCCAGCAGCCTCCCCTTTCATCTTTTAATGGCGTTGCTTTAGTTCATACATAACTACTCCAGATGTGACCCTGACCAAAATGGTGCAGTTTCCTCTATTTGTCAAGAAGCTCTTTTTTTTTTTTTTTTTTTTAATTTTTCTAAATCTAGCTCCTACCCCTTCATAGAGGGGTCACACAGCTTTCAGCTGCTGTTCTGCAGCAGCTCCTGCCTAGCGGGGTGATGAGAGACAGCCTAAGAGCTTCTTTCATGCCCCCTCTCACCCTGAAACCTCTTCCAACAGCTCTTGGTAGTAATGAACCTCCTGTGTGCCAACAATAATAATGGAAATAGTAAAGCTTTCAGGGAGTTCTTGGAAGTCATGAGACCCCCATTTAAAGGGGATTAAGGAGGAGAATTTGTAAAGTTTCATGAAAGGTACTTCTGAAAAAAAGATATTGTAACAAGAGCACTTTGAAACCCCTAGGAAATTGGAGACTGCATGAAACTTGACAGGCTTTGGGTTTCATCACCGATACAGAACAGCCCAGGGTCACTGAGGAGTTCATACCCCTCTACTCCTAGGGTGAGCACAAGCGTCCTTGGGATGTTGCTACGTAAGTAAACACTGGCATCCCATTAGCTTTCAGTTTTTTTCTTTTGCTGAGTTTAGCACCTGCAGAATTGGTACTGTTCAGCCTTCATAGGCTTTCATGCCCCATTTGCATGCTCTCCATAGCCTTACTCTGAACACAGCGTGGATGTTATGTTAGCATTCTCCTTCCTTCTGCCTTTCAGTAAATTAAAGGGTGTTTGCGGCTCTTGGCAGGGAGATAAGATGCAGTTTGATTCAATGGAGTAATTACAGAAGAATATGATACTAATGGAGCTGATTTGAATGCGTATCTAAGGATGAATGCTATGGCTCCGTGCCCAGATGGTGCACACTTTCCTCATGATGAGTTATTTATGACTTGACACATCGTGGCTCTGTGTTTTTGTGGCTCAGCAGTGTTCATGTCATCGATAAAGCAGACTCTGTCAATATTGTGTATTCTTACTGATCCAGACCTGGCTGCTGAGCAGTCTTCCCATGTTATACAGCCATGGCCACCTCCTCCTCAGCAGCAAAAGCAGAAAAGAAAGGTTGACACGGCTTCACCAAGGGCAAATCATGCCTGACCAAGTGGCCATAGAAGTAGTCTTCTATGATGGAGTGACTGCATCAGTGGACAAGGGAAGAACTACTGATGTCATCTACCTGGACTTCTGGAAGGACTTTGATGTGGTCCCCCCAACATTCTTGCCTCTAAATTGGAGAAATATGGATTTGATGGATGGACTGTTAAATGGATAAGGAATTGCCTGCATGGCCACATCCAAAGAGCTAGAGTCAATGGATCAATATCAAAGTGGAAATCTCAAGGGTCCATATTGGGACCAATATTATTTAAAATCTTCATTAGTGACATAGACAGTGGGATTGAGTGCACCCTCAGGAATTTTGAAGGTGACACCAAGCTGGTACACTAGAGGGACGGGATGCCATCCAGAAAGACCTTGGAGGGCTTGAGGAGTGGGCCCGTGTGAATATCACAAAGTTCAACACGGCCAAGTGCAACATCCTTCACCTGAGTCAGAGCAATCCCCAGTGTCAATACGGACTAGGGGATGAAGGAAGGGATTGAGAGCAGCCCCACAGAGAAGGACTTGGGTGTGTTTGTAAATTAAAAGCTGGACATGAGCCAGCAATGTGCACTCATCCCAGAAAGCCAGCCATATCCTGGGCTGCATCACAAGCAGTGTGGCCAGAAGGCTGAGGGAGGGGATTCTGCCCCTGTACTCTGCTCTGGTGAGACCTCACCTGCAGTGCTGTGTCCAGCTCTGGAGACCTCGGTACAGGGAAGACATGCACCTGCTGGAGTGGGTCCAAAGGAGGGCCAGGAAAAAGGTCAGAGGGCTGGGACACTTCTCCCATGAAGAAAGGCTGAGAGAGTTGGGGTTGTTCAGCCTGGAAAAGAGAAGGCTCTGAGGAGACCTAAATGTGGCCTTTCAGTACTTAAAGGGGGCTTATAGGAAAGATGAGGGTAGACTTTTTAGTAGGCCTATAGTGACAGGACAAGGGGCAATGGTGGCACAGTTTGCCCCAGAGAAGTTGTGGCTGCCCCATCCCTGGAAATGTTTGAGGTCAGATTAGGCAGGGCTTTGAGCAACCTGACCTAGTGCAAGGTGTCCCTGCCATAGGTTAAGGACTGTTGTACCTTGAGATATTATAATACCTAAGACACTGGGGCTAGGTGGTAACACAAAGTACGTATCCAAAAGGCAATGGCTTTGGCAGTAGTCCAGCTATATGATGATAGGAGCATTCAGCCTCTCTCCAACCACCATGCCTAAATACTGACCTTTAGAAAAGTCATATCTAGACCATAAGAAGAAAGGTCTTATTTCTTGATTATTTTTAATGGAAGCATTTAGACCACAAATAAGTGTTCCAACAGCGGCAAAGAACAAATCATTCTGGCCATTAGTTCCCCTAATGAAACAACTGGGCACAGCCAGACCTAAGTGTTTGATGTGGCAGGTTCATCCCAAGAGAGATAGTCATTGATTTCAGTGCCCGAGCATCAGATGCAAAATGCTGTTGTTTGAGCTTTGCAGGCTTCAGAACATGCACACGGAGCTTTACTTTGGCCAAGGACTCTACACAGAGACTAAAACCCCTCCAAGAATAATGGTAGGTTCCTGTAATTTGGGGCCAGCTATATATTTTGAATGCAGCCCTATTCTGTCACCCTCTTTTCCGTACACCAGCGGTCATGGGCCTCCAGCTGTTCTGTTTAAATTACTGCTTTTTTGTAACTCTTTAATTAAGCAGGAGAATGCCACAGCAGTAGCAGAAGGGACCCTTAGCTTTCCTGTCCTGACACAAAGCAGCATATGCCATGGCTGACAAGATGATGCCTTCTCTGGGGAGAGGGTAGTCTTTTCGCCTATACACATCCATAGCTGCCTCCGGTCCTGCTGTTGTACTGGCTCTGAGAAGAGAAGCTAAGCAAAGGTATGTAACAGAGCCAACAAATAATTCGGTGGGTATAAGTTGTTGAATAATATTTGGACCCATATGCCATAAAACATGTGGTCCTTGCTCTGCAATTTCAGATTGTAATGGTGGGAATGGGTAAAAAGACCTAATTAATCTGTTCGGTGATAAATTTGGGCATCTGTCCTTTGGTGTATCATGAAAAACAGTAGCTGGGTGCCAAAAGATTAAAGTCATTCTTAGGTACCTAAAGTAAAACTTGGGCAGATATTTCTTGCTGCCAAGGAACACGAGCCCTTTCACTAGGCATCTGAAGGAACCAACCCCAGGTGACCAAAATTGGGCATCAAAAAGTAGTAATACTAGAGGACCTTGTTTCAGCTGTAGACCTAAATCTTCTTCCTGAACCACCTATTAAAAAATCAGAGTTTAGGTTTTATTGCTCCCTAAATCTTCCACAGCCCAGCTGCGTGATCTAAACCCTTCTGAGGAACAAAGACACAGTAATTAAATGCAGCGTGACTCTGCTGTCCAGGTTTCAGGTCAGTGAGATTTCAAGTGGCTGATACAATTTCTTGCTGACTGACTGGTGTCTTCACTAGGAAGAGCGAGTGCTCAAGTGACCCAAACAGGCATCGACACCTGCAAGGGATGAAGCCCATCTCCCACCAGAGTGGGGTATGTTTCAGGCTTAAATTTACTTGTATGAGCAAAAGTTTTCCCTCTTCCCCATGAGGACCACAGTAACGCGTGTTCAGCTTTTCTGGATGTTTCTGTGCACAGGTCCTTTTCTAATGTTAAGCCCAACTCTTCCTCTGCTTCCACAGACCTGCCCAAAACCTCCTCCATCTGCTGCCAGCTTCCTCTGCAGACCTGGCAGACCTCAGCAGACCACTCCTTTTATATGCCAAAACTTCTTGGTACTAGCTGTCTCCCTGCTGAGAAGATATGTGACCTTAGAGAGGTTAAAAGCAAATATAAGTCTTATCCTACAAAACCCACTTTCAATTCTGCTTCTCTCTACTCAGCTTCAAAACCTGAGTGGACTTCAGTCCTTCATGTTGTGTTTTTCTCCACTCTCTGGGAACTTTTCTTCCAATTTCACTGCTTTATTCAATCAGATATGATCCTTTGACAGAAGCATCTAATATTCATTATGCTGTTGCTATACAATTCCCATTATAAACAACCTCCACCCTTTGCAGCTTTTCTTAATTGTGACATTTGCAAATGAATAATGAAAAAAACCACAGAAGACATCTTTCTTGTTTCAGCCAAATATAATAATGTAAATCATTTCAAATTTTGCAATCTCATAATTTCAAGACGAGCCTGTTCTCATTGCACAAGGACTCAGCGGTATATCATCTGGTGTGGGGGGGGTTGATCCTGGCTGGACGCCAGGTGCCCACCAAAGCCGCTCTATCACTCCCCTCCTTGGCTGGATGGGGGAGAGAAAATATAACTAAAAGCTCGTGGGTTGATATAAGGACAGGGAGGGATCACTCAGCAATTGCAGTCGTGGGCAAAACAGACTCGACTTGGGAAAATCAGTTTAATTTATTGCCAATCAAATCAGAGTAGGATAGTGAGAAATAAAACCTAAATTTTAAAGCACCTTTCCCCCACTCCTCCCTTCTTCCCAGGCTTAACTTTACCCCTGAATTTTCTACCTCCTCCCCCTTGCGCAGCGCAGAGGGACAGGGAATGGGGGTTGGGGTCAGTTCATCACATGCTGCCTCTGCCTCCACGAACTGCTCCAGCCTGGGGTCCCCCCACGGCAGACAGTCCTCCATGAACTTCTCCAATGCAAGTCCTTCCCACAGGCTGCTGTTCTTCATAAACTGCTCCAGCATGGGTCCATAATTTCCATGGGGTGCAGTCCTTCAGGACCAGACTGCTCCTGCGTGGGTCCCCCGCAGGGTCACCAGCCCGGCCGTGGGGATCTGCTCCCCCGTGGGCCTCCCTGGGCTGCAGGGGCACAGCCTGCCCCACATGGGCTGCCCCAGGGGCTGCTCTGGTGCCTGGAGCTCCTCCTGCCCCTCCTGCTGCCCTGGCCTGGGCTGCTCCTCTCACATCCTCACACTTCTCTCTCTGGCTGCAACTGCACAGGTTTTTTTTTCCCCCTTCTTAAATACGTTATCCCAGAGGCCCTACCACTGTTGCTGATGGGCTTGGCCATGGCCAGAGGTGGGTCCATCCTGGAGCCAGCTGGCATTGGTTCCATGGGACATGGGGGAGGCTTCTGGCAGCTTCTTGCATAAGCCACACCTGTAGCCCCCTCCTGCCAAAACCTTGCCACGCAAACCCAAGACATGTGCTGTAACTTTGTTTAACAAAAAAGTGTGTGAAATCATGTCCCAGATCTTGAGATCCTCTGGTCTGAAATC
>NW_009260669.1:4437168-4458818 GCF_000687185.1 Egretta garzetta
GAAAATTATTTATACTGAGTCATCATCCATTGGCAGAAGAATCTCACTCAAAGGATGGAGTCTTTTTCTGTGTAACTCAGAATAGTGAAAATAAAAATATTTATGGTCCAAAAATGGCCGTGGCACGATACATAATGGTAGATGTATAGGTGAGGTAGAAGAGCAGGAGGAGAAGAGAATTTCTGTGTCTACAAGATCGCCTCTGAAAGCCACAGTGACTGCCAATATACCTCTTGATATGACTCCTGTTTGCTGGAGATGGGCATTTCCAGGCACCTTGCCCTAGCCTAGCCCAGGGGTACAAATCCAAGCAGTACCATCTTGGAAGTCTTCTCCTTCCCTTGGTTCTCACCTTGACAAGGTTTAGCTGGTCCCAACTCAACAACTGAAGTCACCCACTGTCGTGATGTGTTGGGACATTTCTCAGACTCTTTACTTAGATAGCTGTGGCCTTCCTAGTCTCCCCGATCAAATTAAACTGTTCCTGCTCAGAAGCTTCCGGAGGTTCAAGCAATCACCTTGTGGATGCCACAGCCTTTCAGGTTCATCTTTGCAGCTTGGAGCTTTCATATCGTTGGGGTCTATGCTCCTCCAGGCCCCAGGCAGAGGCTGAGGTGGGCTGGGCCCCTCTTGCTGGTGGCTTCTTGGAGACTGCCTGAGAACAACTAGTTGCTCCCATAACCTCTTCTGCTGCTCACCTTTATGTTGGGATTGTTTTTTTCCTTACATTATTTTAGCATTTCTTGGCCCAGCGGGAATAATCATAGGTGGAAATCATTTTCAATAGGTGGAAATGACCAGGTTTCAGGAGTACCTGTTTGGTTCCTGGTCACCACTTGCTGGTGCTTTTCTCCAGCCTGTCCTCTGAAACCAGAGCTGCAACCATGACTGGTAGGCACAGGAGAGGGCTTGTGCACCTCAGAGCTCATCTGCTCTCCCTCCACGCACCGCAGCTCGTTCAATAAGGACTGATACCTCTTGGTGCAAGACATGGCAGGCCCGCTCTGCCTTCCTTCACCCCCATCTCTGCAGGGTTTCTTCCAGGCACATGCCCTGCCTCTTCCCTCCCCACCTCATCCAAGATGGTTTGCAGATGGCGGTCATGCCTGACATTCAGCCAATGTTAGATGATAGTCCCTGCTGTCTTTTAAAAACCAGACCATGTTCTGAGTCCTCAAGAATGCTGAGAAAAGCAGAAACACCCTAGAGGCGCAAAAAGCAAATAAAATTAACAGTGCTTTAGTATCAAAGTAAATGTCATTATTCTGAGCATGCCTGGCTTTTGAGTTGAGCATCCCTGGAGTCACGCACACATGCACACACACACACAGAGCAGTGTTTAAAGGCTTCCCGGGAAGGGAAGGAGGTGATATTTTGATATCCTGACCCCCCCCAGGAAGGGGAGAGGGGAGCCCCCAAAGAGGGCTGCGAAGGTGCCTGGTGCCCCTGCCCCAGCAGTGGCTGGACCCAGTTATTGGGCTTGGCTGAAGCTTGTGGCCTTGAGCAACTACCCACCAAGAGCTTGCTCTTACGGCTTTAATTTTTGGGAGCTCTCCAGTTTTTGGAGGGATTTGTCTTTTCTGTAGGAGGATTTTCCCGGCGGGCTTTGCTTGTACGGGTAGGGAAGGCGGCTGACACAAGCAGATTTTAATTAAACCATTCTTTTAGCTCCCCAGGCTAGTGTAATTTAACTTCTTCTCAGAGATAATATTAACACTTGCGTCATTTTTCATCATCATTAGTTTTGCTTGTGGAATTACATTGGAGAGAAACCCCCCTGGATGCAAATGCTTGTTCAGTTCCCTTCAGCCATCATTTCTCAGCCTAAGAAAAAATGTTACCAGGAACAGGGAGGAGCTTGATTTTCCAACAAAATCAGCAGAATTGCACATGCAGAGGATGGGCATATTATCTCACTAAGATCTGCCTGGCTAAAGGCATTATTTGTCTATAAAATTTTAAAAATAACAAAAAACCAGGTACTGTCTGTAGGAGACTGAGATGGGAGACTTGGAAATTGGTGGCATTGCAGCAGCAGAGACCTGGAGGAGGGGAGAGCAGGGATGTGGGGAGGTTGGGGGACACCTCCCCTGCCCCCCAGCCAGCATCTCTGCCTCTCTTCTTACCCATATGTTGGTTCATTAGCAGCCCTGATTGCCATTTGAAGGAATAAAATAAACACCCCAGGTGGAATATCCTAGGATTAGCTGCTCAGGCCTGGCAAGGTATGAGCTCACACTTTGCTCAGCTCTGAAGAGCAGACAGATTAACAAGAAAGTATGGAGTGTGTGTGTTGGTTATTATATTGCCCTCCAATGTGCAAATGCTGTGCTGTTTCATTTCAGAGGTTCATCATTTTTTGCAAGGACAGTGAGAAGGGGTAGCTCTTGTGAACCGATTGCAAAGCTTAGTTAGGTCTTAAACCCCAAGAGGGAGGAATGCATATATTCAGATATAAAGAAGCATCTGGAGCCCAGCTTGCTTTAACGCTGTTCCTAGGAGACTACTTTGGGTGCTAGACAAAGCTATGATCATTTTAGTAGTTTAAACTGATATGCTGAGGTGGTGTCTCGCTCAGCCCCAGGGAGCCAGAAAAGATCACAGAATCATAGAATCGTTTAGGTTGGAAAAGACCTTTAAGATCATCAAGTCCAACCATTAACCTAACCCTGCCATCCCACCACTGAACCATGTCCCTAAGCACCGCGTCTGCCCGGCTTTTAAATACCTCCAGGGATGGGGACTCGACCACTTCCGTGGGCAGCCCCTTCCAGTGCTTGACAACTCTTTCTGTGAAGAAATTTTTCCTAATGTCCAACCTAAACCTGCCCTGGCGCAACTGGAGGCCGTTTCCCTTCATCCTATCACCTGTTACCTGGGAGAAGAGACCAACAAGATGTGCTGCTACACAGCATTTTTACAGGGGGAAATGCTGGGGGGCTGGCACTGGGCTCCCCCATCATCTCCCTGCCCTGGAGGTGAATGCAGCAAGAGCAACCACCGTTTGTACCCACCCTTGGTGCGTGCACAGCCACGCTCCAGCACAGGAGGGAGAATATGGGAACCCAGGCTGAGCTTTTGCGTAGCCTGGATGCTCTTCCTAACCTGCAGGACTGTGTAAATCATGCAGGGTATTTAAAGACACCATGCTGCTCTCTGGGATGCGCCAAGACGTTAGAGGAAAGAAGCCTATCTGATGTAATATGATGGTTTTTTTGTGATGGATTTCTTTTCTAAAATACATTGTCACTGTGATTTTAACTGCTGCTCTGATAGCTGTGGCAGTACGTGGGTCTGGCCCCTCGGTCCTTTCCCACATGCCTTGCCTTCCTCTCCTCTGAGCCTGCCTTTCTTTTTTTATTTCTTAGTGTTTCTCCCTTAAGTGCATTTGCTTCATAATAGTTGTAAACCCTAACCTGGCCTTCGAAATGCCTTAGCAAACCTGTGTAATAGATAACAAGAAATGCTAGACATGGGATCTGGAGGGTGTTGCTCCCCCCCTTCCTTCCTGCTCCTTCCAAAATAAACCAAAAAATGTAGGGGTTTGGGCTGATGAGCTCCGTGATCTGCTTTTGCTCACGGCTTTAGACCCAGCGTGGTTGGCTGAAGCTCAAGAGCAGGAGTGGTGGATTCTTGTAGGAAGGGAAGGGCTGAGAGGTAAATGCAGAGGGATGCGAGTCCCCAACCCAGCCTGTCACCCACAAAACTACAGCCCCAGAGCATGGCCAGCGGGAAGGAAGAGGTGCGATGGAGAGAGAAACTCCCTTAATGCTGAAAAACTGGAAGTGAGTCAAGTTTTGGGAGACTACCGAAACCCGTCCCAATCCTGCTTCCTCTCTGTTCCTCTCAAAGGCAGTCTGGTTTGAACAGGAGCAGCACACAGACCTGAATATGTATTTTGCAGTTTCAGTTTTTACTCATTCATTTATTCATATTCTTCAAAGCACAAGCATACATCGTGCCTGACATTATTTCTGTTTCTGCTAAAAGAATTTTTGTTGTTGTTGTTTGGCAAAAAACAAAGCAAAAAGCCAAGATGGAAAACTTGGATCAGGTCTAATAAGTTTATTAATATTCACCATGGCTGTACATCAGAAAACTCTAGCTTCATAATACAGCTTCTTAAAGTATCAGTGTTTGATAACAGTGTGGATATTTCAACTCTGCTCTTACGTCTTTCCTGGTGGTGTCATAAAATGCATCACAGCAGCGCCACGCCTGCTAACCTGTAGGAATACCCGTAATACCTCCATCATCACGGATTTCTGGCGATGGCAAAGGACAATAAGCTAATGCCTATATATTTTCCCATGCTGTGCTTCACTCATCCTGCCAGGCTGCTCTGTGGAGGTGGAGCTGGCGGGCAAGTGCCCGGAACAGTTACATCGCCCACCAGGGCTCTAAGTGGAATAATAAGGAGCAGCTTAGCAGAGTTACTGAACTGATACAGGAATTTGGCATCCAGTTGGCTTTCTTCTTACCTAAGGGGAGTGTGGTGAACATGTGTGATTAATGTTCTGGGTCTTTCAGGGGCCACGGGTAATCTAATATGGCAAGGTAAACTTTTTTTTCAGGAATAAATTAGAGGTGAGCTACTCCACTTTAGTTTTTAATCTCTTTTTTACCCTTGTCCTTCGGCTGGTTTGAAAACAAGTGTGGGGTTGTTTGGGAAGGAATCCCCCAGGTAGTTGGGATGGAGGGATCTGATGCAGATCTTTCTTTAATGTGAATGATATCATATCATACGTATTATTACCCAGAGATTTGTGCAGCTCTACGACCTGATACACTGCCAGGGTCGGATTAGGAGCTCTGGAAGTTTAGCTTTGATTTCAAAGGGAGATATTTAGCTAATAATCTTTTGCAGGTTCACACAGGAATGTGGAGGGGAGGCATCTCTCCTCTGAGGGACTGACAGATTTATTACCCCGTCGTGAGCGTGGGCTGGGAAGGGGCTGTTTCCTTGCCTGCAGAAGGCATTAAGCCCTGCCTTGCTGAGGGAAGCAAATCGTGGTAGCTCCCTCTCCCTGCAGCTCATTTCCCTTTCCCCTTCCCCTCCTTCGCCCCCCTTCCCACTATATCAAGGTGCTTTATGTGGCGGCGCTGCTAGCTGCACCCCCAAATTGCTACAGCTCTGCTAGTGGTTCCTGTTCTGTTTCTTCTGCTCTCTAAGCAAAGAACATGTAGTACGGAGCACCATGGTATGTTTTCAACTCATTGAGCACCTCCTGAGCAGACTTTCTTTCTTCTTACTTCAGGGAGATCCCTACAGACAAAATCTCCTGCCTTGTTTGTGCAAAAAAGTCTTCTACAGAGAAGACTCAGCAACCTTGGTACCCCAAGCTTGCCAGGTACTGCCAAAGATGAGGGAGACCATTCCTTCTGGGATAGTCAACCTGGACTGCATGCTTATTACAAGGAGATACCTTCTTCCAGTTTTGGACAGGCTCCTTTTTTAACCCAGGTTTCACAGAACAGCATATCACATCACTATCGGCGTATCAGCATCACTAACAGCTTATCGACACCACTAGGAAACTTCCTGGCCTGGTGCAACCCTTGAACTATTACCTGTTACCGTTCTTCCATGTAGGTGGCAATGAAGCTGCAATGCGTAGTCCAAGAGCGATCAAAAGAGACTTCAGGGCCTTGGGCTTGTAAGAAACATGGAGAGAGACTTTTCAGCAGGGCCCATTGAGATAGGACATGGGGTAATGGGTTTAAACTAAAAGAGGATAGGTTTAGACTAGATATACGGATGAAATATTGTACGATGAGGGTGGTAAAACACTGGAACAGGTTGCCCAGAGAGGCTGTAGATGCCCCATCCCTGGAAACATTCAAGATTTGTTTGGATGGGGCTCTGAGAACCTGATCTAGCTGAAGGTGTCCCTGCTCATTGCAGGGGGGCTGGATAGATGACCTTTAAAGGTCCCTTCCAACCCAAACTATTCTATGATTCTATGATACGCAAACAGCACATGCTTCACATTTGTGTAAGGGATCCTCACCTCCCCATCTCCCCAGTAGAGCCTTCCTCCCCTCCAGAGCCTTCTGCTGCAGGGGGAGGACTGTTTTCTCCTCCCAGCTTTGGCCTGTAAGTTGACACATGGCTCGACCTTGCCCCTACCTGAACTTCTGCCCTCTCCATTTGTCCACTTTGCTCCCCATATCTCGGATTCCCTGGCACAGCATGGGACCAAGGAGGTTTGGCGCAGGTTTGGGTGAGGCAGGGAGCAGTGCCACTGCAATAATCCCAACAGCTAGCACCAGCATTGCAACAGGGCTCTGCTCTATGCAAACACTGGGGTTCTCTGAGGGCAGCAGGTGACAAGGTACAGGCTCTGTGCCCCACTCAATCCACTGCTCTCAACCTTGTGTCTCTTAAGGGCATCCCCAGCATATCCGAAGGATAAGAAGGTGTCCTAAAAGAGTTGGGGCAAATGAGCCTCCAGAGCGACATTGCATTACTGGTGAGGTATGGATGAATCCCACCCACATGGGAGGGCCGCTCTATCCCTTTACTTCCACCTTCCTGCCTTAATCCAGGATATGACCCAGCAGGCGGTCTGCAGGCTTAGATGATCTGTTGGCCTCAATCCACTGCTCGCATAAATTCTGCAAGGAAGTCTGTCAACATTAAAGCACCCAAGAAATGAATTTGCAGCAAATCCCTTTGATCTCTCATGAGATATTTGAAATCAGACGGTAGCTGACTGTTAAATGTTTGCCCTCTTCACATTCCTGGGAAGGGAACTGCCTTCCTTTACATCTTGCACATTGGGAGCCTCTCGTTTATGGCAATCCTGCATCCCTGCAGGACAAAATTGCTCATTTCTGCTGGTATGGCCATGTAAAGTCCTTTAGAGAATTAGAAATCACTGCCTTTCTTCAGAATTTTGATGTAATAAAAAGGCGGCACTCTGAAAGAAATCTATATGGCAAAATGAATAGCCTGAAAGGGCAGAAGGAATCTTTATGCACATCTAATCTAACCTCCCAAAGAGCATAGCCATTGAATATTACATAGTAATAGCCCTGCAAAGATCAACAAGAAAATCCAGCAGCATTTCAGCTTATCTTTGAAAGAGATGTCTGTTTTACTCCATCGGGTTTGAAAGGGGCATTGCTTAGAGCTAAGAAACGTGGTTTTTTTTGATTCAGCTACTGCAAAAAAAAAGGAGAAGCAGCCTTCTTTTCACTGCTGATGGGTTTTTTGATTCAGCTACTGTAAAAAAAAAAAGAAAAGGAGAAGCAGCCTTCTTTTCACTGCTGATGGCTGGATTTACTTTTCTTCCTTCTCCAAATTCTGCTGGTTTTAGCTTCTTGTAGGCATTTTTGCTCGGTTAACTACTAGGAATTGTTCCTTCGTAATGAAGGATGCTTTGTTAGTGGTATCCTAACCACCACATTCCTGATGAGCTTTTGAACTCATAGGAAAGCAGCACCTTCCTTTTCTGGAAAGCAATTCTCTTGAATGGCAAGGAGTTGAAGGCTATTTGTGCTTGGAAAGCAGAATACGTTTTATAGGAATGCAACTGTTTGTTCCCAGCCAAAAAGTCACACCTATGAGCCTTTGATTCAGGGAATCCTGTTGTGATGAAAAAGGCTTTGGAAAATAGCAGCGTGGTCTCCCCCTGTGAAATAGAAGATTAAATCGTGATCACCCTGCTGTTGACTCAACTGTTAGCAGCTGAAATATTATTTGCTCAACTCACTTAACTTGGTTATGATCTGCAGAAAGACGCTGTGGTTAGCATGCCTCCGAAACACAACGGAGCCTCACAACTTCCCCACTGGGCCAGGATAGCAGTTGTGAAACCACATGGTGAGGCCAGTCAGCCTGTTAATCAGGCTGAAAAATAACCCACCAAACTGATCCAACTCGCTGGTAGCTGCATGATGAGTTGTGCTGACACAGGGGAGCAAGCAAGAACTTGTGGCCAGGGCAGGGAGTAAGCAGGACCACACCTTTGGGTGACAACATGGTCTTAGATTGGCTTAAACTGATTGTGAACCATGGATGTAGCTGAAGGGACATACCAGTGTTCATCTGGTCCCACTTTTATAAGCAGAGACCAGAAAATCTCTTGACCAAGGTCAAAAGAAAGACTGATGTTAACTGCAACCAGTGCATGGATGTGCTGGTTTTGGCTGGGATAGAGTTAATTTTCTTCATAGTAGCTGGTATGGGGCTATGGTTTGGATTTGTGCTGGAAACAGTGTTGGTAACACAGGGATGTCTTTGTTATTGCTAAGCAGTGCTGACACAGAGTCAAGGCCTTTTCTGCTCCTCACCCCACCCCACCAGCGAGGAGGCTGGGGGGGCACAAGGAGCTGAGAGGGGGCACAGCCAGGACAGTGGACCCCAACTGACCAAAGGGATATCCCACACCATATGATGTCATGCTCAGTATATAAAGCTGGGAGAAGAAGAAGAAAGGGGGGGACATTGGGAGTGATGGCGTTTGTCTGCCCAAGTCACCGTTACATGTGATGGAGCCCTGCTGTCCTGGGGATGGCTGAGCACCTGCCTGATGATGGGAAGCAGGGAATAAATTCCTTGTTTTGCTTTGCTTGTGTTCATGGCTTTTGCTTTCCCTATTAAACTGTCTTTATCTCAACCCATGAGTTTTCTCATTTTTACCCTTCTAGTTCTCTCCCCCATCCCACCGAGGGGATTGAGCGAGCGGCTGCGTGGTGCTTAGCTGCCAGTTGAGGTTAAACCACAACAATGGAGCGCATGGGTTGAGTGTGATGGGACCCAAACCCAGCAGCCCGGCCAGCACCCAAGCAAGGGAGCACATCACCATCTCTACACTTCCAAGGCTTGTCGTGATCAGGAGCTAGTGTATGAAGTCCTAACCCTTTGCACTCATGCTGCTTATAAAGTTGTAAATGCACGTGAAAGCCCATGCAAGAGGTGGTGGTGGTGGTGGTGGTGTCTCTTTCCCATGGGCAGATGAAAGCCCATGCAAGAGGTGGTGGTGGTGGTGTCTCTTTCCCATGGGCAGGTAGTGATGTGTTTGCAGGAAGGGACACAGGGAGTCCTCACACCTTTTCTTCTCATGAACTCCCTGTACTCCTGCACATGGGTAGCAAAGATAGATTTTCTGGGGTGATAGAAGAGGGGGTAGCCCTCTCCCCATTGCTACTGCCCAGTGTAACATGCATTTAGTGAGTCACGCAACGTTACCAGTTCTGTTCCCACTGCGGCTGTGTCTTCCCCCAACATGCACATTATATGGGCTGTTCCTGGCTCACAAGCTTTAATATAAGCTCAGCATGGGGATGTCTTTCTCCAGATATCGTTTCTGTGGTCTGCATTTTTGCATGCTTCATACTGTGATGCATGCTGTTCTCGGCCTCCAGCTCCACGGCTGACGTATGGCTCAGCCCCCCCACATGCCACCTGCATGGAAGGGGGTTGGAGCAAAGTTGGGAATAAATCTCTGAGAAGGAACGTGCCCGAAAGGGGGGGACGTGACAAACCCCTGCACTAAGACATCTTAGGGCTGTGCATGTTGTTTGCACTGTGTGAAAGCTGAACAATTTTAGATCATATTTCTACCAACACTGCTGATGATTAAAGATGAAAGAGTTTTTCAAGGCTCTTTGCCTCATTTTCTTGTCTAATGCCAGCAGCCTGATGTGTCTAATGCCAGCACCCAGATCTGTGTGCTGGGTGTCCAGGGAGGCCAAGCCACCACTACCACAGCTGCTCGTCCTCCTTGCACCATGCATGTGCCATCAGGTAGTTTCCAAACCATCACGGGGAGCTTTCCACTTGGCAAATCCCAGCTAAAAATATGGGACCCCTAATCCTGGGCTGGCCAGAGCTCTAGGGACAGGGCTACAAGGTGGCAAGGGAGCAGGCAGAGTGGTTGAGGCTGAGAACAAGGCTCCCAGAGCATGAATTCAAGATCACGTTGATTGTTACAGACCAGCGTGGCACCAAAAAGGGCAGTTTCTCCCCCTTCCTGGCCCCACATGGCTGTCCCTGTGCCGGCATGAAGACTGGTGCATGCACCAGGGATGGGGAACTGTTAGAGGGTTGCAATGCTGACACTCCAACCCCGATGGAGAAAAGCTTTGCCCCAACCCGGTTTGCTCCTCGCCTGTGGCTGTCAGTGCTGCTGCTGATTTAGGGGCACATCCATCCTGTGTCTAAGCCACCCCTCTCTGGAGCTCTCCCTCTCCCCCCAGGTTGTGAAGATCGCTGTTTTGCAGATCACCAGACCATGCAGACCCAGATGTTTTCCTTGCCTCATGCTGTGCTGCACCGCAGGCACCACATTGCTCTTGGCTGTCCGCAGCTCTCCGGCCGAGTGGCCTGACCACATTTACTGGGCACCTCCGGCTGCTCGTGGGGAGAGGATGAGCAATAGTCTAAGCAGTAAGGCACACCACGGCAGCCCATTTCAATGTTTTTATGTTGAACACTGCTTAGAAGACTCCACTTCTTTGCAGAAAAATTATGGCAGTCCAAGTTCCTAGTGAGCAGGTTCAGACCCATCCCATGCACTTCTTATTATTCTTCTGAATCCAACCCCAAACTCGTTCAGATCGGACTCCCCATTGGTTTTCCCCTATCCTGTTCGAAAGGCTCTAGTGCACGCTTCCCATAGGACTTTTCTGCTAGACAACACATTTATTGTTAGAATTACTAAAGCTACGTTGCTGATTGATAAAGATCTCATTCCTCCTCACCCCTAAAGCTCTAGCAGTCTCCAGCAGAAATAAGAGCATAGAGACTGCTGCCGTTTCACTGCTGGCTGGCCCATCCCTTAGAGTAGGATTGCAGGAGGGGGTTTGAGGGTGATTGCTTCACCACTC
Source organism: Egretta garzetta (assembly GCF_000687185.1). Lineage (NCBI taxonomy): Eukaryota > Metazoa > Chordata > Aves > Pelecaniformes > Ardeidae > Egretta > Egretta garzetta. The sequence continues at coordinate 4,448,005 of NW_009260669.1, forward strand.
AGGAGAGTCTTTCCAGCCTGACATACCCACGTGCCACTGCCACCTGCAGGGTCTTGGTCTGGCAGGTCTCTTGCCAGCCCACCTCTGACTATGCAAGATCACCAGCCTGTTCCTTCCGGCTTTTGGGATATGATTGGGGTTTTCTGCAGGGCTGACACCTCACAGCACTCTCAATGACCGAGGCTGAGCTGGGCTTTGTCAGGCTCTGCAGGGTTGGGTACCCATGGACCTCTGTGTATCTTCTGCGCTTGGTCAGCAGCCAGAGCTTGCAGTGGAGGGTGCACTCGGGAGGGAAACAGGGACACTTACTAAGGTGGCTTTGATTTGGTAGCAGCCAAACTTTTACAAGAACAGAGCGGATTGGAGAGGTCTTAAGCCTTAAGATTATAACAGATTTAAAGCAGATTGCTTTCAAGACAAGGGTAGAGGGACCCCTATCTCAGTGACTAATCAATAGCCAAGAACCATAGTTATTACACTGATTAATTTATTAACAGCCAAGTTCCAGTCATGAAAGAGTGATACTTGCCTTTCTGAGACATTTATCTGAACATTTTAATGTTGCATGAATAATTTGCACTTTTGTGCAGACCAATTTATACATTAATCTGAGTCTAGTTTAGGTCACACCGCACTTTTTCCAAAGTGCAGTTCGTTTCCAGATTTTCAGCACTAATAGACATTTATGATTGCAGAAGTGAAGTTGAAAAATAAACCAGAGACTGCAGAACGCTCTTTACCCTGCAAGTTTGGTGACTTGTGGAGGCCAGACAGATTTATGTATTTCCCCTTGTAGAGGTCACCTATTTTTAGCTCACAGATAGTTATGCGAGATGGAGAAGAATCTGAATCACTGGACTCTGAGACAAAAGTAATCAGAGACTTTTTCAGGTTGATTCTGGTGGCTATGTCTCTTGCTCTGCTTTTTTTAAATTATTCTAAAAATAGGCATCACTGGATGCATAGGGCTGGGACAGTTGGATGGCAGAGGCTCTCTGGGAGCCTGGAAGTGGTGAAGGGATACACTTGAAACTAGGGTATGGGCATCGAGAAACCCTTTGAGGACCATGTAAAAGAGACCCAGCGTGTCCCCAGGGCCAAAGAGGAGGTGTCTGTGAGGGGACCCCAACGGGGGAGTTTTGTGTTGGAGAAGAGGAAGATGGGGTGCTGTAAAGGTGTGAGGAGCAGGAGGCAAAGATGTTTTTGCTTTGAGTGTTACAGCCAAGACCCCAGATGCTAACGCAGGAGGGGTGTTGTGTGACTGCCTGAGCAAGGCTGTTGGGAAATCTGGAAAAAGGGAATTGGAGGCAACAGCCGTCAGGGAGGCTGGTGGGCTTGTACGTGTGGTACATTTGAATATCACATGGGAAATGCAAAGCAGGACCAGGAATTGTAACCCACATGGCAAGGCTGGGCAGGGATGTCCACTTCCCACCTTCTGCTCCATCCAAGTTTACTCAGGAAAGCCCAGAAGTCACTGAAGGTGCTGGAGAACACATTTCTAAACAAGAAGATCTGCTTGGTGAGCGCTTGTGGTATCTGCACACGTGTAGGGCAAAGCAAGGGATCTCAAGAAGCTCAGGTCCTGTGATGTACTGCTGATGTCGCTGCAATGCGAGCCGAGTGACATCTGGATTGCAGTGTCACTTGAGGCCTCTAGTGTGCCACGTGTCTGAGTGAAAAGTCCAGAAAATAGTGAAGATTCAGGCTGGAAGCATTCTCCAATGAAGTTGGCTGTGGCATCTACTTTTGCCCTTACGTTGCTCCGTAGTGCTCCTATATTTGCGGGATGGGCTTCTCCTTCTCTTCACAACCTGCCAGGCAATGTGTACCCACACTTGCATCCAGTGTGTGGTTAAGGTGGATCTGGATGAGCCTTTGTGCTGCTCTGATTTCCCTTGGGAGCTGCATCGATCCCTCGCAAATCCCAGGCGATGCTGTCAGCATCCTTCCCACCCCGTGGGATGGAAGGTGCCAGGGCATGAGGGGACAGTGCCCTCGGTGGGATGCTCATCCCATGTCCTGGCTGCCACCCTGGCATGGAGGCCTCCTGGGCGATGGGGCAGCGAGGCTGGGTGACGGCATGTGGGGACCCAAAGCCACCGAGCCCCCCTGCCCCTTCGCATCTCCACTCGCAGGACATGTGAACGTAGTATCCTCTGCCATCCCAGAGCGACGCTGTTTCCTTCCGCTGCTGTAGCCCCAGGGAGATCAGCTGAGTGTTACAAAGGGAAAAATGAGAAGAAAAAAAAATCTCTCAGCTGTTCCCCTGCTGTGCGGGAGCACGGGAACAGCTGCGAGGGGGTTTAGCTCCTACCTTCTGGAAAAGGACTTACTAGGAAATGATAAACATTCCCCGGCACTTTAAAAACCATCATGAGGCAGTTAGGGGGAAGGACAGTGCTGCAGGCTTCAAGCTTTGTTTTTATAATCTGTTTATCTGTAGGATTTCTCTAGCAAAGCAACGCAAGCCCCGTACCTGTGCTGCGTCAGCCACGCACACCCACCTGGCCGGGGGATGGACATTGTCCGTGGGTGACCTGCAGGTCAGGAGGTCCTCTAAGGTCTTAATTCCTGGCAATGGGAAAAAAACTGGTTTGACTTTTCTAACAAAACCCCCCACATTTTTTGAAGCAGTTTCCCCCCACGCTCACCTGTAATTCTCTGAAGCCTCTGAGTTCTCCAACAAACTGAGAAGTGAAACATTGCTCTCCCCCGGCCCCATTTTCTCCCTTTTAATAGCAACATGGAGGGACAGAAGGAGAAGGGAAAATGCTTGAGCAAACACTTGTTTGCTTCTAAAATAAACTCCAATTAAGAAATTAAAGAACTGCAGCATTGCTGCTCCGCCTTCCCCTGTCCCTACCAGCTCTGCTGGAAGGGACCCCTCTTACCCAAAAACCCAAGCTCTGCTAATCCAGTAAGTCACAGAATCATAGAATCACTTTGGTTGGAAAAGACCTTTAAGATCATTGAGTCCAACCTTTAACCTAACCCTGCCATCCCACCACTAAACCATATCCCTAAGCACCTCATCTATCCTTCTTTTAAATACCTCCAGGGATGAGGACTCTACCACCTCCCTGAGCAGCCCATTCCAGAGCCTGACAACCCTTTCTGTGAAGAAGTTTTTCCTAATGTTTAGCCTAAACCTGCTTGCACAAGCGGGGTGATGGCCGTTTGCTGCCCGTGGGCGGTCAGTCTGGATCCTGGCGTTGCCCCTGCCTGGCAGCTGCGCCGTGCATCCCCGGTGCTTCCCGCTTCAAGCGCAGGAGCATCATGGTGTCGACACAGAGCCTGCATCCTTCTGTTTCTGCATCTTTCCTGTTCCTCCACTCCTCCGGTGAGGTTAACGTGGTGGGATCTCTAGTTTGCAGCTGATACAGGGACTCTGACCCCTGCAAAAGCCCAAGGGCAGCAGCATGGGCAAAGGGGGCTTTTAGAGAAGGGAGAGGAACTGGAGGCATGAGTGGGTCTGGGGGTGTCCATGGGGGCATGGGGTGGCTCCAGAACTCAACCCGCTCCCAGGGAAGAGGGAGGGTCCCTGAAGGCTCGTCACTGTGGGTCTCTCCTGCCAGTTTGAAGAATCACCTGCAATCTGTACTGCGGTGTCAGAGGCCTGAGATTAGGCAGGTATGGCCCTGATGACCCTTTTGCAGTCCTGGGTGTTTGGCAGCTGCCTTTAACCCCAGAAACGAGCAGCTTCTGCTTTCTTAATTTTCATTGCAAAGCCCTTTGCAGGATTGCACAACTTGGCCTCATGTCTCAGTCATCTGGCAGTATTGCTGCATGAAGTGCAATATATAAAAGGGGATTTGATGAGGGTTTCTGTTCTTTCATTCTTCCTCTTCCCCCTTTACGTTCAACTCTGTCGCTTTCTTTAGGTAAACTCACTTGCCTTTGCTAGCTATGGGACATAGTGGTGTCCTTTAATGGCAGCAGGTATGATGGCAACCTGTCCTTCTTAGGCTAGCATGATCATTTGCTGTGAATGAGGCTGATTTTTATTTTATGTTGGTGCAGAATTAAAGACTTTTATAAGCTGCTTCACCCCTGAAGTCTGTGAGCTCTCCCGACGTGGTCAGTGTCCAAGTACATCCAGCAAATCCATTTCCATGGCTGATATAAATCTTGACATGTGTGGGATGCCAGCATGGGAACAATTTCTTGTGCCTTGGCCCTTCCATTTGATATTACCTCAACTGCAAACATACAAAGGATATGAAGGTGGGGAGGCAGCAAAAGGTGGTCTCAGCTGGGGGGGTGGCTGTTCCAAGCAGAGCTGCATCCAGCAGCATCTTCCCTGAGCACCAAAGCTGAGGCCACTAACATGCAGCAAGGGTGAGGAGATGGGGGGAATATATTTACTCAAGGAAATTATGTTCTAGGCTGCGCTCATTAAGTATCCAGTCTCTCAAATATAGCCACACACTGGCAGGATCACCAGAAGTGATGTGGGATGCAATGGAAGTTAAAGGAAACTGTCCCCAGAAACTAAACTTCCCAAGGATAAGACTTCAAGCAAATTACAGTGAAAGTACAGAAAAATACAATGCAAATATTGCATGAGACATATATTTAAAGGAAAAAACATAATATTTTAAATTTTGCATTCTGAGTCAAAGAAACACTAGCAGATAGGCAGGCCATTAGTGATGAAACTTGTCATTCTTCAGAGACTATAATGATCTTCACACAGGTGTAGCTGGGAAGCTCGGCTTGTGCAGTAGTTTAACCTTAGAGAGCAGAACCCTCTCCAGTGCTCTCCTTCCCAGGGCAGAGCTCCACCAATGTACCCGTGGCAAGCAGCCGCGCCAGCTTTGCTGCCTCATGGTCAAGCTGCGATGGCTGAAAAGTTTATTCCTTACAAAATGTCTTGCTGAGGATCACGTCCCTTGGTCTGTGACACCTTTTCTACGCTAATTTGGGTGAGTGGCTGATGCGGGCTGTGGAGCCTCACCAAGCCCAGTGAAGGTCTATTCAGCAGAAGGACAAGAGTCGATCAACCTTGGGGTGCTCCTTTGGCATGGATGGGAAAAGATAATGTGTTTGAACTGGCAATTTATGTTCAAACACTTTGCAATGACCCTCAGTGTGTTTCCTAAAAAGATTAATTTATCTTCTCTCCAAGCAGAGAAGTGTAACCATTCGGGGGTAGAAAACATGTTTCTAAGAAGATAAATCAACTTATAGTGGCTATCTGTAAGCTTATTTAATGTGAAGTGGGAATAAGTGCCTGGGGATGTGGAGGGAAGCCTGCTCGATTTGTTCTTTGTGAAAAAAACTGTGCAAATACTGTTATTGCAAAAAACATGACATATTTTTGTGTCCTCTATATAGAAAAGCATATGTATATCTGCTATGCGCGGGTAGGGAGACCTAGCTCATCCCCCTGCCTGTGTCCAGCTCCCATCTTAAATTCCCCCTTCCCTCTGCCCAGAAGCTCCAGAGTATCTGCTGCATTGACGTTTTGCTGCCAGTTTTTGGATGGATCTCCTCTGCCCTGCCTCTGCCCCGCTCCTTTACGCAGAGGAAGCTTTTACAGGGCTCCTCGGTGAGAAATACCCGGCCAAATCTCACAGCCTCCTTTTGCTTGAGCTGTCTGCCATGGGCAGCACCGTGGGCTACCATCTCCTCTTTGGCACTGGACTGACTCACTGTTGGTTTTTAAAGTCACTTTATCCTCGCTTTCTGATTTGGGGAAAATTCATCACAGTGCTGTAAATGGCTTAGAAAAGGGATATAGAGGGATTTCACTTTTGCACAAGTATTAAGCAACGCTTTCCATCGCAGCCTCCTGTCTCCTTAACTTCCCAAATCAGTGGCACACAGCTTTAATCTCTCCGGCTCCTTCTACTCTCTTCACGGCTTTGGCCATTCTGGCATTATTAAAAACGTGGCTTTTCCAGGTGATTGTCAGTAAACTGTGTCTTTGGGGAGCGGGATCAGCCCGTAGCCAGGAGTCTGTGTGTGTCTTTTTGCAAGTGCAGAAGCAAATCTTGCAGGAAAGGCAGACACCAGGGTAGTAAAAACCATAGAAATGAGCAAACTGAGCCAGGGAATGCACTGTGTCGTAGCAGTGAGCTGGGTGTAGATAAGCTGCCTGAAAACCACAGTCTTTTGGGTGGGTAATCTTTTCCTGGGAAATAAAAAGAAACAAAATTTGATTTTGCCCCAAACTGGTCCAAAAGCAAGAGCTTTCAAAATTTTCCCCAAACATCCTGCATCCTGCAAGAAACCTGTAAAATGCCAAGTCCCCGGCAAGGTTTTGCGCTTTTTTTCTGTATTTATTATAAGATCAGACATCTTTCTTCCTCCCCTTCATTCACTGTGGATCTGCAAACTCTTTCTTGGTTTAGAAATACACAAAAATTGCAGACCCTGCCTACTCTCGGAGCTGCCTTTGAGACCTACAGGGTGGAAGACCGGGACTGACGTTCTATTTTTGACAAAAAGGATGGAGACTGGAACATGATCCCAAGCTGAGCCATTAGAGTTAAGTGTTTGAGTGTCCTTTTTTATCTTGAGGTGGAATTAAAGTTTGTTGATGCATCCAGTGCATTTTAATACAATCAAGAAGCCTAGAGACAGCCAAAGTGAGGCTTTTATTTCAACTGGAAAGTGGTTTCTGCTCAAAGAAATTGTGAGAAAATGCTTCTGTAAGGAGACAAAGACATTTTCCAGGCAGAAAGTACAAAAGCTGTTTATATGGGCTTCAGCATTTGGTCACAAAGCCCAGGGCAAGGCTGGAGAGAGCTTGTGACAAAGCATTCTTGCCTGAGGAAAACCAGGAAGGGATCAGGCGAAGCCAGTTTGAGCGGCTTTGAACCCCCCCAAAACTCCTCCCCTCTCTGTAAAAGCCTTTTGACCATAAAGATGACACTTTGCAATGCTGGCATTGCTGCTACCCTTGAAACTCTACCGGTCAAAAAATAAATGAGGTGAGGAGAGAATGCTCTCAAAATCAAAAAACTTTCTCCAAATATAATTTTGAGAAATACTATTTATTTCTATACACATATTTGTATATTAAAGAAAGCAGAGAGAAGCAGACAAGAGTGCAGGAAATTCCCCAGTGACCTGCTATCGATTTTATGCAGAAAGAGCTCAGATCTCACAGCGATGGGCAGCATGCACACAACCCATAACACATCTGGAAGCTTCTCCTAGAGCTGAAAACCCTCAGCCAAGAACAGCCTCTGGCTCCCACATGCTTTTGGGCTGTGTGACTTGCATTATTTACAGGAAAATGTGCCTGCCTTAGACCTGCACCCTATATGAAAGATGAGTGGAATCTCTTCTTCTCAAGGACCTCTAGCCTGGGTGAGGGACGGATGGCCATGTGGCCCAGTTGCTGTTTTCTGACCCTGAGGTGAGGCTGGAGCTTTTGGAGAGGACAACACGTGGGAGTCAGCGTTAGTGGCAGATTGCCTACATAGTGCCTTCAGAGCAATTTGTCCCATCGTGAAACTGCATGGTCGGCAGCGTACAAAGGCTGAATGTAAGGATCAAGATGGCCATGTGGGTCCTAGATGGTGGGACAAAGTGTCACTTAAAAACAGAGGTGTGAGGAGGTGTCGCTGCTGGCACCAACTGCTTCTGCAGAAAAGGCAAAGTCAAGCAATACTGTGGGATTTCTACTACTCCAAAATGGACTAGAGACCTCCAAGAGTAGGAGGTGGGTGACCAGGTAAACCAGCACCTATTCTTGATTGAGGTGGTGGTTTCAGTGGTCTTTGGTGAGTATCAGGACAAGTCCGTGTGCAGTCCTTATGCACTTCACGAAAGAAGGTAAGGAGCTCGCTGACATGGCTGGGAGACAAAATCAGTGTCTCAGCCCTTCTGAAGTCAGGTTCATTTAGGAACCATTAAGACCATTTTTAATTATATGACCTTCATTTTTTGGTTAGTCTTCAGCCCAGTCCTCAGTTACTATGAAGGGGTACAAAACGCTGCAGCAGTAGCTAACGTGTAAGTGTACTGGTGCTGTTAACTTCTTAAAAGCTAATGAGCAAAGCAACAGTCATGGTGAGATACACTCTTTTTAACACATTTTTGCCCCCCTGATTTCTGCATGTTTTAGAGTTTTGTTCAACTCACTTGTCAAGGCTCATTAAGGTGGTGAAACACTGGAATGGGTTGCCCAGAGAGGTGGTGGAGGCCCCATCCCTGGAAACATTCAAGGCCAGGTTGGACGGGGCTCTGAGCAACCTGATCTAGTTAGCGGTGTCCCTGCTCCCTGCAGGGGGGTTGGACTAGATGACCTCTAGGGGTCCCTTCCAGCCCAAAACATTCTATGATTCTATGATTAGTTTCCCTGAAAGGAGGTCAAAGAGAAGAGTATTTCCTAAAAATTTTCAGGACTTTTGTAAAGGAATAGGATTATTTTTTTTTTTTTTTAGTTTATATCAAGTTTTATATGTGTAGAAACAAATATTTTTGGGGAACCCACTAAAGCCAGTTGTAGCCCTGATCAAATGAAGTTCTTACATATGAGTTTATCAAGGTCAACCATACAAACAGTGCCAGTCTGGATGGATTAGAGATACTCAACTCTCCACCGTTTTGAAGGTAGGAGATCACATCTGACATCCAGAATAAGACTGTTCCTGCAACTTTTGTCAGTCTGTGTCACCCTGAGCAGCACATTCCCACAGGTTTATAAGCATTTACTATTAAAGTGGTAGGTTAAGTCCTTTTTGGTGCTGGCCCTTAAGGCCCTGAAACTCAGCTACAGTGACACCAACTAACAGTGAACTCCAGTGGTGCAACTGCATTTTGGCAATCCAGTGGTTCCAGCCGTCCAGTGGGCTGTCACGAAACCAACTCCAGAGACACTGCTGAGCACTTCACTGTAGTGTTCTCCAGAATACCTGGATGATGCAGAAAATCCAGACAGATGGACAGATCTGGTTAGGTAGGCTTCCTACCCATCTCTTCATCCTTCCTCCCATTCTTTGCAGAGAACTATTCAGATGGTGTGGAGCCAATGTAAATAGCTGATGCTGTGCCTCACCTACTCAGTCCTGAATTAGGGAGACTGCTTTGGCTTTTGTCACCTGTCATGTGGTCCTGGTGGGCAAATTCAAGTTTGCATGGGAAATTCACAGACTGTTCTAAATTATTTGGAGCTCAGTGTGGTGATGATCATGCTGTAAACAGGGGATCCAAAGTGACCTTCACAGCGGCACCTTCCTGCCACGTCAAGGAGACCATGGACACCACGAAGGAGACACTTGGAGCTTGTGTCTGTGTCAGGTGTCAGGGCTCTGCCCAGGACAAGCCGGAAGGTCTTTTCTCCTCAGGACGAGTAAGTATGGCAGTTCTCAGAGGAGGATGTGGACATTTTGAGGGCAGCCACTGATCTCCAGGAGTTTGTGTGAAAGGGCAGTGAGGTCCTTTGCTGGGATTTAGGAGAGCCTGGGAGCGGAAGCTGGGAAGTGGTGGGTGGGTGTGATGTCCCCCGTGGCTTGTCCAGGCTGAAGAAAACCATCTGTCAGATCAAGTGCTCACTGCTAGCCTGGTGGGCAGTTAAAAGATACGGCAGATAGCACGCATGTGAACACCCATCCTCCAGTCTTCCTGTGCATCTACAGCTTTTTCAGGCCCTCACAGTTTTCTCCAAGCTTTACTTTTATCCCTGGAGAATTGGTGGGTTTTGCTTTGTGTCAAGGGACCCAAGAGACACAGTCTGTGTCAGAGAGACGTGGAGGCAGATTTTCTGCCAAGGGGAAAATGCTGTGGCCTGTCTCTGAGCAGCAGTAGCATCTCAGAAAGAGGTGGTGATAGAATCTGGAAGTCTGGACAGAGCCATAGTCCTCATATCATCTGTCTGCTTCCCCTTGCCACAGGCTTGGAGAGGTGACCTAGGAAGGTTTAGTGATCCTTAGTTTAAGCTTCATGGATGGCAACTCATCTACCGCTTACCACATCCTTGGGCTCCCTTTTCAACGTGTGTGACCTGGGTGTCCCTTCCAGGGTTGGACAATGTTTAGGGGACCCACTGGACACACATGTCCTGGCATACAAAATGGAGACCTGTGTCCTAGGGAGATCTCCAGGGGCCACCAGGGGCCACACATGAGGTGTGACTGCAAGGCTGAATTTATCCAGCCCCAGCTGCCAGCCTCTGAATCTTAGTGCGTCTTTGTCCATGAGACTGAAACATTCCCAAATCTGATCTGGGGAGAGTGGCACAGCCCTCATCCCATGGGGGGAAGAGTGGATGCTGTTAGCACATCCCACAGGGCCAAGGAGCAACCCCAATGAATCAAGGGAATGACTTGGCAAGAGAATTAAACCTTTCTAATTCTCCCTACCCAGTAAACCCTGTGCAAGCCATATTTTCCCCAGCATTTGTCTCTCTGACCAGTCTCCTCTCCAAATTTTCATTAGGCTGAACTGAACAGCTTAAGTTTTACACCCCACATCTTGTTTCCAGAACACTTTCTTAACCCTTTTTTTCCCACATCCTTCTTGACAGGTAGGAACAGAAAGACCTAAGATAGGATGACTCTAAGGGTCATCTTAGAAATACGGTGTGCAAGGGCAGCACTACTTTCCTTTCTCTATTGCCCATTCCAGTAAATCTGCAGACCCCATCAGCCCCTGCACGGTGTGTGCAGCTCAGGATGAGATGCTCTTTTTTCTCAGCATTGCTTGGCTGAAGTCTTCAAGGCCGGCTTTGCCAATGCTGCTGAGCTGACCCCCCCAGCTGCTGTTTTAGAGGCTCCAGTCTTGCCAGGCAAGACATGTTGCCTGGCTGCTTTTCCCAGAGGTGCTAAGGCAAGATTTTGTTTTGCTTCTGAAAAACC
>NW_009260669.1:4458828-4467159 GCF_000687185.1 Egretta garzetta
TTTCAGTGTGCAACCTTGCAGCTGTCCTGCTGTGTGCACAGGTACCATCGCACGGGCTCCAGCAGGTCCGAAGCAGGAAAGCTGAGGGAAGGGTCATTTACCCTATGGCCTCTTATAGCTCCATGCTGCATACCGACAAAATGTACTCACTCTAATGCACAGGGAAGGGAGCGTCTAACTCATGTCTCAGGCTCAAATAAACTGTTGATTATAGCCAGAGCGAAGGAAGCCCTCTGTCCAGGCATCATCCTGGGTCTGTCACTAGAAGGTCTCCCTCAACCTCAGGTTTGGGCTTAACCCATAGTTATAAGAGGGAGCTCAAGATGTTTCTTCCCCAAGCAGAGCACTTCCAGCCTCTCTCTGTGGGGCCAGCTCAAGGGGGGCAGAGGGCTCTGCTCCCCAGGGCTCTCCCCTTGTGTCAAACATCTGCCCAAATTTGCAATGAGTTGCAGCTCTGCTGAAGGAGAGGGATGGAGATGATGAGTGCCTGTTGGACAGGCCCCCAAATAACTCTCTTATGAGAAGGGTGCCACCGAATTTAAACCAGTCGTGGTGGTGGGAAGCCTGAAGTGGCTTATTAGAGGAGGTGGGTCAGGAGGGGAGAGGGGAGACCTAAACGGCCAAGTCCTGGCGTGAGAGATGTGCACCCCACTGCCAGAAGCGCAAAACGATGACTTCTCCACGGGGTGGTACAGCTGCATGCTCTGCTGGGCCGGGGAGAAACACAAAAAGATCAGCTGTAACTATTACAGCCCAAATTACACAATGGAATAAGCTGATCATGTAGCTCGTCTCTATGTCATAGTTGGCATGCGAAGCAAATACATGCATTTCTAAGGATTATGGACCAGAAATGTAGCTATTATAAATCCTCTTATCTATCCCAGAAGGCCCATAAGAAAACCTTTTCTTTTTATCTTGGAAGTGCTGAAATATGTATGAAATGTTACTTGCCCTGTACACCCATAAATGTGGCTCTTGCCTATCACCATGCTTTCATTCAAGACATTATTTCATCCCCTTGGCATGTCATTAACCATGCTGCCCCTTCCTTATCAGCCCACTCCTAACAGGGAGGAGCGCTCCTGCACCTCTTGTCCCCCTTTGTTTTCCAGTCCATTTGGGTTGGGTGCGGGACCCCTGGTTTGGGTTGGACATGTGCCCCTCTCTGCAAGGCGAGATACGGGGCTTAGTGTTTGCAGCCTGCAGAGTCTTTGCTTTGCTGGAAAAGTTTATCTAGGACCCAAGCCAGGCTAAACTTTTACTCGGCATAAGCACCAGGGTCATGAGCATCCTGCTTTCTTTCTGAAGGGTCCTTGGACCAGACCCGTAGCTGGCATTGAGAAGACATTCACAGCACTTACTTGACAGGGAGCATCTTACTCCATGTAGTTTCTCTCCTAGCTTCCCTTTCCTGCCTGAGGTGGCTGCTGCTTCTCTGATAGATAGGAAAATGCATTTATTCTGCAAAAATCATAAAAGTGACAGTCTCTGCTCAGATCGGCCCTGACTAATAAGTCCTGCATTGCTCTTAACTCCCACCAGCACCATGATCCCACTGACGGTGGAAGACAAATGACATGTGAAGCAACCATAGAAAATAAGGAGGGAAAAAGGTTTTCCCAGCTGAGCAGCACAGCGCAGTAGGGCTGGGTCACTCTGCCCTGTGATCCCCGGAGGTGCATGGAGAAAGCCATGCAAGCCCGGGCTGCTGAGTCCTAAAAAGATCTCACAATAGCTTTTTGGTTTCAAATGCAGAGATTTGCTGCAAGCTACCATGATGGCATGCTCTTAATGATCCTAGGTGCAACCTAGAGAGAGGATCTTCTTTCCCTGGGATGGCCCGGTGAAAGCAGGTAGTGTATTTGCTGAGGCTTGTGTCTGGTGCAGCACCAGTGCTAGTGCACGGCAGGTACAAAGTGCTAATTCTAATGGGTAAATAACAGGAATGGTAAATAATACTGGTTACTGCTCTGTTTTAAACACTTCATTGCTGGACACTGCATCTGGCTCCAAACAGATATTATTACTTTGGTGCAGTGTAAGTTGAATTTTTTACTTACTCCCAGTGGGAACAGGCAGATGATGCATCCCCACATGCTGCAGTCAGCTTGGGGATGGTCTGACCTGGAGGCAGTTTCTGCATATTCAGATGGGCTTCTCTCCTGTGTAGCTGCCCTGCATGAAGCCACCCATCCTTTGTATCCATCCTATTGCCCTTCTCTGAACCTTTTCCAGTCCTGTTATAAGCATGTAAAATGAAATGTCCTTCAGTTCCCTCCTCGAGAGGAAACACTCCATCAGTCTGAGATAGGTAAATCTGATTAACCTTTGCCAGGAGAAAATGGTGGTCCTATTTAGTGGTAAGCCACATTTGTTTGGTTGTCTCGATGTTACATCTACTTGCAACTTTGATGTTACACCTTGAAACTAGAAAAAATGCCGCCCTTACCCAAAAATACTGGTAAGCTGCAGTGAAGACTCACGGAATGTAATTCCTTTATCTCAGATCCTCACTGCGTCCTGATCTCTGTCTTCCAGGATATCTGGCCTCTATCTCCCTGGGTGTTTCACTGCCTGAAATTGCCACTTCCTGAAAGAGGGAGATGATTTTAGAGATGGAGTGTCACTTATGAGAATGGAGCACTTATAGTATAACCCACTCATCTATAAGCTCAAACCCAAGCTAAATGCCCATGAGGCATTTCAGCAACATTTCTGCCACTGCCTTCAATGTCTGATGAATACTGCTTTTTTTTTTTAAATTTTCACCAAACATAAAGAATTTTCCATTGAGGATTTTTCTATGGGGAAGGTTCAAATTGCAGCAAGTCAATGGTGTTGTCAACAAGGAGGCGAGACAGCTATCAGGCAGCTGCTCAGGAGATGAAAGATGGGGGGGAGTGAAATGGTGGGCGGCACGAAAGACCTTCACCTGCAGGCAGTGAGGCGCCCTGCCTCTCATTTGCCCTGGTGCTGGACACCATCAGCTTTTGCCTATTAAAGTCACTGTGGCCAAAAAATGGTACAGCAGGTGAAACTCAGTGTGCTCCAGAGCAGACACAGCAGTGGAAAGCCAGGGAGACAGCAGAAGCTGGTGGACCCTTCACCCTCCGTGTCCCAGCAGCATCACCTGCTCTTCCCCTACCTCATTGCTGTTGCCATCTCCTCACCTCCACCCCCATGATTCCCCCTCCTCATTCTGTCCCCTCCTTGTTCTGCCTCACTAAACTGTTTTTCCTAAGCAAATACAGGGCTTAATTCTCATTCACGGTCCTATTTCCCCACCACAAGATTATAAACAAACCTCCAAGCAGATGTGAATGTTCGGTCCTTGCCCCCCCATGCAGTCGCTTCATGTAGTTTCTGTCAAAACAATGCTGAATAGCAGCAAACCATTCACCGACCTGTCACTCGAGAGGCTGTCGTTGTCAACAGGTTCTCCATAACCGCCGCATTCATCCTCCTGCTCCACGTGGTGGCTTGGGTGTGTGACAGATTTGCAATCCACACTGCATTTTTAATAAGCCTGTCTTCCCTCTTTGGATGTCAAAGGCATCGTTCCGAAAGTCAGTCTCAGCCTCTGACCTCGCTGAGCTTCCCTCTTATAATTAATCTGGAAATACTACTCTGGAAGACGAATATGATCTCCTGCCTGCTTTATGCACTGGCAGCTCCTACCTTGCTTGCCAGCAGCTGGGTGACACCTTGTCGTTGCCAGCATTGAGTCCTCCAGGCTGCATTGCTCACGCTCATGTCCATGGCCAGCTTACTGCCAAATACCCCGAATATGCACGGTGCAGAGCCTGCAGGAAGGCTGTTGGGTTTTTTCCTTGTGGATGGAAAACTGAGGCATAGAGAGATGGAAGCGTGCGAACAGGAGGTGAAACCTGGTCTGCAGGCTGACCGCTGGGCCGTGCCCTGGTGAGCAAAACACACTGATGTAATGTGTGATCCACGCTATGTTCTTTTGCCATTGCTGCTGAGAAAGCTCTTCTGATGGTATTTTTGTCCATCTTGATAGGTCAGATGAAAACACACCTTTTTGGGTTTCGTGCTGAATTCCCGCTTGGCTCTACTTGCTGCACGAGGCCAAGCCGTCTGTGCCACTGGCTGGAATGAGGCAAAATAAAGCAAAAAAGGCACTTCGTATTTTAAATATAAGAAAGAGATTTAGATCAAGGAAGGGTTATGGTCTGTGTTATCAAAGCTGCTCCAAGTTCCCCAGAACAATGTTCATCTTCCAGCCTGGCACCATGAAACATGCTTCCATCACGCACCCAGACCTCCATCCAGATCTCTCAAACATGTCTCCCCTTTTCCCTTTTTACATCATATGGATGCTTCTGACAGGGCATTACCCCAAGAGACTTGGAAGTGCTGAGAGAAAAAACGATGATTTCTGCTTGTCTTCAATTACATCTCACTTGGGTAACTGCAGACTAGTGTTCACTGTACCTGGCCGCGGTCTTGAAAAGTTGCAAAGCTCCATCCATGTGGCATCTGTTCAGTGCCCAGCACTGATTTATGTCACAGTGGGTGGCAGGGCCCATCTGATCTTGCTTAGAACATCTGACAGCTGTGTGTCTGACCCAGCATAGTCTCTGCTGTTCATCCTAAACTGTCTCCAGACTCACCTCACCTACCTTAGGTGAGTCTCTTAGATGGGATGGGTCATCAGCTGGAGGTGCCTGTCTCTAGATCCCACAGGGCAAACCTAGAGTAGATTTGAGGCAGATAAAACTGAAGAGAAAGGGATCTCTCTTGGGCCAACTTGCCCCAAACTTGTAAGAAGGCTGATGTGGAGCCAGGGACTTGGCTTGTCACCTCCACAGTCCTATGGTGATCCTCCATTCCCAGTCCCACCTTCCCCTTGTTCTGCAAAATGCAATAACAAAGCTATTTCCATGCTATCAAATGCAGCTGTATGTGTACTACACAGACAGCATCAAAGGCCATCAGCTTACACCGTTACTTCTATAAACCCATTTATTGAAAATATCAGGTTGCTTCCCAACTCCCAACTTTGGGAGCTGATGCATCAGAAGTTTAGCTGTGACCAGATCCTTCCTCTGAATGCTGAAGGCATTCACTTCCCCAGGGGCAAAGTCTCAGAAGAAAAAAACAGTTATGCCTTTTGCTTTGTTCTGCATTTGGCATCAATGGGATTTTCAAATGAATGGAGTTACTATTTTAATAAGGAAAAGTTGAATAATTCTAGTAAAACCTTATTTCTCTTCTGAAATGGACAGAGAAGCTTAACATCTTCAGCTGGCCCATGAGACAAGCAACACTGGATTTTAATGTCAAGATTAAATCTTGGATTTTCATCTCCAGCCCGTTCTGCCATTCCAATGCTGGGTGGGTTTTGTGAGATTCCACATGATTTCTGAACTTCCATCTGTACGAGTGGCATTATGGGGAAGTGATGTCTGATACAAGCTTGTCAGGAGGCTTGCTTTCGTGCTAGGCATGAATTACAAGGCTGTTTGATGAAAGATGTTTTTTGAGGTAATTCATGTTTCTATTTGGTATTAGTACCATTCAACATTTTCTGCCTCTTTTTGACAAACAGTTTAATGATTTGCATTTTCTTTCTTCTTTTCTGCTTTCTCTTGGGAAATGCAATATAAAAGGAAGAAGATGAAGATGAAGAAGAGGAGTCACAGAAGGAGCTGGATTTGCCAGTCTTGAAGAATGAGCCCTTATCAGGTATAAGTGACGTGCGGAGCTTGCATGCGCTCTGTAGTGCAAATTAAAACCTGTCTTTTCCAAATTGGCCTGAGCCGGCATGGTAATGCGGTGACATTCAGATCATGTCAAATGAAAAAGAGAGATATCTGTGGTAACAGACCTGGGACTTGTTGCATGTCTATTATAGCCTGTCTATTGTCTTGGGATTTTATTTCAATTTACTAACACAGTGGTTCTGTGCCTCTATACAACAGGACAGGCACTTGCAGTTAATGTAATTAGAAATGTCTTTGACCTCATCCCTTGCAAAAGCCAATGAGGTCCCTTCCAACCATTGCCATTCTGTGATTCTGTGGCTAAGGGTACGTGCAGTATTTGTTCTCTCCTGCAACCCATACACGGCAGAGGCATGTCCTTGCAGTGGGAGTGAAGAGGTATTCAGAATCATAGAATCACAGAATGGTTTTGATTGGAATGGACCGTTAAAGATCATCTAGTTCCAACCTCCTGCCATAGGCAGGAACATCTTGCACTAGATCAGGTTGCTCAAAGCCCCGTCCAACCTGGCCTTGAGCACTTCCAATGATGGGGTATCCCCAGCTTCTCTGGGCAACCTGTGCCACTGTCTCACCACCCTCACCGTAAAGAATTTCTTCCTAATATCTAATCTAATTCTACCCTCTTACAGTTTAAAACTGTTACCCCTCATCCTATCACTATACTCCCTGATAAGAAGTCCCTCCCTGTCTTTCCTGTAGGCGCCCTTTAAGTACTGGAAGGATTCTCTAAGAAGAGCCTTCTCTTTGCTGGGCTAAACAAGCCCAACTCTCTCAGCTGTCCTCATAGGTGAGGTGCTCCAGCCCCCTGATTATCTTCATGGCCCTCCTCCGGACCCACTCCAACAGGTCCATGTCTTTTTTGTGTTGGAGACCCCAGAGCTGGATGCAGCACTGCAGGTGGGGTCTCACCAGAGCGAACCAGAGGGGAAGAATCCACTCCTTTGCCCTGCTGGCCACACTGCTGGGGATGCAGCCCATGATACAGTTGGCCTTCTGGGCTACAAGTGCCCATTGCCAGCTTATATTAATTTTTTTATCCACCGATATCCCCAAGTCCTGCTCTGCAGGGCTGCTCTCATTCCACCCATTGCCCAGCCTGTATCCATGCTTAGGATTGCCCCAACCCAGGTGCAGAACCTTGCACTTGGCCTTGTTGAACTGCGTGAGTTCACAAATTTGTCCATCTCCCCCTTTAAAGAACTTCATTCTCTTCCTGCTAACAAGGAACGATGGGCCATGAAATCTCTCTATGAAGTTTTGGATATGGAACACAGCTAGGTTGAAGGTTGTTCACTCAGGTTTGGTAGCGCTGGCTGTTAAAATTATTGGCAGTTCCCAAAGCATCTGTTAAAAAGGTATCCATCAGTGTCTTTTCCCTGCAATTCTGAGCCTATTTTGGTGGGAAGCTCCTCCTTCTCCTACCCTTGCCTGCCCAGACTTGTTTTCGGGAGTCTCATGCACCTCCTGCTCCCAGACATGCACAGGGGGGAGCAGACAACAGGTATTCCCTGAAAAGAGAAGACTTCAAGCCTGCTAAGAGAGCATCCATCATCAATATTACTGTCACTTATAAGGTCTGGCTGCTGCATCTGCTTTGTAAACTCCAAACTCAGAGGGGTGGTTAATCTGGTCCCATGAACAGGCTGTATTTAAATTTGGGGTGATTTGGTAAAACCGTATGAATTCTGTTAGTCACATTTGATGTAGCAGTTGGCTGGGTGGAAGGAGGTCTCAAAGAAATGCCTGTGTCCTTTGAAACATGAACTCCACCTGCCAGCAGCAAGAGGGATATGCTCCTAGATAAGTGCGATCCCAGGTGGGTACAGCTCTGAGCATCCATACTTCTCGTACGGACTCTTGTTATCATGGACTCCCATAATCTTTACAAAGTGCTGAGCCCCAGCCAATGCCACAGGAGCTCTGTGTGTGAGGTTGGACCCGGACGTATCATATCCTACCCTTGCAGCAAAGCAAACAAGAGGTCAACTCACATTTCAGCTGTGTAGGGTCTCCTCCTCCTTTCCCTCCCTGCCTGATTTGCTATGAGCACAGCAATAAAAGAAAATGTTCTCAGCAAATCTGTGGTTACAGATTGAAGTGGGGCTGGCATTTACCATGGGCCCATCCAAACGGCAAGCGAGAGATCAGAGCTGGAAAAGGACCCTCGAAAAAGCTGTGTTTAAAATTTTCTGGGCGAGGGAATTAATTGCTCGGTAATATCCAGTGCTGGAACATATGCGAGCTCTAACCTGAAGCCCAGTTTATAGTAATGGAAGGCCTTGCATAAATGGTTGTTACCAGCTGCAGATGCTGAGATTTAGGATTGTATTGGCTTTCTGTTGCAAGGTCTTGGTAGTGGGGGGGCTACAGGGGTGGCTTCTGTGAGAAGCTTCCAGAAGCTTTCCCTGTGTCCACTGCTGGCCAGGGCCAAGCCAATCAGTGACAGTGGAAGCGCCTCTGTGATAACATATTTAAGAAGGAAAAAAAAAAATGGTTACGTCTCAGTAGCCAGAGAGAGAAGAGAAGTGAGAAGATGCAAGAGAAAACAGCCCTGCAGACACCAAGGTCAGTGAAGAAG
>NW_009260669.1:4467223-4501417 GCF_000687185.1 Egretta garzetta
CGGGAGTAGGGGAAGAGTCCTCTCCCTAGGAAGAAGAAGCGGCAGAGACAACGTGTGATGAACTGACCCCAACCCCCATTCCCGTCCCCCTGCGCCGCCTGGGGGGAGTAGGTAGAGAAACTGGGAGTGAAGTTGAGCCCAGGAAGAAGGGATGGGTGGGGGGAAGGTTTTTCAGATCTAGCAGTTTTTCTCCTTTCCTTCTCTGATTTTGATTGATAATAAATTTTTTTTTTTTTTCAAGTTGACTCTGTTTTGCCCATGATGGTAACTGATAAAATGGTCTCTCCTGGTCCTTATCTTGACCCACGAGCCTTTTGATTTAGTTTTCTCTCCTCTGTCTGGTTAGAGGGGAGTGATAGAGCGGCTTTGGTGGGCCCCTGGCATCCAGGCAGAGTCAAACCACCACAAGGATGCAGGGACCGGGGAGGGGAAAATATCACAGCATCAGCTGAGCAGCTGCTGCAGGGGGGCTGCCCGTGCTGGTTGGGGGAACACAGCAGGACAAAGCTGCTGAGGGATGGCATTTGAGCTGGCGTGGGCATGGAAAAAGTGTAGGGGGAAAAAAAAAAGGACAAAAAAAAGCTCTCCTGTCTTCCCCACTCATGTCAGCGCTGAATCTGGCCGGCCTCGACACCCGTGCAACGTCTGTGCCGTGTCCCGGAGGCAGCGTTGTAAGGAAGCAGCAATGAAATGAAACATTTTTACTGATGTAGCTTTTACCCTTCGTCAGCAAGAATCAGTCGCAAGTCTGCTTTTATTTTTTGTGGCAGAGAAATGAAAGTGAACCTCCCAACTCCTGCATTTGTGATCCAACAAATTAGTGGGCAGAGATGCTCTGGGTAGCACACGGCTCTGGGACTGGTGTATGAAGAGTCAACTGGAGATCAATATGAGCTGAAGAGTTGCCCTCTGGATTGTGATTTATCGAAATTCTACTAAAGAGAGAACCTGAGCAAGACTTATTTAATTTTCTGAGCAGAAGAATAGCAAATATTTTCCGTTTAATGTCTGAGAAGTTCAGGCATCATTTTGTTATTGTTTTTTAGCATTGCTCACAGGAATGTGTAATTTTTAAAAATGAAAACCCAGATATTTTCCTGGCTTAAAAACAAGACGGCGCCAAAAGAAAGGCAAGTTTGTGAAGAAAATACTCTTTATAAAAACAACAAAAGGGTTGTTTTTCATAAGTATCTGAACAGAACCCAGTTCAGGACCAGAAAGATGCCAAGAAGAACTGGGAGGAGAGACAGAAGCTCCGGGAACCACTTTGATGTTCAGCTGCCATCCACATCTGTATAGATGACTGCAGCACAGAACAGCCTTTCCCCACCCAGACCCCTGTGAGGTGGGACGTGATGCTGGTATGAAGCTGGTGGGAGATGTGCTGGGCAGCTGTGAAGCTGCTTTCTGGACCGTCCATGCCAAGGCAGAGGGAGTTTTCCCCCTTTGCACTTAAACCTACCTCTAGGTAAGGACTAGATTAACATCTTCCCCTGCTGTGATTGCTCATGACCTGTTACTGGCAAAAAGGGGTTAACTCTGCCTCCAGGCAGTACCTATATATTGCTATGGACCCTCCTGATGGAAGTGTGGGTCCCAGCAAATGGCAAAGAAGGGAGGAGCAGCTGGGGTCCATTGCACCCCCATGCAGAGCCAGGAGGAGGGGAATGGGTGTTTTGCCGCCTGGTGCAGCAAGGGGAGGGGAAGCTCTGTCACAAATTCCTCATCTTAGCATCTTCTAACCTTGCTGCAGGAGGCCTGCTCCACCTTCACTTGCTGGGCTGGGCAGGCTGTCACACTGTTCCTACTCTTGCTCTCCAGTGACAGCTCCTTCCTTAGCTCTGGGTCATAGCTTAAACATCTGCGGCACAGGGATCCACGATAACGGCTTTGGCGTAAGCCCCCTGCAATGCAAAGAGCAAGTTTTGGCAGCCTTCTCACCACCGCTTTGCAACTGCATCTTCACAAGCTCCCTCATTCGGCACTTCTCCAGTGCTGGCACCAGCTGTCAGTACCACAGGGGCACAGCATCCAGGGAAAGGTAAACTCCACAGACCAGCTGAAAACCACCCGTCCCTCCTCCACAAACCCTGAAAGCAAAGCCAAAGTAGGAAACCAAGGGAAATGAAGAAAAAACAACGTTCTGGCTTCTTGCTAAAGAAAATCCGCAGGGTGGCTCCTCTCTTCTTGCTGCCATGGTGTGGTTACACACCACAAGCGAACTGGCCGTGATCCAGGCAAAGCAGAAAGCACATTTCTGAGCAGAAATCAGAGAGTTTGTAGGTAACCTGCAAGTGGACGTAGCTGCGGTAGTTTAAAATATTAAGGATTCCAACTGTACGTGCCGCTCCTCTGTCAGAGGTTACTGCTTCTGCGCTAGGGCTGGGGAACGAAGATGGTTAAATCATCTTATGGTGATAAAGAAGATAGAAATGGCAGCACTGGATGGTGAGCTGCCCAGTGAGACATGGGCGTGTGTTCATTGCTGCTGCCTTTCAGGCCAGCCTATGCTGCCGGTGACACTAAAGCAAACATCCACACCATTGCAAAATGATTTTTTAAAATGCCTTCCTTAACCCAGGCCAGACTTCCTTCGATTGCAGCAGACTCAGGCTGCAGGTATTTTTAACCAGGGCTGAAGCAACTGTGGTGTTGGTCCTCCGCTCACGGCTTTTGGCTGCTTGCAGGACTTCTCCATTAAAGCCACAACTTCCTTCTTCAGCTACCGGAGGATGAAATATTTTGTCATCTGGAACTTTTTTCCTTTTCTAAGATAGCAGCTTACATGAGGAAAGCCTAAACTGGCCAAGATGTTTATATCCTTGGCAAAAAAACCTGCTTGAGCAGAAGTGGAGCAGCAGGTTAAAAAATGACAAATGGAGCAGGGTTTAAAACATGTTTTCCTGAAGAAACTCATTGGTGCCAAGCAGAGTTCAACCAGAGAGGGATTTGGGTCTTGCAAACTGGAAAAAACTCCACATTCCAAATTTACCTCCCTTCTACTTCCCCCAAGCACGTGTGCAGTTTTCTTTGTGCGTGCAAGGGGATGGTGCGACTGATGGTAAAGCCAGTCGTGACCTTGCAACACAAGCATGAGGCCGTGGGGAGGACGGTCTGGATTCTGTTTCCATCCCTTTTACATAGCACCCACATCTTAGGGTCCCTGTGTGTTTCTCTTTGCAATGCCATGTGCAAATGTAAAGCTGAAAAACCACAGGGAATGCTGGAAATAAACGGGGAGAAAGGGTGAAGAGTGTATGGGGCTCTAATTACAAGGAACTCCCTTGACGTGGCTTACACTCCAGTAACAAAAATTGAGTATTTTTTTTTTTGCTCAAAGCATCAGCAGCACCACAGATACCCTTCCAAACTATGGCCCATTTGTTTATGTTGACATAAAAATCAGAACTTAAAAAAAATCCCTTCCTGCAGCACAGGATGCAAATATAGAATCATAGAATCATCTAGGTTGGAAAAGACCTTTAAGATCATCAAGTCCAACCGTTAACCTAACCCTGCCATCCCACCACTAAACCATGGCCCTGAGCACCTCGTCTGCCCAGCTTTTAAATACCTCCAGGGATGGGGACTCGACCACCTCCCTGGGCAGCCCATTCCAGAGCCTGACAACCCTTTCGGTGAAGAAATTTTTCCTAATGTCCAACCTAAACCTGCCCTGGCGCAACTTAAGGCCATTTCCCCTCATCCTATCATCCGTTACCAGGGAGAAGAGGCCGACCCCCACCTTGCTACAGCCTCCTGTCAGGCAGTTGTAGAGGGCGATAAGGTCAAATATACATCACACACCTTGCATGTAATTTAAAATAACCACCCATGGCACATGTGACTTGATCCAAAACAAAAAAGGCCAGGTAACACATCAGGGCGCAGAAAGCAGATCCCTTCATGTTCTTTGCAGGGGAGTTATCCCCTGACCTGGCCGTCCTGAGAGCAGGAGCCTTTATCATTGCTCATCTGAAGGTGAACAGAGAGAGGCAGGGGTTTCCTTGGCAGCTCCTCCAGATGCAAGCACTGCCGAGGAGCTGGGGATGTCCCTCTGCAGGGTCCCTTCCCCTGCCCACGGCGGCGGGCTTGGAGAAGGTGCAGGGCATGAAGCACCGGCCAATGCAGGAGCAAACTGCACTGGGTATCGCTTTGCAAAAAGCAGATGGTTCGCAGCTTCCTCTGGTGTGACTGATAAGCAAGCAGATGTTGGGGGATTTATCTGTGTTTCTTGAAATGGCCAAGTGGAGCTGGGAATCTGGAGGGATTTCTGGTATTTCCTACTTCCAGTCAGGCTAAATATACCCAAGGGTGACCTTTATCTCGGTATCTTAACCCTACCTCTTCTAATCCTGATGTGAAAAACAAAACAAAGAGATTCCTGGAAACGTGAGGTTAAAAAAAAAGGTGCTGGTCCTTCTTTTTTCCATCTCTGGAAAGGGAACGTGGTCATTAAGGGGTTTGGCAGTTCAGCCTGGTTATTATTTTATTCCATATAAATCCAGAGCTCTTTCATTGTGCTCAGTGAAGCTTTCCTCACCTCCTGCTTTTTTTTTATAGAAAATGTAAATCACTTTTTTTTAAATTCCTTTTGGACCACCACAGATCCATGGCCACCAAAAGCATCTTACTGGAGAATCTAATGCTCTCAGTTAAAATACCACTATCCATGAAGCAGGGTCAGCAAAACATCTGACCATTTAAAGATTTTGCTTGTAATCGTAAGAGTTGTTTCCCAAGGAAAATTCCAGGGGAGCAATCTGTTGTTGGTGAGGCCTTTAGGTAGCATTGAACCTTTGGCAGACCTGCTAGATAGAAATCCTCTCCTGGAAGCTCCTCCGAGGAGTTTTTCCCCAGCCTTTTGTACGCCACAGATTTTTCCTCTCTAGAACTACGTCTTCCCCTGTGCTCAGTGGGGAGATCAACCATTTTGCCACTACAGACTTGGTCCAGGTATCTATCTCACTTTGGATTCTCTAGCAGCTCCAAGCTAACAGACTTCTTAGAAAAAGACTTTAAAAAAGAAAAAAAAAAGTTTTTATACTAAAAATACTGCATGCCACGACATATTTCAGGGAAGTCTGTGTACAAGGATCCAGATGAACTTTCCTTCTGAGTCATAGAATCATAGAATCATAGAATGTTTAGGGTTGGAAGGGACCACTAGTGGTCATCTAGTCCAACCCCCCTGCAGTGAGCAGGGACACTGCTGACTAGATCAGATTGCTCAGAGCCCCATCCAACCTGGCCTTGAATGTTTCCAGGGATGGGGCCTCCACTGCCTCTCTGGGCAACCTGTTCCAGTGTTTCATCACCCTCATTGTAAAGAATTTCTTCCTTACCTCTAGCCTGAACCTAGTTTAAAACCTAAGTTTTAAAGTTAACTTTTAGTTAAGTTTTAACTTAAGTTAAAACTTAAGTTCTAGTTTAAAACCATTTCCCCTTGTCCTAACACAGCTGGCCCTACTAAAAAGACGTTCCCCATCTTTCCTATAGGCCCCCTTTAGGTACTGGAAGGCCGCAATCAGGTCTCCCCGTAGCCTTCTTTTCTCCAGACTGAACAAGCCCAACTCTCTCAGCCTGTCCTCATAGGAGAGGTGCTCCAGCCCTCGGATCATTTTTGTAGCCCTCCTCTGGACCCGCTCCAACAGTTCCATGTCCTTCTTGTGCTGAGGGCTCCAGAGCTGGACGCAGTACTCCAGGTGAGGTCTCACCAGAGCTGAGTAGAGGGGCAGAATCCCCTCCCTCGACCTGCTGGCCACGCTTCTCCTGATGCAGCCCAGAGTACGGTTGGCCTTCTGGGCTGCCAGCGCACATTGCTGGCTCATGTCTGCTTGTGTAAGGAGGGACGTTCCCACTCCTGCCCTCCTGGACAGTGGAACTTTGGGAAGGGAGTTCCCCATGGAACTCCTCTGCTGGAGGCTTCACTCAGCGATGGCCACATCCCAGCAAATGTTCTTTGCTTGTTTCTTACAGCCCTACCAATATCCGATATCAGGCTTTAATTTCTTCCTCTTACAGTCTCCTTTACTATCTATCGAGGAGGTAAATGGAGGTTCATAGAATCTTCAAATAGGTTCATAGAACATCCAAATTTCTCAAATCCTTCTGTCTTGAGTCCCTGTTTTCTTATTGGGAGATACAGGGGCCAGTTAGGGCAGGCGAGATATAAAAAGACCAAATTTAAGGATTTTTAATCTAGAAGAGAAATATAATCCTCATGGCTGAAGAGATATGCTTATCCGCTCTTGAAGCCACAGGTTTTGGCCTAGTTTGGAGATTGGATACTGAGCTAACTGGACTTCAGATGAAGTGTGGTGATCCTCACGTTCCTTCTTCCCATTCGCACGCCACACTCTTTGCAGCTGAGTCAGGTTTGTGGCTGCGCTGGATCCGGCCTCACTTCTCAGGTCTTACGATACCAGCCACTAAACTGAGCGCCTAATCATAGAATCACTTTGGTTGGAAAAGACCTTTAAGATCATTGAGTCCAAAGAAAGAAGCAGAGCGGGTATGGAGCATGACCCCAGCACCAGCTGGGGCTTTAGGATGCTGCTGCAAAGCAAATTACAACAAGAAGGAGCTGTTTGCATGCAGTTCAAGGATTTGGCAGCCGCTTTTACCCAAGTCAGTAGAAAAGAACATCGTTATCTTCCAAGCTTTGAGTATTGCTTTTCACGTTCAGTGCCGCTGTGTTCACTAGTCAGTGCTGGTTTTGTTTGTGGAAGGGGAGCTGCAAACAAAGCTCCAGCTACCGCCTCTGGGCGCGGGGGAGGCTGGATTTCCTGCAGGGAGGAAGCTGGACAGGTGGTGGAAACTTTGTGGAAGGATTTGTTTTGCCAGCTGCGGTGCGGTGGGATGCATCCCGAACACCCCCACCTATGGCGCCTGCTGCTTGTCGTGCAGCAAGAAGAAATCCCCAAGTCTCTCTGGGTTTGTTTGGACTGGAAAGTGCCTCCTTAGTGCCAAAAAGATCAATAGAGTATTTCCCGCATCCACCCTGCAGAAAGCGGGGTGTCGGAGCGGCAGCATGGCTCCTCTTAGGGCCGAGAGGAGAGGGAAAACCACTGAGAGGTTACACAGAGCCCAGGAGAAATGCTGGAAACTACAAAGAGCCAGAGACTGTGTAGTATCTGCAATGTAAGGACTGAGGAGAGCAGAGAGAGGTAAGTTTCTATATTTTCTGCTATATACAGTATAAGAGCACCCCCGTGCCCCGGCACCAAGGCATGCCCTGAGCACAGGGCCCCTTCATTAGCCCAGGCAGGGATGAAGGCTCCCGGTGCTCTGGGATGAGAGCAGGCAGGACCTCCCCAAGCAGGGCTGCTGCCTGCAGGGGTTAGCATGGACAGGTGAAACAGCTCTGCAAAAAATGTTAATTTTTCCCCCCAACCTTCTGTCCTATTTCAGTGAGGAGAGTGGGAGAGGACAAGAGTGATACCAAAAGGTACCTGCAGGTCATCCAACAGCACTGATGGAGGAGTAAACAAAGCAGCAGTGAACTCAGGTGTTTGGTTTTCCAGCTCATGCAGCGAAAAATGTGTTTTTCCTCAGCTGCCTGCTGGAGAAAGGGCTCTCCTTGCTAATGGCTGGAACTACATGAAGCCTCCTGACCCCAGGCCCTGACTGGAGCAGGGTGAATTATATGCTCTGCAAAATATGGTCAGGTTTCCATATCAGATAGGCTAAATATGTTTCTGCAGCAGCAGGGTCTTCTCCATGCTAGACTTTGCTGATGTGTTTACAATAGCTCCTACGCTTCAGCAGAAACGGTTTCTTGCTCTCGCCGAGGCCCCTCCAATCCGTCTGCTCAGGCTGGCAGAGTCCCACTGCAAGAAGCAACAAGTTGCAGGACCATCTGGCTCTGAAACACCAGCGCCAGGCAAAGCACGGTCCAATGCAAAGGAGCAAGAACAGGAGTGATCTACCAAGGGTGGTCTGTGGCCACCACGTTCCAGCAGAGCCCATGCAAAGTGTCCACAAAGCACGTTCTACACCTACTTCCCTGGAGAATACACCAGGGAGGCAGAAGAGAAGAAGAGGCCATGTCATCCAGGGTAACTTTAGATCAGGATACAAGTAAGAACTTGACAGAACTGTGGTGGTGTGATTTGCCCCAGGAAAACCAGTCTCTATGCCATGAGCCTCAGGCCAAGGAGGGACATGTCATCTTCCCTGTGCGTCTCTCTGATACTTAGCACTAGTGCAGGGGTAGATTTGGGCCCAGTTGCCTGCAGGGAACATCAAGAGGAAGAAAATAAGGCATTTTTTTGTTTTCAATGTGAGAAGTACTCACTGTGGGATGTCAAGTAGATCATGACTCTGTACTGATTTCTATAGGAATACTACCCTGGTAATAAGGTGGCCATCCCAAGCCATTGGAAGGAAAAGACTGTGGCTGGGAGCATGGTACAAGGATTAGAAGAACAGCCTGGGAACCTGGGTTCAGGTTTTGGTCTGCCACAGACCCTCTGTATGAACCAAGAGAACAAAATGGGCACATGTAGAGGACCCCATGCCTTTGTGTCCAAGAGACATCCAAGTTTGGTGTCTCCGGAGCATCAGGACACATACAGAAGGTAGATGGGAGGTGAAGCTCAGTATACCTGAACATAGAAACATAGAATCATAGAATCATAGAATCATAGAATCAATCATAGAATGGTTTGTGTTGGAAAGGACCCCTAGAGGCCATCTAGCCCAACCCCCCTGCAGGGAGCAGGGACACTGCTAACCAGATCAGGTTGCTCAGAGCCCCGTCCAACCTGGACTTGAATGTTTCCAGGGATGGGGCCTCCACCACCTCTCTGGGCAACCTGTTCCAGTGTTTCACCACCCTCATTGTAAAAAATTTCTTCCTTATATCCAGTCTAAACCTACCCTGCTTCAGTTTAAAACCATTGCCCCTTGTCCTGACACAGCTGGCCCTACTGAAAAGATTTTCCTCATCTTTCCTATAGGCCCCCTTTAGGTACTGGAAGGCCACAATCAGGTCTCCCCACAGCTGCCTTTTCTCCAGGCTGAACAAGCCCAACTCTCTCAGCCTATCCTCTTAAGAGAGGAGCTCCAGCCCTCGGATCATTTTTGTAGCCCTCCTCTGGACCTGCTCCAACAGGCCCATGTCCTTCTTGTGCTGAGGGCTCCAGAGCTGGACGCAGGGCTCCAGGTGAGGTCTCACCAGAGCAGAGCAGAGGGGCAGAATCCCCTCCCTCGACCTGCTGGCCACGCTTCTCCTGATGCAGCCCAGAGTAGGGTTGCCCTTCTGGGCTGCCAGCGCACAACATTGCCACCCAATTGGTGTCTCACTGGCCCAGCGCTTACGGAAGGCAATGCCATTCCTTTGCTAACAGGGATGTGGAAGGAGAAAGACATGCAAGACTGCAAAGGGCTCAGATGTTGCAGTAGGAGCACAGGACACAGCTAATGCAAGGAAGCTGAGGGCGTCCAGTAAATCCAGCCCAGTGGCAATTTATCTGCTGCTTTCTTACATTTCCACTTGGCTTCCTCTCCAACCCAGCTCCCCACCCTCTCACTGAACACCTGATTTCCCAGCTGGTAATCCTCACCCCACCCACATTCCCTCTGAATGTGGTCTAGACAGCCTAATTGTATATAATCCCAGAGCTATAGAGAACACCCCACGCTAAGCCCTGCAGTTCTGTGCACGCCAGGGATTCATTTGCGCTTGTCTTTGCTGGGCATTCAGAGCACGTTAAGGAGAATGTTGGGGATTAAAAGGTCAGGGTGAGGTGAAGATGAAAGCACATCCTTTGCAATGCTTGATAAACAACACTGCCTGGTACAGATTTTTGCTTACAAAGCGACAAATGTTGAAGGGAGTCATGATGCTATCTCAGAGCACCTCGTGTCCTTGCTCCGCTACGACTCTATGACTCTTTGCATCTCTTGCTCTCCTGCTTACCTTGCACGCTGTCCTCTGCTACGCAGAAGCGGGCATCTGTGCATGCTCTGCCACCTGCAGAAGGGCGCAACACTGCCAAAAAGACCTCAAAGGTCTTTCCACACACTCTGCCGTCCTTGCAGAGTAAGCTATTGGGTCCTTTGTGGATGCAGTTCAATGTTGCCTTCTCATTTTCTGCTGTAGGAGCTAGAAATCTTCTAAAATTACCACCTCTTTCCCATTTTGTCTCCTACCCCTTGCTGATGAGGGGAGTCAGCCTTCAGTAGGGCCCCCCCCCATAAGTTGTGCTGGGAGACCCAAGAGCTGACTTCTGAAATGACACCCCAGCCTCCACCGAACTAGTGTTAGACAAGGTTCTGGGAGAGGCTGTTGCACAGTGAAGACCTGGCTGGTGCTTTTGCTTCACATTGGCTATTTTTAATCAGTCTCAAGAGCTCATCAGCGTGCAAGTTTCAAGTTTTGGAAAGTGTGAAAATGAGCTGGATGAAATCAGGAAGGGAACTTACCTGGCTTTGCAGTAAGAGACAGGGGCCTGACATCTATGGGTTACTGGGCAAAGAGGTTTTGAATGACAAGTGTTCATCTTTCATTGCTCATAAGCATTCTTTGTCAGGAGGGGATGGATGGGGAAGAACTACATGTTTTTCTATGCTTTGAAGCCTTAGAAAAAGAGAGACATCCTTGCAATGGCAAGCACACTTGCAAGATATGTCAGCCACATGCAGCGAGGAAGCACTGGAGCAAGTGGGAGAGTTTCTTGGCAGATCGTTTTGGGAGGTCATGCTGGCTGGTGACACCCCAAAGCGTGTAACAGTTGAAGGGGAACATCATGGGAGGCAGGGGGAGCAGGCTGAGAGGGGCTGACCTTGACTCAGGGCTGGGCTCTTTGGGGTGTGATGGGAAAGGCGTTGGAGTCATTCCATCCAGGTGAAGGACCTTCAGGGACCCGTCCATAACAGGAATGACTCAAACACGTCTCCTCCTGCAGAGAGGACATCCTAGAGGAGATTTATGAAGGAGACAGAGGCTGCCAGTAAGGGAACTCTTGGTAGCACTGATCTGTAGTGAAGCATGATAGGACAGCCAGGGCATAACTACGAAAGAGCCAGCTCCTCACACTGACATGCACAGCTATTGAAATATTCCTGGTGAGGCCAGCTTTCATTTTTTTTCCCTTCCCTTCACTGACTTTTCTTTTTTCTCCTCTTCGCTCTACCCAAAGTAAACACACTCTCCATTCAGACTCCTGCCCTGACACAGCAAGTTGGGCTGCGATTAATAGCAATCCATGTTTTCAAAGCTCCATGAGATGAAGTGTGAAGGACTTCCAGCCCCGCCTGCAGGCTGGCTCCCGGAGGGGTCAGCGGCTGGTGCACGGAGCAATGCGTTTCCTGCCCCGCGGCAGCAAACGAGAGGCAAATGGAGGAAACAGATGTGGAAAATCTCCCCCCCGCTTCCCAGCTATCGCTCAAAAGCAGCAAAAAGCAGATTTGGGCTCTTTTTTTGCTGTGGTGGTAATGACTGCTCAGTTTTGCTAACGGAAAAGGGCTGCTGATCCCGATAGTGGGGTTATCATGTTGCCACACAAACAAGCAAGGCAAGAGGAAAACAGATTTTGTTTTATTCTCTTGCTATTTTTCTGGTTTACCACCAGTCAGGTAAAACCTTCACAGGATGCCTCAGTGGGCTTTTCAGATGCAGTCAAGGGAAATACTGTTCTCTTGTACCATCATCGCCTGCAGTGGCTGGATGTGACGGCTATTACCGGCCTCCTGGCTCCTTGCAATGACAGCTGAAAGGCTGTGAGGTTCAGCCACCTGAAGTGAGCAGAAGCAGGTTTTATCTCCAACAGAGGTGAGCATTCACTGCAGTCAGTCTGCATCGGCAGCAGCTCAGCTCACTGCAAGGGGATAAATACAGCACTTACAGATCACAGGATCATAGAATTATTTGGTTGGAAAAGACCTTTGAGATCATCAATTCCAATCATACCTGTCCACCACTAAACCATGTCCCTGAGCACCTTGTCCCCCTGGCTTTAAATACCTCCAGGGATGGGGACTCGACCACTTCCCTGGGCAGCCCCTTCCAGTGCCTGACAGCCCTTTCGGAGAAGAAATTTTTCCTAATGTCCAACCTAAACCTCCCCTGGTGCAACTTGAGGCCATTTCCCCTCATCCAATCACCCGTTACCTGGGAGAAGAGACCAACCCCCACCTCACTACCCCCTCCTGTCAGGCAGTTGTAGGGAGTGATAAGGTCTCCCCTCAGCCTCCTCTTCTCCAGGCAGAACACCTCCAGTTCCTTCAGCTGCTCCTCATAAGACTTGTGCTCCAGACCCCTCATCAGCTTCGTTGCCCTTCTCTGGACATGCTCCAGCCCCTCAATGTCCTTCTTGTAGTGAGAGTCCCAAAACTGAACACGATATTGGAGGTGCAGCCTCACCAATGCTGAGTACAGGGGAAGGATGACTTCCCTGGTCCTGCTGGCCACACTATTCCTGATACAAGCCAGGATGCCATTGGCCTTCTTGGCCACCTGGGCACACAGCTGGCTCATATTCAGTCATCTGTTGACCACTATCCCCAGATCCCTCTCTGCCAAGTAGCTTTCCAGCCACTCTTCCCCAAGCCTGTAGCATTGCATGGGGTTGTTTTGACCCCAAGTGCAGGACCTGGCACTTGGCCTTGTTGAACCTCATACAATTGGCCTTGGCCCATTGATCCAGCCTGTCCAGATCCCACTGCAGGTCCTTCTTACTCTCAAGCAGATCAAGACTTCCACCCCGCTTAGTGTCATCTGCAAACTTGCTGACGGTGCACTCAATTCCCTCATCCAGGTTATTGATAAAGATGTTAAACAGAACTGGCCCCAATATGGAGCCCTGAGGAACGTCACTTGTGACCGGCCACCAACCGGATTTAACTCCATTCACCACTACTCTTTGGGCCTGGCCAGCCAGCTAGGTTTTACCCAGGAAAGAGTATGCCTGTCCAGGCCATGGGCAGCCAGTTTCTCCACTGTGGGAAACAGTGTCAAAGGCTTTACTGAAGTCCAGTTACACTACACCCATGGCTTTTCCCTTGTCCACTAAGTGGGTCACCTTGTCATAGAAGGAGATCAGGTTGATCAAGCGGGATCTGCCTTTCATAAGCCCATGTTGACTGGACCTGATCTTCTGGTTGTCCTGAACGTGCTGTGTGATGGCATTCAAATGATCTGCTCTATGACCTTCCCCACACCAAGGTCAGGCTGACAGGCCTGTAGTTCCCCAGATTCTCCCTCCATCCTTTCTGGTGAACGGGCATCACATTTGCCAACAGATCTGCTGACAGAGGATGGAAAGGGGCGTGGTGAGAACCTCCACCAGTTCCCTCAATACCTTTGGATGGACCATGTCCGGCCCCATGGACTTGTGTATGTCTAATTGGCTGAGCAGGACACCAATCATTTCCTTTTGGATCATGGGAGCTTTGTTCTGCTCCCCGACCCTGTCTTCTGGCTCAGGGGGCTGGGTATCTGGAGAACAGCTGACCTGACTGTTAAAGACTGAGGCAAAGAAGGCATTAAGTATCTCATCCCTATCCTCATCTTTTTCCACTATGGTTCCCCCTGCATCCAGTAAAGGATGGAGATTCTCCTTGGCTCTCCTTTTGTTGTTAATATATTTATAGAAATATTTTTTTTATTATCTTTCACAGAATTGGCCAATTTAAGTTCTAGTTGGGCTTTAGCCCTTCTGATTTACTCTCTGCATGTCCTCACATCATCCCTGTAGTCCTCCTGAGATGCGTGACCCTTCTTCTGAAGCTCATAGACTTCCCTCTTTTTTCTGAGATCCAGCCAAAGCTCTCTATTCAGCCAGGCTGGTTTTCTTCCCTGCCAGCCCATCTTTCGGCACATGGGGATGACCTGCTCTTGCGCCTCCAGGATTTAGTTCTTCAAGAGTGTCCAGCCTTCTTGGGCTCCTTTGCCTTTTAGGACTGCCTCCCAAATGCAGCAATTGCACATAAACCCTGAAACAGTCATTTGGTTTCCTCTGAAAATGAAGTTTGACAGGACTAAGGTTTTTGCATACAAATTCCTCAAAGACAGGGACTGCATTCTGCACAGCTCCAAGCAGAGGTTTGCAGATGCTCAATAAATAGTATCTTACATGTTATGACTGATGCACATATTGTTCCTCTCATCCTAGTGTGTAATATCTAGTTGGGAAAAGCTGTGACAGGAATTCCTGCATTTATTAGCTACATGCTTATGTTTAGTCTTGGTTTGTATTGGATCAGGAAGAAAAGTCTGATAAGGGTTTGTGAGATGGTTTACATTCATCAAAATATTTTATAGAGAGTAAAAACAAGAGGGAATATATACTGATTTTCTGTGTTTGTCATGTTAGCAGGATGGTGGTGAAGATTACAGCTAAAGGGCTAGCCAGGATCCAAGCTCTGCTCTACAGATACAAACTGGGAGATGACCCTAAAGATCCCACTGTCTAGTAAAAGAGTAATCACCTCATTTTCAGTCAAAGACATCCACAAAATGCAGCATTCCTTCATGCAATGCCTATGAGATACACAAACATCTTATATCTAAGGGAGCAGGACCCAAAACCTGGGCCAGCTCTTTTGCATAGCTGGAGGAGTCACTTTTACATAGCCAGGATCCACTTGGCCAAACCTTTGATTGCAGGAGAGCCTGTGAGTCTCTTGGTTAAATACATGGGCGTGATTCCCAAATACCTGCGTAGCTCTTACTTCTGGTGAATTTCCCCAAGAAAATCCTGTTAGTTGCTACAATCTCCCCCAAACACCTGGAAACCCAGAAGGCTCCCAGCACATCACTGGTGCAGACGTCTTCCTCTTCTTGCATTCGCTGTGGACAGGAGACGTTTCATAAGCCAAAATGCAAGCACCAGTGGAGCTGGGACTGCTGCCTGGCTCAGCCTATCAACCCGATAAATAATTACAAAATGAAGAAAGCTCTGGTGTAGCTATCAAAACCAGTGGAAATTTTATCTTTGAGTTCGCAGGAAACTGGATGGGCCCCTTAATCTTCCTTACTTAGGGAGGGGTAGGGGTGGGAAAATACTTTTGTTAAGAAAGAAAAAAATGATGCAGATAATGTGTAGTGTTTTTGTCAGGCTCTTAATTGTTGTTGCCAAGGAAATGTATCCTCTTGGGTCAGGGATAGTGTAATGACAAAATGCAAACAGCTTGATTCATGTTTGTAGAGAGACGGAGCCAAATTCATCCCTGGTGCAACTCGGCTGAAATGCAGGGATGGATTTGGCTCGTTACCTAGCTAACAGTTCTGTATTAACATGTTCTCCCAAGCTATTTTACAAACAACACCTAATTTATTAAAAGGGAAAGTTTAGGAAATGTTTTTTTCATGATTTATTGCTACTTGCCTGCCAGTTGTTCAAATAAGGACTCCACCAGTCTGTTGTTCTTTGCGTTTTTATGTACTAAAACAAATGCTCTAGCTTTGGGAATTCCAATCTGCCTCAGCGAGCTTTTAAATCAACAGCAGTAATCCCTTCACCCTTGATTATCACTTACTTCTGTGTCTTTTTTTACAAGACAACATTTCTCAAGTAATCAGCAATTATTAAACTCTCATTTGCAATATCACACTGCCTGTGCAATGCTTTTACTACAAATTCGCAGTATAAATTACCACTGTAGAACATAGTTACATTTTTAAAGCAAGGGGTTGTAATTAAAATACTTACAAAGCTCTCTTGTGCGTTAACTGCTCATTCATGCCCTCATCCTACATAATGAAGATGAATGGGAGCTTTGCCATACGTGTAGGATCACGTACGCTGCTCTGGGCCATGATCATGAAACAAGCTCCAGGTCTCTGGGTCTCTTTGACTTCAGCACAGCCCTAAACATGATTCAGTCCTGGTTTTGTAATTTCTGTGCCTCAGTGCTGTACTCATGCTGGGTGTCTGCACCCAGCGCCTCTTCCTGGGCTACACAAAGTGGGAAAATAGGAGCGCTTGGCTTGCAAAGGCAAGGAGGTTGGGAATGCTCAGCCACTTGGCTTTTGGATCAGGGCAGGTTCACATCCAGCCAAGTTAAAGAAGAGCTCAGATCTCTGCGTACCTCTCCTCGTGCTTTGGGGATACTTGCAGCCCTTCTTTCCCCAGCAGAGTTTGCAATAGCTTTTTCCAGCAAAGCAAAGCAAACCTGACATCGGTTCCTCCTGCTTTTCCAGCAGAATGGGAGAGAAAAGCTGGGCTTCTGCAAAACCAAAACGTGTTTTCAGGGGAAATATATTTTCCAAGAAACTTCTGATGTAAGTCCCATTGAAAAAATGAAACCGTTTCAAGGTTTGCAATGCAAAACTGAAAATTACCTGATTCTAACCCAGCATTTTTTGATTCTTTGGGTTTACGAAAAGCCCCGAAGATGCGTGGAGAGGAAACATCCAGTTAGCAGTTACCAGACTGGATTCTTGAAACTCACATTGAGTATTGATATGAAAACTGTTGGGATGGCTAAATCTTTCTCTAACGTGCCGAAGAGGAAGCAAGCTGAGGAAGAAGTGAGGGAGGGGTATGAACAGATCATTCTTAACAGAGAGCTTCTAGCTGTGAAACGAACTTGCAGTGCAGTTCGGGGAGAGCCTGGATGCTATCTTTAGGAGCCAGGAAGCAGGGAAGATTCATCTTAATCTTCCAAAAGGCCTCGCAACCCCAGCAAAAAATGATAGACACCATTGGGAACTCGACATTCTTCCCTCTAATTGCCACCAAAAGCATCCACAATGTTCTTGTGAAAGTTATGACTGGAAGCAAAACTAAAAAAAATCCATAAAATTAATCAGCATATACAAAAATAAGCTGAAGACTCTGAGAAATTCAGTGAGGACTTTTATATCTGGTTCATACTTTATGTGGAAGATGCCCGAGTAGTACAGAACCTGATGGCAAGTGAAAATCCTGAGGGATGGGTAAAATCTCCACCAAATTACTGCAGGGCATCTTGGATTGCAGCATAGCTGATGTTTTACGCAGTTTAAGGGATTGGAATGTCACTGCAATCTTTCTTATGGATGAAAGGCATTTATAACCAAAGAGATTTGTTGCTAACCTGCAATTCACAGATGTCTGATGTTATTTTTTGCCTGTAGAACCCTAATGTTGTATATTTTTAACCTGCTGTTTACTGTTATCTGTTGCACAGGAACACTGGAAAAGCAGAATTCAAATTAATTCAGTCTTAAATAATCTGGGATGCCCTGGGGAGATCTTACATTGGTGGTTTTGGTTTTGGTTTCAAGAAGCTGTTACACTTTGTAGACATGTAATACTGCATTTCAAAAAAAATAAAAATCCAAGATCAAATTAGGCTGGTCATCGGCAAACTTAACAAAGTTTTTCTATTTCCTGTCAGACACACAGACTGTTCTGCTCAGGAATTTGTGCCTTTCAGTCCACATTTAATTTCATTTGCTGCCTGATTTCTATTTATAATGCAAAAAGCAATATTATTTGCCAGTAATACTTTAAACAATGCCAGCAATATACTGCAATGCGAGCAGTACAGGCAAGAGGAGAAGGCCTTCCTAAATAAGTTAGCTGACTAAATTTCTGTCTCGTTTGGATGCTCAGGGAACCACAGGAATGAATTAGATGTATTCAAGGTTTGCAGCGGAGCCTGACTATTCTGCGTTAATAACGGGCTGGGGAATAAAGGTTCTGTTAACCATGTGGTGGCATGAGTTGGGGTCCCTTCAAAAAGGACCTTGTTTTCCTCAGTTTTTGGCATTCTTATAATCTGTGTTTTTCTTAATTTTTCCTATGCATTCAGATCAAACTGTTGCAACCTGGTTGCTGACCAATTTAAATCACTGAATGTTATGGAGCTTTTTTCTCTCTCCATCCCATTGACATCTCCATCTATTACTGCACCACTGTGCATGTGCCTTCTCCAGATCTTTTCAGAGCCACTCATCTTCCTCCTCCCTGAGCTGTTTTCCTCTCCTTTAGCAGTATGTCCCTCTACCTGCTTTCATGTTTCCTCTCACTGTTTGAGCATCCGAACCTTTGTTGACTGCTTCAATGGGTTACACAGGTAAAAGCAAAGTTATTGGACCATTGAGCTTATGGCTGAATGTCCGGGTCTTCAGACCATATCATCTCAAGCAGATCCTTCAAACGTATTGACTCCTTCCCCACAGGGAGCTCAGCTTCAGGTTTGATGGCCAGCAGTCAGAGAAGAACAAAAAATGAGACAGTTGGATCTCTCAGTCTGGTCTCAAGTGTATCATTCTGTCGGTCTCAAGTATACATTCTGCCAATTAAACTACACTACAACCCACACCTAAAAGAAGAGAATCACCTAAACACCATGTAGGAAGTGTAGGGATTGGCAAACAGCAGGCACAACACAAATGAAAGGAGACGGTTCTTCACGTAGTGTTCAGTTGAGCTGTGGGATGTTTGGACTGCCAGCAGCTCATTCATGGAAAAATTCATAAAAATCACTGAAGGTTAATAAAATACAAAGACACCATCTGTGGCTCAGCACATGCCATAGCTTGCTGAGAACGGGGAAAGCACTACAGCTTTGCTCTGCTTCTATGTTCTTCCACACAACTTCCCTGTTAGCCGTTGTTGAAGACATAAACTAGAAAACAACCATAATGAGACCAGTCCCATCTTTTTATGACACTTAAATGACAACTAAATATGAACTTCATTAAACAAAAATACTGCATGCTCCACATCCTCAGAAACGGGAGGTTAAATCAGTGGCATCTAACACAGGATGACTGTCCATCTTTGGCTTTGCTGCTCCCTTAGGTTTACTGTTCAATAAAGTTACAGTAATTCAGACCAGAGACACTCACAGTCCAAAGCAATTAGCTCTTAGTCAGGAAGTCCCTCCAATGTCAAGAGCATAAATCTCCTGGCCCACGCAGAGCTTTGCATTCCTGTAGCACATGGGGCCCATTAACGTCCCTTGCAGCCCTTAGGAATTGCAATGCTGGAGCAGCTCTGCTCCAGTGTCTTTCAGCTGCTCCATCTGCCCTGTTTGCCCCTGGTCCCTTTGGGGCTATTTCTGATGTTGTTAATACGCCAGACCCTATCATGATGGCAGACCCCTTAGAGAGGCCTTAGTGGGTCTTCTGCACAGTCCCCGAGCCAGTGCCAGGTGCTGCAGGAGAGGCTGGTAGCTCTCGCTTTGCTGGCTTTTTTGAGGACGATCACGGTGTTGAATTGCTGAACGGTGTCAGCAAACCCTGTAATTTTGCCTCATTATGTTCTAATGAAGCAGGATGAGACAGAGCTCAATTTAGTGCTGTTCTTTTTTGACAAAGCTGGAGGAGAAATGTCATCTGTGACTGAGCAATGAAGCTCAGGGGACTCAGCAGTGGCTGAGTTAAGATTCATCCTGTTCAGATTAGTTCTTTAGAAGTAAGAGGCCCTTACTTGCAAAAAAAGTCCTTCCACTCATTCTTGTCGGAGGATGTCCATCCTCCTCATTCGTTTCAGGAAAGCTTTTCACCACCATATTTACAAATAGGTCAGGACTAGTCTGCAGCTTCAGTGGGGGAAAGTGCTCTGGTCCTGGCTGTGGAGTAGCACTCTTGGGTCTAAGAGAGGACATCCATGTTGAAGGACCTGCATCAGCAAAACTTTGTGAGCGACACGTCTCACTCCCTGCCTTGGCCTCATCTCCACGCCTCAGCTGTGCTGCAGCATGGAGAGGGAAGCAGGAGCCCAGAGCAGGGGCACAGACACCTCTTCCTATGGCTTCGCTACCAGGTGTCCTTCAACTACATTTGGCCAGGGCTATTTGTTGGAGGCTAGACCTGCCAGTTTCTTCTCATGTGATTACAGTCTTCTAGGCAGAAGGGAATGGGTTGTAAAAGATGTGCACTGTTTTCTCACATGGAGAAAACTGCATGCATGTGTCCTCCTACTGGAAAGAAAGGAGGTAGATATGGCCCACAGCATATGCATGGAGTACCTAGATCCATCTGGACTAAGCCTGCCTGAATTTCAAGGCTATTTATAGAGGCATTTTAAGAAACCAACACTAGCAAAGCCTTCTTTTGCTCTTCCTCAAGAAGGTGGGATGCACGGGGCGATGCAAAATGTATTTAGGATTTGAAAAGTTTTATACAGTTTCCAGTCGGAAGGGTTTCTTCTGAAGTTAAGTCTCTGGGCTTTGCCTGAAGATAATATGTTTTTAGGCAACTAAACAGGGTGTGAAGACTGTTGAGAGCTTCTTTGCTCAGTGTGAACACCTCCAAAGCCCTAAGCCAACAACTTGGCAATCACCTGGAACCTCAACTCAGTCATTTATGGCTTGTCAGAAAGATTTGGGTGCCCACCATCTGGGACTTTGCCCTGTTTAAAAGGACACCCAGCTGTGACCCTCAGTCTTAATTTAATAAGTCCTGTGAATACTAAGGTGGAGTCAGACAGACTTCCTAGAGTTGGCTCAATATTTTAGATGAGACAACTTCAATTAAAGACATTGGGAAGGAATCACTGGTAGCCTTGCAGGCAGGGCATGCACCATAGATGTGAGACCTCAGAACCAGTTAACTTGTTCTGAATTACGCAAAGTGAGTTTTGACATTGGCACCCATGTCTTAAGTAAATGGTGTAAATTCTGAGCTCTTGCTATTCTGAGGTGGGAAAAGGTGGTCATCGTTTGGTGTGGTTGTTCCCAGAAATGCTGTCATTGTTGAAACCGGTGTGAACATTCCCACAAAAAAAGCTTCAGCTCAGGTAGATCAGTTTTGTTTTCTTATTTTCCCCACCAAAAGCCACCTCAGTGGAAAATTCCCAATCTTGTCTAAGCGTTATCCTTTTAATTTGCACCCATGGATATGTAATTTCAGGTGCGTTTTGTTTGCGAGAACTGGGCACAAATGAAGCAGTGCCTGCAGTTTTGCTAAGCCCTCTGAGAGGCACAAATTATACTCCTGTATAACTGATGACAGAAAATCACGCCCACAGTCACCTGCAGGTGCAAAAGAAGAAAAAAAAAATTAAAAAAGAAGAAAAAAAGTCAAGGCCCTGTCACAGAGCAGGGACCCGCGTCTGCCAGGTTCAAATGCATATTCAGGGTGTGAGAGAGCACAGGGGGCAAAAGGAGAAGGTGTGGGTGAGAAAGAGAAGT
Organism: Egretta garzetta; assembly: GCF_000687185.1. NCBI lineage: Eukaryota > Metazoa > Chordata > Aves > Pelecaniformes > Ardeidae > Egretta > Egretta garzetta. Next base: position 4,488,302 of record NW_009260669.1, read on the forward strand.
AGCTTCATCAGTACGGTGAGGAATTGAATGGCAAGTTGGGAAAGCAGGAAAGCAAACTGAGAAATAAAACACAGTGTGAAGGGCTGCATGCTGATTAATGAGCCCCTTGCCCTTGATGTTTGCTACTGACCAAAGAGATAGGCACAAGAATGTCCTATAGCTGAGCCTTTGTGCATACAACAGTTAAACCAGATTTGCTGTCTTTTTTATTTTCTTCATTCTAAAAATTAAAGCAGTAGAATCATAGAAACATAGAACGTTTTGGGATGGAAGGGACCCCTAGAGGTCATCTAGTCCACCCCTCCTGCAGTGAGCAGGGACACCGCTAACTAGATCAGGTTGCTCAGAACCCCATCCAACCTGGTCTTGAAAGTTTGAGAATGAGTAGGATTCTACTCATTCTACCAGTTTTCATTCATAGCGTTTCTGATGTTGGGAAGCCCAGGTCCTGCATGGCTAGCAAGGAATCCATGTCCAAGCACATGAGCAGGGATGTGGGATCTGACCTGAACTGTTCAAACCAAAATCAAGGTGGGCAGCTCTGTGATGCTGTCACTGGCACATTCTTTCACACCTGTGCAAGTTTATACAACTTGGACTCACTTTGTTTACAGGTTAGTTATCCTGTGTGAAGGGCACTCCATGCCAAATGGATGAAGGACATAAGAAATTGCTGAATGCTCAGATCAATGGTCCAGTTGCAAGTCTTTCTCCACCACCTTCTGGCCACGAGCGTTGTTTTATCTGGGAGGCCTGCTTGCTTTCCCTAGCGCTGCTGTGTCCCTGGGCAGAGTACCCTTGGCAGCAGTCATCAGCCCAGTGGATCCCCCCAAGAAGCAGCTGGTGCTCTTGTGGTGCTGTACTAGTTATAGTAGTGTTGGATGGGTGAATAACTTTGTTCTTTGACTTTACCCAGCTCCTTCGTGAGCTGGTAGACCTCAGTCATATCCCTCTCAGCTGCCTTTTCTCCAAACTGAAGAGTCCCAGCCTTTCTCATCTCTCCTTGTAAGGCAGCTGCTCCATCCCCTGGACTTCAGCTGCCTTTCTTTGTACCTTCTCCAGCTCCACGAGGTCCTCTGCTGTCTTTGATGCATCAAAGCTTTCAGTACACCGCTGAGATGAATGGCGCTGGTTTTAAGTCCCGCGGAGCCATCTGACCTGTGTGACAAAGTTACGCTGTGCAAATTATGATAGTCACAATCCTTGTTGATACAATTTAGAGACCAAGAATTATCTCTAACTCATAACATATTGTATATCAATTATTCCAATAATGAATAAATGTTTTCTCATTTGTTTGCGTGTTTTAATTGTGCAATCTGTTCATGAATAGTTTGTGAACTTAAATGGTACGAAAATGATGGAAGAAATTATATGCTTGGAGTTATTTGCTGAGCTCTATGTTTGTCATGAGTTTCCTGCCCTTGCTTTAGTTAATTTCTCACTTTAATTTCTTCAGCATTCCTTGGTTTTAATTGCAACCTTGTGAGAATCCCCTGGTAAGGCCTTGCTTGCCTGTTCCTAGCAAACAGATCAGCTTGCAGCTGGGTTTAAGTACAGTTAATGAGAAAAGCATTTCATTGTTCCAGCCTAACTACCCCCTTCTCCTTGTTTCCTTCCACTGTGAACTCTCTAGTTAGCAGATTATTTCTTACAGCAAGAGAGCCATCAAGCTTTTGGTAAGGCTCCAGCTCCGCTAGGAAATCCATTGTGCTGATGGACCAGATACTTCCAACTCAGTCCTTTTCCTCTGTCCTTTCTTGCCATCACTTCAGCACATTCCCATGATCCCAGGGACCCAAGTGGATTTGCAGACCTAAGTCCCGTATCCTGTAGTCGGACACAGAGCCGTACCAGGGGATTTCAATACCCAGTAATTTCTTTAGGTGCTGGTTTGCTAAGAAAACTGACTGGAACTATTGCATCATATATGACATACGACAATCTCCCAACCCATATGTGCAATTTATTAATGATGGTTGAGATGAAAGCAAATAAAGTGACAATATAGATATTCATGCTCTGGAGGTCTGAATGATCTAAAATGTCCTAAAATGTCAGAAGCACTGAAATTTAGTCTGCTTCTGTAGATCTAAATAGCCCAGGATTGGTTTAATTGGGTTATGTATTTAGTTTAAATGAGCATGGAATGACTCTAAGCAGTCATTGAATAACAAGATTAACAAAGGAGATGGATTGAAACCAGAATCATTTATCTAACGCTTCCCAGTTAGGGACTTTTGATTACATCCCAGTCGTTCCCACTTTGGATTTTGCAAAACAGAACTCATCTGGCATACGCTGTCATATGCAAACAGGGCTTCAGATTCAGTGCTCAGACTGGCAAGATCATGTTTGTATGCAAGGCATGGCAGGTCCTAGGAGAGCTGGTGACACGTGGTAAGCTTCAGCGTGCTCTCTCTGATCTCCTGATCTCAATGGTCTGTGAAATGAAATGTGCCACGGTCCAAACTTTTGCCAGCCTTCTTCCATTCACTTCATTACTAACAAAATGTGTGTCTCGACTCTGGATGCTGTGAGACCAGGACAATGAAATCAGTGGGCAAAACCAAAGGGTCATGACTAAACACTTCCTGAGCTTCCTTCTCCGAAATCCATCCTGTAGAGCACATACAAACAACAACAAAAAAAAGTTGATTTCCCATTCTGCCTTTTTCTGGGAAGGGACATATGGAAAAACACTACTCATCATAGGAGATGAATGAAATATCCCCCCACTGCCATTAAATCCACGGAAGACAGACAATGAGATAGACACAGGGGAGGCCTTGGGGTTAAAGGCAATGGATATGCCACTTGTCTAGGGCTTAACGCATAGGAGACCCCCACAAGGAAGAACAGACTGAGAATCACCCATGTTACAGGGTCTGCCTGGGGTAGCTGTAAGTCTAACATCAGATTTTCTCGCAGAATTGGCATCTCCAAAAGAAGTTTTTTCCAGAAACAGGTTTTTAGACTAAATGGAAATATTTGTCAGATGCTTTAGGAAGGCATGTGGGTTTTGGTTAACACATGAACAAACCCTGAAAAAACGTTTGATTTAAATTCATACAAAATTGTTTTCCAGTTTCCATTTAAATATTTTGCAAGAAAACCAGAAATTATATCTAAACAGTTCCTTTTATCGGATTAGAGTCAGCTCAAGTATCACATGTGTACCAATAAAGACATAAATTTGCAACTCAGTAAAACAGGGCAGAGGAGTTGATGTAAACTACTGCCCAAAACCCACCCTGTAACTATCTCCATCCAAGCAGTGCACTTTCCCTTTATGATTTCCACCGTACAAGGACATTTAGTCTGAGTAAAGATTGAGTGGGGCCGTGATGGTGAGGGAATGCACTAGGAAAACTCCAACCTTCTCTACAGGGAAGATGTTTACTATTTCCCTCCTAGGACGGTATTTCTGTAAAGGTTCATTTCTGATGTTTTCTAACTACCCTTTATTTCCACAAGACACTGAAGCGAATTATTTCACTTCTGTGCTTCCAGGAAAAGCTAGCAGGAAGCTTTTTGTTTCCTTTTCTTCCTCTTTTGTGCTTATGGGGATTTATTTAATACAGCTGGGAGGCAAGGGCCCCCTGAGTTCTATTTGTATGTAGCTCTACAACTGGCTTGCATTATAAAAGAATGCAAATGCAACACATATTGACTATGTGGGTCATGGTGGCACATCGAATTTGGGAAAATATTGAAGTTATCTGTAAGTACATAAATTAGGGACTCCACTGTATACTGTATTTACAGGGTATCTCTGCCTTAGTTAATAGCACAGTAAAAAATAGCTGATCAAAACCAGAATACAACTGGTATACATTTGAGGGAATTACAAGGAGATCATCTGGATTTAAATCCTCTGATAAAAGGGGCCACAATTTAGCTAGATGAGCACTGTAGCCATGCAAATGAGAACAGAGCTTTTTATTGGACCTATTTGTTTCCATAATTGTTTGTAGTGGGGCAGCCCCACTCACCATTCATTAGCATTCATCCTTTCATCTTTCCTTAAGAAACACTCTGTAGCTTGTTTGCAATGAAATAAACGTTTTGATGCATTCTGCTAGAAACCAAAGCAGTATTACAAAGCCAGAACTGCATTAAAGGATCCTGGCTACTTAGGAGAGGTTAAGCCTCGCTTTGACTAAGTCATAATTTTGAATAATTTTTTCTGGAAGTTAGGAACTGTGGATCTAACTAACATATATAGCTATATTTATACTCTCTTGCTGATTTTGAGGGCGCTTGAGTTAGACCACATTGCGGAGATCCAGCACCAGAGAAGCCTGTAGAAATTTGCCTCCATTGATTGTAGGACCATTTTTCCTGTAAGAAAGATTGTACTAATTGCTAGTGATTAACATTTACAAAAAAAATATTCCTAAGCAGTGGTAGCATAGTATCCTCTCCCATGAGAAGACTACTGAGCTTTGCTATTTCTTGCCAAAAGATATTGCTAAAATCTTACCTGAATTTAATGGGAGGCTGGACAGGTTTAAGGGAAAAAGTTCTATTGAAAGTTATTTATAGAAAACCTCATCTATTTGTAGAAATTAGTAGACGTCTACATCCAGCCTAGGAAGCTGTGGGTGGCTGGAGGCTGTGATCTGGGGCATCACGTATGTTTGCCCTTTTCTTGTAGTATTCCCCGGGCATCTGCTTTTGTTCACTGCCGGAGATGGGTCTAGACAGATTTGTAATCTGAACACTGCAGCCACTCATACAGTCTTGTTATGTCTCTATACTATAAATTATCAGAAGGAAGTGCAAGAAAAGAGGTTTCCGAGAGGATCCTGAGGCCTTTCCACAGGACAGACAGTGCTTCCTTGGGCTGGCAGCCTAGGCTGAGGTTGAGGTTGAGGATGATCTGTGAGTAGTCCCACCGTGCCCTCAGATGAGTGCTCCTCCTTCTATCTTCTGACATCCCAGTCTAGCTTGCCCTCCTTGGCACAATTTAATGATCTAATGGACGGCGCACATAGACGATAGCAGTAATGAGAGCTTGTTCATTTCCCACCAGAGATGGCAAAATTCACTCTGTATTTGGAGCTGGGTGAGTAATAAAACTTCCCTTAGGCAGAAAGAAATGCTGTGGAATAAACATAATCTGGGTTTTTAATGCACAATTAGAGTAATTAACGTTACATTGAATCAAACTGCCATATAACCTTGGCTTGGGTTCACAGGTTCCATTAATTTAGTTGCTAGATGCCCATTTGCCCCCGAATGAAATAAATCCTTCTTTTTCTTCCTATTTATCCAGATGAAATTACAAAGCTCTAAATAGAAGTCTACTAGTTCTCAAACATACTTCTGAGATTTGTATAAAGATAACATGCAACTTCATCCTTTCTCCAGTGAACGGGTGCTCAGAAAAGACATGGTTCAAGAAAGGCCAGAGCTCAGGCAGGAGCTGCAAAGCTGGACATTGGTGTTATGATGTGTGTGGAAGGCCACAGAAAGTGATGGCCATCGTCTCAGTTGCTGGAACTTGAAGCAGGTACTGGCCCAACTGGAGCAGTAACAGGCTCCTTTATTCACCCTTTATTCTATTCAGTACAGTAGAATGCTTCCACAGCATGAGATATTTGGGTTCACGGAGCTATAAACTAAACTAACTCATCTCCATCAGCACTGATGTGTTGAACTCATCCTGCAATCCAGGACATAATTTATCTGCTTAACATGCAAAAATGATAAGTTTGTTCCTGTTCCATTTGCTCTCTGACATTCACTGATCTCATAAATGACATGTCTTTCCTATATCCTGGTGTGGAGATGAAGCATCTCCCAAGGCTTTGTGTTGCAGACTGGGGAGTCTAAAGCAAGCGACTTACATACCTTTCCTAGGGTTGTCACCTGAATTGTCACACGCGTGGTTCTTGCAGACAGAAATACTTACAAGTGGTTCTATTTACAGGTGTATGGACATCCAATGTTTAACTCAATTTTGCGGTGAAATAACAGTCAGAAATAACATTAACAGGAGTGGTGACACGTTATTCTGTTGAAAACCACATGGAAATCAGGAGTCTGGCCTGGAAATGCTCAGCTTCACTCTTGAGTATTCATGTTTACCCTACTTAGGAATAGTTTATCGCATTTTATGTTCACTGGGGAAGCCACTTCTTGAATTGTACTCTCTGGTAATTGAAGAGACATGCAGGATTAGATCAGGTTTTATAATGAGGGGAGAGCAGCCCTGAGGCAGATGCTCTTAAGCAGAGCTATAATTTACTGGCAACCTTATCTAAGATATGGTCAGTCAATAAGAAAGCCTCAGAGGACTTCAGGGTAGCCACAGTCCCAATCAACCTGCTGATTTCTTTATAAGGAATGCCAGCTGGTTACTAAACCACAGGGGGTAGACAATAAAAATGAAGAGTTAGGGACAGAATAATGATTTATTTCAAGTGGGAAACCAGGAAAAAAGTTGAAAACCTATTTCTGTTAATTGCTCATGTTGCTGTCGTTACTCTTTGTTATTATTTGTATTAGAATTGGTGAGCAGAGACTTGGCTGAGACCATAAGCTGATTAAGCCAAAATGGATCTGTTGTGCTCAGACTGTGCCTTCACTACCCACTGTCGGAGGCTCCGATACAGCGTTCCCCATATTTTCCTTCTTGATCATACACAATACGCTGTCACCCAGCTTTGAAGCCATGGTTGGAAGTGCAGGCTATGGCTCTGCTTTCCCCTGGGATGCTAACTCATTTACTTTGTCTCTTCAGTTTCTTCCCACAGTTTTCCCCATGTGTCTAGAAGACCAAGACGAGCACTCCCATGATGAATGACTCACTGAGAAAGAATCAGAGAGACTTTGAACTTGTGTTATAACACAACTTCCCCAGGAAGAATGACCCCAGAAGTCCAAGTAGCATGCAGGGCCAAAGATAATGCAGGCAGAATTTCACGGTGCGACTGCCTAAGATGCGTCAGAAAGATGTCACACGCAACATCACAGACCTAACACAGTTCTGGGGTGGAGATGCACCCCAGTGTGCAACCTACCTGTTACTGGGATAGTGAGAACCAGGAGCTCTGACTCTGGCTCCCAGAATTGCTGCTAGCCCAGAGTGTTGCCTTGGGTGTCTCTGTCAACTCTACCACTTCTGTAAGTCATTTGGCATCCTGTGGCTTCTTCTGTTTTTCTACGAATTTATGGAAAACCAGACCAGCTTGGGTAATATTAAGGATTTCTAGGTACTCAGCAACTGTTGTAGTATGATAAGCAGGGCTAATCTGCCCATGCAAGGGGACTTGGATACATTCAAAACTATTTGGGCATGCTGTGCCTGTACCCATTGATTCTGCAGAGCTTACACAGAAGGTCTGAGATTTTGAGCTTGCACAAAACTTGCTGCATGACCAATGTTCATGGATTTCTGCACAGGAAATCCCACATACAAATATAGGGAACTCGACACCTAGAGATTAAACTTTCTGCTTTTAGATGTCAAATTTCAGCAGGTATGATGTGGTGGTTTTTTTTTTTTTTTCTTTTTCCACTTCATTTTTAGTTGTGGTGATCTCTAAGGTTCCCATTAGCTTCAACTAGGGTTGGCAGTTGTTGGAAAATGCAAATCTGTAGGTTTCCAACTGTAAATTAGACATGCTTATATATTCTGGTGATAGACATGCTGGAAATGGCACGGTTATTGATTTCTTACAGTTGTTAAGCTTAACCAGCACTTTGAGATCCTGTGATGGAAGATGCTGTAGAGTCTTGATCCATGTGTGTATTCCTCTGCAAGCACGTATGTGGCCCATGGGAAACCTTTGGAGTGTAGTCTTGCTACATGAAAGACAGAAAAAAGCTACTTGCCACTTGCAATTTGCATGTACTTTATGGTTCAGAGCACAGAGAGTGTCCATCTGTCTTTCCTTCCATGGGGGAAAGAGCACTTGATAATTTGCTTTAGTGGGGAATGATACGAGATTGTCTGCTCCAGTTTGCACAAGGCCACCCCAAGTACAGTCTGCTAAGAGCCTCTCATCTTTGGTAAATAAACCAGCTTGGAAATGGAAAAATTTGCCCAGCCTGCGCAACAGTCCAGATGTGTCCTGGCTGGAGGTAGGGACAGACCTCCTCGGAGGCTCTGTCTCACGTTTTTCTGTGTCTCCAGCTATTACAGCTGTATTTTTATAGACTTTTCTGTGTCATCCTTGGGAAGACAGCTGGGCATGTCTTTCTTTATAGGCCCACTCCAAGCAAAATTCCTTGTGATCTCCATGGGAGCACGAGCAGTTTCCAAGCCTTCATCAGGCTTTGCTGCTTCATCTCAACTAGGAGGAAGGCAGAAATGAGGGCTCAGTCTAAACTCACTTGAGGGCTGTGGCAATTTTACTAATGGCTTTAATTAGCTACGGATGAGGCTTTCTGTGCCAGACTTGACTCTAGAGAAGTCAAATGGGGAAGAATTCTGGTATTACTAATCGCAGCACCTCAAGGCTTTAACCCTAGAACAGATGCCAGTGAGATGTTGTTCGAGTCTGTTAAAATGTTCTGCATTACAACTCCAAGCTCACCTATTTCCACACGTTTGAGTATCTGATTTCCCCAGAAAAGTGCCACCGAGTGCCATGCACTGTGTATTTGTAACACATGGGATGTGTGTCATGTCCACAGATCCTGTGTCCTTCAGGATCAAGCTGATAGGCTCAGAAATCTTCGTGCCTGTTCCCTTTACGTATGCCAGGGCCAGTGGTACAGTTTATGTAATTAGAATGATGTATGATTACTACAATGACATGAGAGGGCAAACACAATCTATGGCATACAAGAACTGCAAGATTAGGGGAGAAGGTGGCCTGAAAACCATGATCCAACCGCAACTATGATTTTCTGACCTCATCTAGTGAGACCTGTAAGTTCTAGAGGTCAATACCTAACTTAGTCTGAAGATGACCCTTGTTTAGTGTCTTCCATCTGCAGATTTCAAACTCTGTCAGCAAGGAAGTCACAGTTATTTTTGCTAGACCAGAAACTGAAGCAAAATGACGTATTTCAGGTTGCCCAGCGAGCCAGTACTGGAGGCAATACAAGAAGCTGGGTCTTAAGAGCCCTAGCTGAGGAAGCACAGAGCAGCTCTTAAGGGGCCAACCTACAGGCAGGGATAAAATCAGCCTCCAAAAGAGTGATCAAATGAAATTCTGCTGTTGGAAGGTAAATTAAATCCCCTTTTTTTTCTGCAGCCTGGGCAATGAGCGTGTTTTGGATCCAACTGTGCAATGTTAATCACAATATGGAATATTTGAGCCAAAGGTCAGCCACGGGGGGCCAACTATTAACATATGGGATTTATCTGTCTCCTTCTTCCATAAAGATGCAGCATGCTGGATAATTAAACTTCTGAGTGCCAGCATGGAGTGTAGTCTGTTTTTTTCCACTGCTCTTTGTGATTCGATCCAGAACCATTTCCTTCCACTGTATGCTCAGAAGGGGAGGAAACAAAGGTGGCATCCTGATCTTCGTTATTAATACACAGGAAAACTTGGAGGAAATCCCTTTTATGCCCCCGGCTTTGTGTAAAGAAAACCCCGCAAACTCAAAAGTCATATTGTTCAGCTCCTATATATATTTATACATCTGTGTGCATAGCAGATGTTTCTTCAGATCCTTAACTGATGTTTCTGCAGAATTATGGTGTGGAAAAACCTTCATGGCAACCTGAATTCCAGTTGATTTACTTCCATTAAATTAGAAATCTAGGAAAAAACATTTAAAGAGGCTACATTGGAAGAAAGAAAACCACATTCTCCTATGATGTAAGTCAGTGCTTCTCCATGTTACGTGGAATAAAAATACTGGTATACAGGCAGCGCTCATCTCTTGTTTGCAGACGGGAGCAGGTAACGGGGAGGCATTTTGCCACTTTGGGCAAAGGAATGACACACAGCTAAAGACTTGCTGAGGAAGGCACCTAGCTGAAGCTTGTCAGGCTGCTGCCTTGTATAACCAGCAGAAGCACTTCCAGAAGCAATTAATCCAATTCTAATACAGGCACCTAAGGTAGGAGGAGTGAATCTCCCCCTGGAGGTACCTACCTCTCCCCCAGCCTACATGACCTGCTTAGACAAGACGTCTGCTTTCAGACAGATAAAATTAAGCAAGGGAAATCCCACAGCAGCTGACTCTGTACTCCAGTTTGTCTCTGCCACAGTAAAATTGTTATTATTATTACTTAAGGTGGTATTATGGTAACACTCAAAGGGCAGGTATGGCACAGGCATGGAGTAAAATGCAATTCCTTACCCAACAAAGAGGCCAGCTCAAGTAATTAAAGGATGATTTTGCTTTTAATTCTGCATTTCAACTGAAAAGAAATGAAAACACCATCAGGCAATTAAAATACATAATACTTGATTCATAAGATACCAAAATACCAAACTACATACTACATACGTCCCATGACACTTATACAATAGAATGACTATATTCTTTTGACTATAATGTTAATAAAAAAGGGATTTATCCTGTTAAGTATTTCCAGTGCATCATTCTGTCTGAGAGTTGTTCTAAAGTGCAGGCAGTTTATTCATGGTTTGGATTCCAATACACTGCTTTTCATTTAAAATAAAATGGAAACGTCTTACATTTATATCTTTCACCTAGAAAGATCCCTGAGGCCTTCTCGAGCACTTTCTGGAGTTTCAATACCCACAGTGCTGGCGGAAGAAGGCTTGTCATGAGTAAAATGCAGTTGCAGGCAAATTTCTGTATCGCGTGAACGATGCACTGTAATTTTCATGTGGTCAAGAGGCACGAGGCACAAATGATGTGCCTTAAAGAGGGAAGGGGAACACCAGGAACCTGAGTGGCTCACAGATGGGAGGCAATAGCAACTCCTCATGTCTCCCTGTTCCTCACTTATGGCTGGAGCTGAGCTGACTCACTCCCTCCCCAGCCTGGGGTTTGGGGTACCTAGCAGCTCTTGCACCAAAAGCAAGCAATCCGATGATGCAGGCTATCCCTTAAATTACTTGTGAGGCATTTGACTCAGAGCTAGCATTTGACCGCTGTCTTGTTTGAAGCACTGAGTGAGGTAGTAAGACTGTAGGATAACAGGCTGATGTCAGCCAGCCATCGCTGGTCTTCAGCTATGTTCTTGGTGAGTCCCTTCAACTTTCTGCCTCTCTCTCAAACCTTCTTTTTTCTTGCTTATGTCCAGCAATAATTTTCAAGTCTGGATACAACCATGGTAGCTTAGGGGTCGCATGGCATTACAGTCACTTCATGGAGCACAAGCTGATAGTATGTGCAGGGAGGGACGTTGCTAAATCTGCACCTGGTATAGCCAACCATACCACATAACCACACACCTAAAGTGAACATAACACGGGAACAAAGTAACAATCACCATAAAAAATGCCTGTGCTCCTTTGACAAGCCGTGGCAAGATACCCACACATTTTTGGTTGCTTCAGCAGTGTTACATTCCATTTACAGGTGTGGATGTGCAGGATCTGCTGGGGAGACAGTACATATCGCAGCAAAATAGCTGTCTGAGCTGAGCAAGGGCTAGGAAACACTGATGTAAAATGTCAAATTTCCAGGGCAGGGACAACTGCCTGCGCAGTGTCTAAGGCAACGGGGATAAAAACTTGACCAGGACTACAGAGTGTCTTAAGAATACAAATGGTTAATACTTACATACAGAAATGATATGGAGAGGTCTGTAAGGTCAAGAATGCAAAAGATAGGCAAATCCAGCATTCCAGCTTGCCTTGCAGTTCATTTTCTTTCTTTGCTGTTTGCAATTCCATGGTCATACATCATTTCCCCCTCCCATGTTTCAGACGGAGGGTTGCTTGCGGAACAGGGAACTATTCAATATTTATACTCCCTCATTCATCTAGGCAGATCATTGTACTGCATTTAATAAAAAAAAAAATCAATTTTTATGGGGTTTTTCTCCATACAGTATCCACGGGCTCCACATACAGAACAACCGTATCTCACAACACTCCTATGAAGGAAAGGGCACCTGGGGAATGAGGCTGCCCATAACCCCCAGGTGTGGGGTGGGCTGTGAACACGGACAACAAATGGTCCTCCAATTTGTCATGCCCCAAGTGACTTTTTGAGGAGCACAAGGTATTTTCTAACATTTCATTTGTTGACAGCATAGATGCCATTGCATACGTTGGAGCTTGGCAACAGACTCAAATTGAACCAGAACTGACAGTGGCCACCAATGCTCTGGATTTCAACGGTTTTTTAGGTTTCACCCAGGGTGCCTTTTTTTTCCTTTGTGAAAGAGCTGACCAGTCTTTTAGTACATAGCAGCACTCCAGATTTCAGCCCTGCCCCACAGGAAACACATTGCTCCCTACCCACTCACTCCCCTTACCATGCTGGGGCAGTGGGTTATTGAGCACAGATTTGGCGGAAATAGCACCATCCGCTGAGCACCAAATATCCTTCCTGCAGGGCCTTCTTGGGGTTGGGGTTTTTTTTTGGAGGGGAAGGGTCTGGTCTCCACAGCCCAGGCGACACTGAATGCTCAGCTCCTTGAGTTACTGAGCCACTCAAATCAGTCTGAAGCTTTCCATCCCTGGGATGACTCAGGTTGCTTCTGTCACTTCGCTCTGATTCAAGTCATCTGCTCTGAAGAAACGCAAAATAATCTTAGTGATAAATATACAAAAGAAATCGACTCAATCCAAGTATGTGCGCCAATGTGTAAATACCCATTTCATCCCTGAAGGTCTTTCTTTTGGGGGGTTTGTTCCCAAAGTCTGTGCACGCTATGCTGCCTGTGCCATGTCTCCATCGCTTGTTACAACGAAATGGCTTTTGGGGCATGCTGAGGCAAGTTTTGGCTGGCAGGCCATCATTTTTGGGCCTCTTCTTTGGATGGGTCCGCTCGCAGAGCGGGGACCATAATTCCTATGGAGTGACCCGTGGAAATACCCACAGGGGACAGGGCTCCAGGCCACAGAAAGGGAGGAGAAACCACGCGAGGGAAGTTAAACGAAGGCACAGCCGGGAGATGCCTCTTCCACGAAGAGAGGGGTGGCTCTTGCAGGCGCATGGGGCCACTCAAGAGAACCAACGGCCCGGGCAAGCGTTTGCCAGCCGCCCGTGGGCACC
>NW_009260669.1:4502116-4510183 GCF_000687185.1 Egretta garzetta
CCCCGGGCTCGCCGGGGCTGGGGAGCCGGCGGGGAGTTTCGGCTTCCCCGTGGGGCAACTTTCATTCTCTGGTGACTTTTTTTTTTTGCTGCGGTCGGGGCACCCCCACGGCCCGGTGGGGTCCGTGAGCTGCAGCCCGCTGGGGCCGGGGGCGTGCGGTGTTGGGTAGGAAGAAGAGGTGGAAAAGCAAATAAAAATTGTACATATTTTGTTTCTTGTGTGTCCTGCCCTGTAAAATGAGAATTCAGAGCAGCTGAACTCCTGATGTGGATGGTGGACGTCTCCTTACAAATCTTTAAAAGCTGGGAGCGCGGCAAGCCCCGGGACCTGCGCTGTCTCCCTGCGCTTCCATCCCTCCCAGTACGGTTCTGCCAGAGTTTCCCTCACGGGCCCCGAGAGTCCAAATGTCCAGATTTTCCTATGCGTTGGGTTGAAAGGCAGCACAGCTGGCCGGTGTGACTGCATGGGTAAATGTCTTTTGGGGGTTGACAAGGGGAAGGGGTGCAACGCAGGAACGCTGTGTAACTGAAGTACTTGTTTGCTTCTTCCATTGTTTTTTTTTTTTTTTTTTCATAGCTGAAGTTCTGGCATGTATTGATACTGTGTGAACACAGTGTATTGCCGTGGCTGGCGTTGGAGCAGAGGCTGGTTCTGTAAGTTCAGGGCATGCTCGTAGCAAGCTCGGGAGAGAGAGAGAGGCAGGAGCATGTGAACTTTCTGGGTTTCGCTGGTAACTCACATAATCGTACGAAAATGCAACAAAACGAGGAAAAGATGCTTCTGTGCGAGCATAATGTGGTCGCTGTGTATAGTTTGTGGTGGGAGTATTGTTGAATAACTCTCTGGTAGCGGTGCTGTTCTGCGCGGTGGTACGTATATACGTGTGCTAAATCCTGTAGCACCAGTGGGGATATTTAACTTCCATTGACTTGGCAGAGAAGTAGAAGCGTGGAAGAACGTAGTTAAAAATGGGAATAATTGCTTGTGGATCTTGTAGGCATTTTGAGAAGCATTTAAACTGTGTTTAATCTCTCCGTGATAGGAACAGGACTCTGAGAATGTCTTGCTTTATTGACGGTTGTTTTCCTGGCAATGTATGGATAGACAGCGTGTACTATGAATGTGATAGCTGCTTGCTTATTGTCAATGATATTTGCTCAGGGACAAGAAACAATTGTTTGCTGGGCTTTATTAAGAAGAAACACAAATGCCCCGTATCTCCTAAAACAAAGTCTGTATTGTCTTAAAGCAACTGTGGGCCAATTTCATGCTTGGTGTAGTTCCATTGATGTCAGTGGAGTTTTGCCAGGGATGATTTTGGCAGGTGAAGTGTCACTTGTGTTTTTCAGAGTCCAAAGTGCTCAAGAGTAACGTTGCTATTTTTGCCTTCAGCACTTAAGTATTGTCAATTAAAATGGTATGCTGATGCTTCCCGAAAGCGAGGGGTAGAAGTGGGGGAGTCATCATCAAGTCCTCTAAATACTTTCCTGCTTGCTTTTTCCTTTCTGCTTCATCACTTAATTTACTCTCTTCCTTCTTTTTCAGTCTTGGCATCTTTTTTCTCCCTTCACAACTAAGAAGTTTCTCTGAACTCCAGCTCACCCTTGAGCATTTAAAGGTTTTGTGGCTGTGCTGAACTGCCCTACAACACCACTGCACGACTAGGTAAGTGAGGAGCTGTGTGGCAGCTGGGGTTTGGCGATCTTTCTCGCACATGCACACGTCTCTTCTTTACAAGCTGATTTGTGTGGTGGCTGTAGTCGGTGCCTTTGCTGAAGTGGCAGATTGTTTGACAGAGTCACACAGTTGGAACAGCCAGGCTTGAGAGAGACTGAGTAAGTAGACTGGGGTGAGGGAGTCACTGACTTTTTCTGTGGTGCCATACTTGTACACCCCTTCATAACATCAGTAAGGGCAGGCAGATCATCTAAAAATTGGGGCAGAAGAAAAATTGGGAAAGATAAAAGCAAATAGTCTTGCTTACTAGCTGTGGGAAGAAGAGTGGAACTGTTTAACCAGTAATTGGCTTTAACAGAACTTTGGCTCCGTCAAAGTTTCAAAAAAAAAAAAAAAAAAAGATTTTACTGAATAAAACCATGTTATCTTTGTATGCAGTTAGCAGTATTAAATCCACGTGGCCAACTCTAAGGCTGTTCTGGCACTGTGGTAGTTTTAAACAGAGCAAGTTTCAATGCTCAGCTTTGCAGGGTCTCTGCTGAGCTGTGTTTTTTTATCTGACATCTTTGCACTGTACAACTTTGGATCTATTTGCATCTCATAAGTACACAAAAAGAGCATGTCAGACATAACTCACAGCTGGTATCATTCTGACACTTTTGGAAAAAACAAGTGTCAAAGAGCAAGATCCATGCACTGTCTAACTTTGGAGACGGAAAAAATGTGCTTAATACTTCTTCAATTCAGTGACCAGTCTAAAGTTTATTCTGGTTTGGCCAGACCTGGCGTGTTCTTGAGTATCAGTGGAAGTATGGTTTGCAGCTTAACACAGATGTTGCAAAGAGCCTGCAACTCTTCTGTATTTACTTGAAGAGCATGTGAGTTGGGGTTTTGATGTGTAATGTAAGCCAATGGAAGGATTTAGCTGTGGAAAAGGAATTGGTCACATGCTAACCTGAACATAGAGGTGCAAATTTGATAGGAAAAATGGTTTTTTAGGAGAAAGATAAATTATCTGGCTAGAACTACATTTCTCGGTGATACTTCGTCTTTCCACATCTTGCATGTTCTTGTCAGGCTTATCTTTGTGCGCGCTTCATTTATATTAATCCTCTGAAAACAGTGCTGAAGTGGAAAGGTGCTGCGTCTTCCCACTGTGGGGAGGACACCTTCCCTTTGCAGATGGGGAATAAAAGTACAAGAAAGTAAATGGGTTGTCTGTGACTACACAGGAACTGTGTAGGGTGCAAGAATTTGAACTCGTGTCTCCTGAACTATTGGCTCATGTTGAAAGAACTTCCCCCTGTGTGAAGGTGCAGGAGAGGAGAAGAACAAAGAGCAGAGTCACATTATGAAAATCAGTTTGGTTACCTGGCTGTGACGCAATTAGTGGTCGACTGCTCTTCCACCAACAACATGCATGTTGGTCTTTGTTAAACTATGAAAAACAGGAGGGTTTTGTAATGATAAGTGCTTAAGCAAAGACATACAGCACACATAGGAGAGAGAAAAAACAGTGAAGGACAGTGTTCTCCTTTGTACGCCTGCCTTTAAATAGTGGGTGCTGTTTTTACAGATGGGTCTCTGGATGGATCTTTGGGGAGGTCCTTCATCTGGCCCGTTGTACAGTTGTGTGTGAGCAGGTGCCAGCAGGAGGGGAGAGAAGGCTTTGCGGAGCCAGGAGGGTCACGGCGAGATCAGGACTGCCTCTCTGTGAGCCCAGCAGGTGGGTGAGGTGATGCCGGTGCACATCCCTGCCCTGACGGACCAGGCTCCTGCTTCTTTTTAAAAGTGGCTTCTAAAAGGGGCGTCTGCTCTTACTCCTGTGTGCGGACACTCACGTAGCTGCTGTTCTTGCCTGGCTGCTCTTCCACTTCAGGGGCGTTGGTGCGAAGGGCTGTGTGTGTTGCGCGACAGCGGGGAGCTGTGTGTGGCAGTTCTGTTTGTGGCAGAAATCTTAGAGGGATTAGATGAGCAGGGAGCACTGCCATCTGCAAGAAGAGGAAGGATGTGGTAAAATAGAACATTTTCTTCCCCTTTCTATGCAACTTGAAAACACTGGAGGGTACCTGCTACCTCTGTGTTTTGTCACACTGGGAAAACTGAAATTTGAAGTAACACTTTTCCTTACAACACTGTGCTTGCTGGTTGACTGTTACAGTTGCGAAGTCTGTCATAGTTTTAACCTTAGTTTCAAAACATGCTTCAAGCTGGCAGCCTACTTCTTGTGTTGAGGCCAACACTAAGTTTTGTACGACAAAGGGTAGGAAACTCACAGGTGGGAGAGCAGCGTTTCCAAGTTCCTCCTCTGTAAAAGAATAAGCCACAAAGATTTTTGAGCAGTTGTGTGCAGTGCTCTGTCCGCTGGTCTGTATCACAACTTGAAGTAACATTTGAAATCAGTAGTTACTCTAATTTTTTTAGCCTGGGTCTGTAGCTGAAAGGGCAGGGTTTGTGGTGGCTTGGTGCAGTTTGCTTTCTGGTATAGCTCTAGTCTGACTTGGAGTTAATTGAGTCTTCAGCGGGTCATCAGCTTGCTGAGATGAAATGAGGATCCTAGTTCCATGATGAGAGCAGGGAGCGCAAATGCAATAACCTTTGCCTTATTTAGCTTTATTTATCCTAGAAGGAGAACTCCTGGATTTGCTTACATTTGTAAAATTTCTCTGGCAGCATGAAGCCAGAAGGTTGCCTTTTATGCAAATACACGCTTTTCTTCAAAGAGAGGAATAGCACAGTCACTTAGGAATAGTGGGACAAATTCCTTTCTTTTGGATGAGATAGATTATTTTTTACTTTATACTGCAATTTTAGTCAGTGTAAGTACCTGCAGATGAACTGTAAAACCTCTGTTTCATCCTTTAGCAAGTCTCAGCCTCTTACATTTACTGCTCCTCTCTATGAACTGCATTTAGAGTCCTATAGAAAATTATCTTTACGATGATGAAGCATGAAATGTGCTCTTGCAATAAGGGGTGCTTTAATGTCCTGGACAGCAACCTTGCTGTTTGTTGTAGTGGGATGGGTCTTATTTTTTACCTCATGCCTAGGAATTACTCACCTTTCCTGTAAGCTGGAGAGCTAAAACGCACAAATGCTTCTGAAGGAGAAACTGCCATCATGTTTGACTTCGGTTGAAGCAGTCCCTCTGCTTTGCAGTATATTTTAGAGAGAAGAAACTGAGTCTTGAAACTGTTATTGTGTAGAGGGAAACCCACATTAAGCTGCTTTTGCTTACATGGATATTAAGAGTTCTCCTGTCCGCCTTGGAAGGACGTTCCATTCACCGTGCTTGTGCCCAGTGGTGCTAGCGAACTCACCAGGTCTGGTGGCGTCTGCTCTGAATGGGAGCCCAAAGCCTCCAGTCAAAGGTATTTCAATAGCGATGGCATTCAGTGGGTCTTTCGGTGGGTTGGTGAGAGGAGGATGATGATGGAGAATAATAGAATGATTCTTTTCATTCCTTGCCTGTACAGTGAATGGGCATTCATAAGACCTCATGTATATACACAGGCTTTTGTTCTGGTGCTAATAATAAAACAGAGTTCACAGTTCTGAGTAGTCAAGACGATGTGACGAGAAGTGGGTCAAGACCATTCGTGTGTGCATAACTGCACTCCTAATCTAGGCCAATGCCTGTGCTGGATGCTTCCAAACAAGCTGAAAAGATTTCAGGGGAGCTGGAGTTCATGCTGTCAGATGGGTGAAGCGCACCTCTAGCCGAGCAGAGCACTGAAGGATGGGGATGAGAATGGATGGTCTTGAGTCGCTTTGTGTGTTAATGTGACCATAGAGGGAAAAACTTTAGCACCTCTGAAGAGCAAGGAATTTAGTTTGAGCCAAAGGACATTTTCTTCTTCCTGGCAGGATGAGTTGCAGAGCAGCCCTTCAAATAATGTGCGCTGCTCTGCTGTTCCAACTGAAATACATCTCTGCTACCTCCATTTTCTCTTAAGTGTCATCGGGGACAACAGGACTTCCTGAGTATTCCACTGTGTTGCTGCTATGTCCTTCAGACTTCCTGTGGTAGCTGAGCTCCTCAGTGCCCTTCAGGGAGGAGTGGATGCCTGGGCTCACCCTGAGATGCAGTTTGGGGAGTGGCTGTTGCAAGAGAAAAAGAAAGCAAATTTTCATCTGAAGTGGCTGGGATTTGGGGGTTTATTTTTGAGAGGGTAGGGAAGAGTTTGATTGGGTTGTGATAGTTTTTGCATTATATTACGATTTTTTTTTTTTTTTCATCCTAGAGCTTTCCCAGGTAACTTGTCCTTGAAGATGAGCAATGGCATATAATGCAAATTGTAATACATGTGTTTAATTCCCATAATGCCTGACATGTCACCACTGTGCCCTGAAAACGGTCCGGCAAAAATTTATAACCAGGTTTGGGTTTCTCAAAAGACAAAAAAAAAGACTCAAGGTGGTTTTGGGGTTTTCTTTGAGTGGGAGGTGGGTTGGGGTTTTTTTCTGGTGTTTCTAAAAGTAACCCGACTTTTTCTTCCAAGCCTTAGAAGTACCTTCGAGGGCATCCTATGTAATGTGCAGAAGCAAACCATTATGCTGTGTATTGTAACCAACTTCCCAGTAGTTTTTGCAAGGTGAAGAGATGACCTTTCGTAGGTGGCTGCTAGGGTAAGGGAAAGTAGTAAGGACGGCTTGCCTTGCCACTCTCCCACCCTTCTCCTGTGTCCTTCATCATAGTGAGCTGTGCAACGACATGCTAGCTGATCAGAAATGCTCAGGTGCAGGGAGCCTTGTGTATTCTGGAAGGAAGCCCTGGGTGTTCATGAGGCTGTCCTGTGCGTGCTATTTGTTACTACACATAGCACCTGGGGAGCGGGGTGGCTCACCAAAGACAATCAAAGTCATACTTCATTTACCTGTTTCTTCTTTCAAGTACAAGGCTGAACAAGGCATAAACTTCTTAGGCAAAATATGAGCGAACGTATTCTTCCTTTTTCAGAAAATACTTGAAAAGCTAGCTTTAAAATTCAAGAAATTCAATGTCTCTGAAAAGCAGAAAGCAAGTATCTCTTAGGGTGAAGCTGTATCCCATCAAAAAGTTTTACAGAAATATTTTTCTGAAGTGTCAGCAGCTAGAAAGCCAGCCTTGAAGCTTGTTAGGAGGACTGTAGTTCGTGTCCATGCCAGTCAGTCTCAGGTGGAAGGTTTAGTTTAAAAGGCTGAAGGACATGTTACAGATGCCATTGTATCAAAACACTCTTTTGGGGAAGCTCAAATCTGAGTTCTTGGGCCTGTCTTGCTTTCTCTTTAGTTAGTGACTGATGAAACTGAGCGAAAAGAGGGAGAGGTTGGAGGCATCAACTGGCCGTGTTACATGCTGCATCCTTTTCCTAATTGTCCAAAAGTGCTGTACCTTCAAAGTTTCCTTTATAAACCCAAGAATTTAAGGAATGTGCAATGACATTTTCTTGCAATATAGTATGTAAGCAGAATAAAATAAATTTCCTTGCTTGAGGATGTGAGGACAAGTTAGCGCATCAAGTTGGAAGATGCGTGCCAACTATTGTTTCATTTTCTAGTGGCCTGAGGGCCCTTCCTGTGTAGCACTGTCCTAAAGAGACAGTTTCTGCCTTGAGGAATTCACAGTCTAAATAGGGAAGAGACAGAGAGTGAATGGAGATTAGAGACACAAAAAGGTGAGGCATGTTTGGGATATTTTTTTTTTGTGACACCAGCTCAGTGTTTTTGCAAACTTGATGTAAAAACATTTCTTGCATCAGAGATCAGTTTTGCACTGAATGCTTTGCTGGAGAGCCGGATTTTTACGGAAAGTTCCAGTGTAGATGTAGCTTTATATATCTATATAAAGGTGCTTTGTCACTCATATTTATTGCATTGCAGGAACAAATTTTAACACTGTATGGTGCCCTATAGGGATCTATAACTTTCCAGCTAGTTAAGGTCTACTTTTTCTCTGTCGAAACACTAAAAAGGCATCTCCTTAACCTTGTTACCTGTTTCCAGGTAACTAATAGGATTAGCAGATCCAGGACAACTGTTCCTTTAGCTGAATATAATCTATTTGCCAGTTTCAGCCAAAAATTAATTGCAGGGAGGAGAAGCACAGGTCTACATAGTGAATCTCATTTTCAAAGAAAATAGGACTTAAAAAAAGTTAGACCAGCACTTTTCACTAGCAGATTTCTGCAACTGATGTCTCTCTTTATTGTGAAATTTTATAGCAGACAACTCTAAAAATGGAGGCCAGTTTGAAATACAGAATCAGAGATCAGTCTGGTTAGTGATGCTGGTATAGCTTTTTAAAGGCATGGGTGAGGATCTTCAAAAGAGGTATTTAAATACTGGGGGACTTCTTGGATGCTGTAGCAGTGGTCCGTATGGGTACTGAAGTTGCTACATTTTCTGCTC